>NW_022060538.1:23000000-23597914 GCF_003285725.1 Scaptodrosophila lebanonensis
GCAGGCAGTCAAAGCCGTCGCTTTCCTGACGCACAGCTCCATATCTCTGCTTAGTCGCACAGCCCCTGTTTCGCCGTCTTTGTAACTGTGTATTAATATCTGCGAAAATTGGGCTAACGAACTTAAGCCGAAGGCGGCAACTTCCTTTCTGGCTAGCTGCGCAAATTAAAACAACACCAGGAACGAGCAACGAAATTAGTTTGACATAAAAACCGTTGGGTTCGGTTTGCTCTGCTGTTGGTCTCCTTGCTTACAATCTGTCCCTGTCTCTGGATCTGGTATCTGGGGTCTGGGGTCTGGGATTGTGGTCTTCATTTTGTGAGCGGCGTTTCCTGTGAGGCAATGAATTAAGTTGCTGTTGCAGCACAAAATTTTCCTTATTTGTCCTGCGGCCCAGTCAGCAGAATTGCTTATTAGCCAAAATAAAAAAGACGTGGGCAGTGGGCAAAAGGAAATATTTTTAGTTTACAAAATTCACTGTTGTAATCTACGTGCAACTACCCCTAAAAGAAAAGGGGTTAACAGAGTAAGGCGGGCAAAGGTGAAAAAGACCGCGTTTAATATGTATATGTAAATAAAAGCGTAAATTTATGGCATTCGTGCTTAGCATTTTATTGGCCAGGTGTCCAGCAGGAGCAGAAAGTCCGACTAGGTGTGGCTATAATAAAAACCTTTATTTTTCCAGCGCCTTTTATTTTGCATACAAATATATGTTCAAGAAACACTGGCAAAGCGGAGAGCTATCCAATTACGTTTGAAGTTTTCGAGTTTTCGTTGCCTTTGATACACAAAGCCAATAAACACGCAAATAAGCAAATAAGCCATGTTGTTATGTTTTAACTTGCTGTCCCCATAGTAGCTGCCATAGTTTGCATTTGGACAACATGTTGATCGCTTCAGTTACCTTGTCAACTGTGGGCTGGATGATAAGCTAGGGGTTAGCCCTTTTTTCCGGCAAGGCAGACCGAAAAGCTTACAAATTAAATCAAACTTTTCGCAAGATTTGTGTGGAGATGGGGCGCATAAGGAGGCTTACACAGACACACACATGCACCCATACTAGTATAGCATGCACACACGTCTTGGGCGTAGTTTCAAGTTAAAAATGCGTCGCATTCACGCGTGAAAATGCGAAAAACTTTTACCGTGTGCGCTCAAATATTTGACTTGAAATACTTTGAGCATACTTTTGGACCAACTTGCGCCGCACCCGTGTTCCGCACGACGCATGACGCACAGGCATCATTAAGTGGCAAAGAAAAAGTGGAAATCGCTGAACCCTCCCCCTACTTACCTGGGCTCAATTTAAAAGTGCCAGTTCAGGAAATATTTGCCAATGTTGTAACTGCTCCGGTGGATGTGGCTGCGGCTACTGCAGAGATTGCCGTTGGAAACTTTGGAGTGTGAGTGTGTTGGTTAGTAGTTGGTTGCTTGGTGTCTTTGTGTTTGGTATTGACTGTTTTTGAAGAGGCAAAAGTTTGGAAGTAGCTGTGCAGTGTTTTTGTTTTAAAGAAATCCGCAAAGAAGCGCGAGCAGCGTCACAGAGATAGGGGTTCTGCAAGAGGCCATAAAAAGACAAAAGCTTGATGTTTGAATGAGCACACCACAACAATTAGATAAAGAAAAATACAATTATTATATAAACTAGGTGCTCAGACGGTATTTAGCTTTGGAGCTTTGTTTTCCCAAAACCCCATCGATGTTTCAAATTCTGCTCATGCAATTAATGTTAATTGCTTAATTACTGTTGCAATAGATATGTGCAGGTTTAAAATTATAAGACATTCACATGTTTGCCGTCTTAGTTTCAATATTTATGTAGATTAAAAATCAAATTCTTAATTAACACAATGGACGGATCGAGTTCTTTGAAGACTGTTCTTCATTTTTTCTTCTTCTCTATTACTGCATAGTTGGTTTAACCCGCTTATTGACATTGCATAAAAAATAATGAGGGAACAAATTTAAAAATACATGTGCCACACACAGCCGTCGATACACTTTGGTGGCCGTGGCTGCTTGCGTGCGTGTTTTGTTGTGGTTATTGTTGTTGTTGCTGTTGTTGTTTTTGATGTTGATGTTCTTATCGATATTTCTTTATTAAGGTTTCTTTTTATGCGAGCGCGTAAGTGCCCATTATGGGGCAGCCAGTCAGTGCCAAAGCCAGCTCAGCGTCGCACACAAAGGAAAGTGCGCTGCTGGTGTCGCTAACAAAGATGGTGGCGTCTATGGCGATGGCGTTGGTGGTGACGGGGCACAACCAGACCAAACATTTTTTACGTAACACGCGCCGTATCAGCTACTGATTTAATAAAATTGTTAAAAAGAAGTATGAAGAACTTTTGTGCTACGTTACTTTTTGGTCTTCTGATTTTATTAAGGTCACGACACTGATTATATAAAGACAGTTGGGCGAAGAAGGGATGTGTGAAGGGTGAATGGTTAAGGGGGAGAATGCCGAGCTTAAATTGTTTATAATTGAATTAGCTCGAAAAATGCTTAGTTTATTTGTGTAATTGAATTAGTTTTTCATTGCAATGTGTCATCGGGTTGCCGTTTTTATTTTTCAATCGCGCACTGCTCGCCTTTTTGTTTTATTTCATTATTACATATTAAATGTATATGTATTTGGTCACATTGTATACACATGGAGACGCACATATACATATTTATATGTACATACACGTAAATACATGTGGGATTGTGTGTGTACATTTTTTTAATACTTTAGGTTTTTCACTTTACGCTAAGCCTATATTTTGTTCGGCGCTTCTTACTTCATGCTATGTTCGCACTCTTCTGTATCGCACTGCCGATTTCCCTACATGGAAAACATGTGTCTGGCACGGCAGGCAGCCAGAGTTACGACCCAGAGCCGAGCTTCGTGCCATAGCCGACGACGTCGGCGCTGTCGGCACCGTCGGCATCGTCGGCACCATCGGCAGCTGCGCTGCCAGCGCCGCAGTAGGTGAGTTGCCTAAAATCCAATAAAAACAAGAGAAAACTCTGTAGGGGGCGGAGGCAGAGACGCTAACTGCTACGCTTACGACAACTACTAACGAAGCTTTTTTGTACGCGAATTTCCCCTATTACACACAAATACAGTCGCAAGCACGCACCCGTACACACGCACGCTCGCAAACACACACATTGTTGTTGGTGTTTTACTTTCATGTAGAGTACATTCGCACTCACACGCACTCACTCGTAGCTGTGGGTTAGTGGCGTCTGCGTTAGAGTGAGTCAGCATCAAATATGTATCGCACTGCCTTATCTCGCGTTGAGTGGAAATTCTATTGTGTTGGTATGGGGCAGGGCGGAAGGGAGGCAGGGGGGCGGTGGGGAAGGTGTGGAAATGTAAAAGGAAAGAATAGCACTTTGGGCACAAAGGCAACGGCAGAGACAAACACTTTTGCCTTTTTTGTTGTTGTTGTTGTTGCTGTTGCTGTTGCTTTTAAGGCACACTCTTTTATATAATCACTTTTGCATTTGCTAATAATATATTTATCTACTGACTTTTTCGTGCATTACATAATTTTTCATACATTTGCTTGCTCTCTCTCTCTCTCTCTCTCTTGACTTTTTGACTTTGAAATAAAATATTGCCTACATTTGTGCGCCTTGGCCATACAGCGCTTGCGCGGGAATCCACAGAGAGCATGCCTTAGCGTTATTGATTTGTTGTTGGTTTTATTATGATTATTGTTGTTGATATTGTTGTTGTTGTTATGTGTGCCGTGCTTGTGTTGTGATTGTGGCAGGCTATTATTTTTGCCAAAATGGCAAGCGAGTCTGTGATAACTTATCCATTCTACGCGTTATTTTTTGCACATTGACATATGGTGCACATGCTTAAAAGAGTTTTTCAGGCCTCAGGCAGTCGAAGCACTTAAGTGGCTCTTGAGTTTATTTGTCAGTTGCCATTAGCGAAAATCTATTGGTACATTCACATGTACCCAAGTACGTGCATGAGTGTTTTTCACACTCCAACTATCGGGAAACTTTTGCGATGCACCGGAAACACGCAGCTTGAAACAAGGAAATTGCAAAATTGTGCCTCAGTTCGTCTGTAGTTCTGCGTATAAACATACATCCGTACTTATGTATATGTTTAACCACTTGGCATTCTGAGGTCTGCGGTCAACATTTAGCCATGACGAGTGCATCGATTGCCTTAAGGCAA
Organism: Scaptodrosophila lebanonensis; assembly: GCF_003285725.1. Classification (NCBI taxonomy): domain Eukaryota; kingdom Metazoa; phylum Arthropoda; class Insecta; order Diptera; family Drosophilidae; genus Scaptodrosophila; species Scaptodrosophila lebanonensis. The sequence continues at coordinate 23,004,184 of NW_022060538.1, forward strand.
CATTCACAAGAGAAACGTACACGATTCTAATTAGTGTGATATAAATACAATCCCAGTCCAAACCACAGAGGCAAAACAAGAGAAACGACCCCACTAAATGCTGGGGTTTATTGTTTCGTACTCAATCAATTATAGTTTCTTAACATTCGCTGACTGTCTATGCCTTTGTTTAACTGAAAGTCTATGTGAGTCTATATATGTGTGTTTGTGGGTATATATATATATATGTATCGCATTCTCCCTTTGCCCTTTAAAATGTGAGTTTGTGGGTTGACATGTGTGTAGGTATACTTAGTCCCATGTGTTGTGCTTGTTATTGCCGTGTGTGGCTTATATATATACCAATCAATTATATTTCTCGCTGTCTTGCCGCGCACTACGATTTAAGCCCATTTTCTTTTTGTGCCACAAATTGCTTATTACTTCTGCTAGCTTACTGCTTGAGATGAACGTCACGTCACACATTTTGTGCCCCTCGTTGGGCGCCCTCAGGCACTACAGAGAAACATTACTACACATTCAGTTATGCTGCTACATATGGGAAATTTTATTTTATTTTTTGTTTTACAGACAGCCTGCCGCTTACCTACAACCGTTGAAGGCACCGTAAACTAAACGAATTTCGCTTACTAAAAATGTTGTTGTTGTATATTTTATTTAACTTTCGACACTTTGCCGTGGCCGTTTTGCAATGTGGTGCGCGCCGTACAACAACAACGCCGTACTGTCACGCTCATCAGTATATACATACCAAAAAGGTGAGAAGCAGCTCATGGCACTGCTCGACGCTCGGCAGAAACTAAACGATTGCTTATGTATGAGTGAGTGGTGTGTGCACTGGTATATGTGTGCATGTGTGTATGTGTTTTTGGGGAGGGGGAGGCACAAATTGCCCAAAACTTGTATCCTGTAATTTTGTAGCAAGCGCTTGTGGAGCTTGAGTAAGAGAGAGCTAGAGAGATTGACAGACTGAGAGAGTGCGCTGTCATTTTGACAGTTGACCCGAAAAGCTCCGGCTGCATTACAGAGTATATGTTAAAAGCTTAGCGACACGTATCCAAAATACCTACTAATACTCGTACATTTGAAACGCCTTATTACACGGCCAACTAAGCAAAGGGCTAACTGACCACCCACAGTATCCTGGCCTGGTATATCTACGTACCAGGTAGCTGATAGTGTGTGACGATGAAGAAGTTAGAACTGGCCCATTCGATTAGTTGCATAAGCTAGAGACGTCTTGCACTGTTTCAGAACATTTTCAGCTTTCTACGCACAGCATTTAAGTATTTTAAACGCGAAATATCTTGTGGATGCGTCGATGCGGTGCGGAAACCGGAACCGGCAGCGACATTAGCTAATTTCGTTATGCGTGGATATTATGCTAATCTGTATGTATTTTATATTGGTGTTCCGCTTGTAAATTTTTTACGCCTGTCGTTCCACACAAACCGGAAGAAACGAGCGCGGCAGACGACTTTACTTTGATTATTATGTATTTCAACTGAGCAAGCAGCTTGTTTATCCAAAACAGTCAAACGACTGGCAGAATGCGAGAGATGGCAGCTCACCTGCCACACACACACATGTGTATACATATTTCCTTTCTGCTCGTATGGGTGGGCATCTGTGCGTGTGTGGGAGAGCGCTCGCGCTTTTACAAATGTGTGCGTGTAAGAGACGTATAAGTAATTTATATAAATTATTTAATTAAGCCATATACGTCAGCAGGCACCACAGCCCATTATTTAGATTAAAATCAAACTCATTCCGTTTTATGCTGCACACGCAGCCGCCAAAAAGACACCTGTTCGGAACTTGGGGTTGTTTTCAAGCTATTTTTCTGACAAAATTGCAAGCATTTATGTATTTTTTTGAGGCCCTTAAACAAATACTCCGCCTCTTTTTTTTTGTTTGCCAAACGGACTAATGATTGCAAATTTTATATAAATAATGATGTACAACATTTATATAGTTTTGCTTATCAACCTTGCAATATCAATCATTTAATAAATATACATTTATAGGCATTTAATTGAATTGGTATGCGCAGTATCTGACTTTATGGTTTAGAAATGTCGAAAAATCGATTGAACCGTTTTTATGCTGTGTTTCGAGAAGCGATTCGAATTCGATTAAATTCAAGCTTAATACAAGTAGTTCACTGCAATCTCAAATTCTTGCTTTTACTGAAAAAGCTACGCACTTTTGAAGGATGCGAAAAAAGAGTTGACATGACTTTTTGAATCCAGAAAGAAAAAGGCATTTAATTTACTGTTTGGCAATGGAAATTCGTCACATTTGGCACCGAATCGCATTGGCTGCTGTGCGCACAAATTGAAGCTTAGTTTAATGAGCCTGGGGCCTGGTCGTACCTGGGCATTTACCGTAGTTGCTTTTAAGCCCAACTGTTATCAATCAAATGGGTCGCAGTGTATGTATATATGGAGTATAATAAACTGTTGGTATGGGGCGTCGAGTTGTTAGTCAGCCCTCTTGGGCTTCTGGTCGTTTTCAATCAATGAAAATACAACAGGGAAGATGACAACAGAACTTCACTTCACCCGCAGACAATGCCATTTAAGGGGAATGCGTTGACGAGTTTAAAGGCACCGCAAAAGTACAAGCTGGCTACTCATGGGAGTGGGTGTGGGAGTGGGGCCGGCGCCGGGGCCGGGGCCAGGGCTGGTAGCACTGGCGTATGACAGCCAGAGTGGCTTAATTTAAAACGGTTTCATGTTGTGATTTTGACAAATGATAATTTTTCCATGTGCGAGCGTGTGTTGGTGTGAGTGTGCGATAGCTTTTGTGTTTGGCATGGCAGCTATCTTGGTCTCTCTGTGCAGTACCCGGTCAATGAGTTGGCGTATTGTGTGGTCTATGCCAGCCAGATAAGTACCCGTTCCACTGTCACATGTCACAGAGTATGTCAAAGGTTCATTAAGTAAGTAAGTCAGCTTTTGAGTTGCCGGACAAATGTATCAGTTTCTACACCAAAAACTACGTTTGAACAGCTTGCAATTGTGTGTGTCACACCGCCCACCAGCCCATCTACACACACTATACATTGAAACCCATCAGAGCACAAAAAGGAGCCTGCGGAAGACAGCCAAGCGGGTATAGTATTAACAGCCAACAGCCAACAGCCAACAGGCAACGTTGTTGCAACAATTTATTGATTCAACAAAAATGTGGCAATGCCAATGCCATGGAATATTGTTGTTGCTATTGTTGCCACAGTATAGTCGTCGTCGAGCCAACTAGTCATGGCTATTTGGGGGATTTAAGGCGGGAGCTCAATCGGCATGCGGCCAAAACCAATAAAGCTAACAAATTGGCTAAATGTGTATAAACGACTTGCAACATGTCCGAAAATATAAACAACAATCAGAGTGACAATAAAACTGAGCCCGTCAGCCCCACCTCAAACCACTCTCCTGCGATCAATGCCAACGACTTGACGGAACCGAATCCATCTTGGCTACATTTCGAGGCACAAGTCCTGAACCGTAGCATCAATAGCGTTACCATAGAATGGTCTGCCTTTGACGGTGCAGTGGTGTATAAAATTGAAAAGTTTCATAAACGGCGCGGCTGGCAGCAGGTGGAGTGGAGTAGCAGCAGTCCAATCACCATATTTAATCTGGAGGAGAACTTTAGCTGTAGATTGCGAATTATTGCGTTGCATTTGGCAGCCGAAGGAACTCATTATGAGGTGCTGGCCGTATCCCCAGACGTAATCGTAAATATTTTGGAGAAGTCCTCTGATTGTCCAAATTGCGTTTTTATTAACTCGCATTACGTTTAGGCAATTACTGAGGCTGCATTGCCGTCCACAAACTGCTTACATCGTGCCATACGAAAGGGTCAACAGTTTCTGGTAAAGCGCATGTTACGCCGACGACCCAGCTTGATAGACTATCCGGGACCCAATGGATTCCTGCCGCTAGCGAATGCGATAACGCAGGGCGAGATGTGCATTATTGATGTACTCCTCTCTGCGGGCTGTAGCGTCCACGTGGGAAATCCAAGCTGCCACACAACGCCATTACATGTTGGTGACCAGGATTCCTGTTGGGACCGACCATTGAATGTTTTGCATTTCAGCTTGCATTTTACCACGGACATTTGCAGTCGGCACGCATTTTGCTGAACAAAAAGGCACAGCTGGAAGCGGTTGACTTCAATGGCATGACACCAGCTCATTCTGCAGTCGACGGCAATCAACTGGAAATGCTGAAGTTCGCGCTCGAATCCGGTTCAAATTTAGAGGCCAGGGACCGTTGCGGTTGGACGCTGCTGTTACGGGCAGGTGGGTGGACAAATACATGCCGCAAATGAAAAAGTGTTTTTGGCTATGCTTTCTCGATATACTAGTTGTCATGAATGCCGACCTGGAGTTGGTGAAATTGTTGGTCACCCATGGGGCGGACTTGGCAGCCATCGACGATTTGGGCAAAAACTGTTGTGATTTGGCACGGCTATACAAAAGAACAGAGGCCGGCGATTACTTCGAAAAGGTGCATACATTCAGGCAAATGAAGCTGAAGGTGACTCGGGCCACAAAGCCCACTGACTTGTAACTATTCGATGAAGGTGTTGAAGGAAAATTCTCTAATTAAGTAATTAATTAAGGAGTGCACAATGGTATTTAACATTTTATTTTCTGATCACATTACGAAAATCCGTCCAGGAGATTAATTAAAATAAAATCTAAATGCTTTTGAAGAACACAACTATTTTTTATTAATCAAGTCGATATATCAAACACAGTTTGTGGTTAATTCCGTCTGATAGCCACACGAATATATGTTAAAGAAATCGGGATTTTGCTTCAACCCCAAATAAAAAACATTTTCGGCCAGTTCTCTGCCAAATTCGCAGAAATTCTGTGCATAGAACGTGAAGAAAAATCGCTTGTTGCTTAGATGGTATTGCTTTAATATCTCATTCTCGTGGTCGTAGATCTCGCCATGCGCCTTGGACGATTTGATCCAGTCGCTGTAGTCCTGCCAAGCATTGCGAAAACTCTTCAGGTAAATAACGGCGAGCGTTCGCGCCTCATCAAGGACATTGACAAACTGCGGCAGCTTAAGGCACTCAACGCTCTCGCGAAAGTGCTGGAAGTCGCGCTGCCGTTCCGTGCTATTAAACAACATCATGTAGAGGTGCACCGTAAATGTGGAATAGTAGTAGGACATGGGCTTGCTGCGGCTCTGGTATAGATAGAGGCTCCAGTCCAACATGGTACGCTGCACACCCAGTTCGTATGTGGAGTTCAGTCTCCGATGGAGTTCCAGATTCCGCAAGTTGTGCTGGTAACTTTCTCTGTATATGCGCAGAGCCCCGTACTCGCGGTTCAGATCGCCCACTTGAAAGTAAGTGCGTGGAGTAAGAAACTTTTGGTGATAGGTCGCTAAATTAGCGCGTATGGGATGGCGCTCGAAAATGACATTCTGCTGCGTTTTCTTTAGGAAAGCCGTGAGCACGTCGAGAAAGTCTTGAAGCTCATGCGTGCTACCGTCGACGAGGTTCCTCGTTATGATGTAGCCAAAGAGCGGCTTGAAGTACTCGAAGGTCTCGCGGTAGCAGTCCTCGACCGACTTGAGAGTGTTGCACGAGATAAAGAAATCCAGCAGTTTTTGTTTGGCCTCAAATTGCTGCGGATCGTTTTGCAGTTCAGTTAGAAGCTCAATCAATGAACTGGTTTCCGGAATGTGGCCTAAAGCGAATAAATGCGTTTATTATTATCACTCTCACAAACAAATGTTTTATTCTTCAGTCACTTTCGGTATATCGGTATTGTTTCTTACCCATGATTGAGAAGAGGGGTCTATTACGACTACAAACGTAGTCAAAGTAGTTCTCACAAGCATATTTTTCTGTGTTAATCGAGTGGTTTAGGCGCACGGCCAGGTCTTGCAACTCTCTTATTCGTAAATCGGACAAGTGTCGCGTATAGGCAATCTGAGCACTTGCTGCTCCTATGCAGAGCAACAGAAGATAAGGCGGCAACACCCCCAACATGCTAGATAAAATTTTCAACTAATTATGCCCGAGTTGTCGCAATTAGTGTCGTGTCTGAGTCTCGTTTCTTGAAAGACTGAGTCGCTACTAGTCCGAACCTCAATATCATTCAATTGAACGCAGTCGTTGCTCGTATGTCCGGCGCTCAAGCTCTGTTTACGTCGATAAGAATGTCAAGCCGTATCAGTAAAGTGCTGAGCTGCTCACTGCCTCGCATTTATTATGTACAATTCATAGCTTTTTCGTTGTTTATAAAAGTGGTTCATTGTAGGTTTTGCAATCCGTTCCGTCACTGCTTCTGTGCCCTAGTATAGACATCGGTCCGTCGCTGCTTGTTGATGGGTATTTGGCGGCGAACTTCATCGACCAAGTCAAAGTCTGGAAATGAAAATACTTGTTTATTATCTGTATAGCTGTAAAGAACTGCTCACCAATTTGTTCTACAATCAGCTCAGGCCCTTCTCCAGCTTCGCGTTGCACTCGCGCCCAGGGATCTACGATCATGGAATGACCATAAGCCACATAGCCAGACATATTATTGCGCGCCGGCGAGCAGGTGACCACGAATAGTTGATTGTCTGTGGCGCGTGCGCGTTGCAAGAGTTCCCAGTGCATGGGACCCTGACAGATGCAAAAAGCAGAAGGGTACACCAACATAGAGCAGCCTGTGCCCAGTCGATCCATAATAATTATAAATTTAAATTAATATATCAATTGTTTAACCTAACGCATCATCTTATGTTCGAATTTAAAAGAGATTTCCCTCATACTTGATAAACACACTTAATTCATTGATGGCCTCACTGGATCACTTGCCATGAATTGTGTTACTCACCCATGCTACGATAGATGCGTGCCAGCTCCTCGAACCGCTTGTCGTGGCAGACGCCAAGGCCCACCTTGTGCTGCCCAATCTCGACAACAGTCACATCGTCGCCTGCTGTGAGCACAGCTGCCTCATCAAACTGCACGCCGCCGCCATTGGCCGCCTCAATGCTCATTGTGAAAAGGTGAATCTGTAGATGTGGGCAGGCAATATGGAGCTCGGGCTCGTCAAATTACCTTAGATCGACCACTAAACACGTTTACCTTGCGATGTTTGCCAATTAGCTGGCCAGTAGGTGACCACACAGTGCATGTATTGTAGAGCCGATTACCATCGCGCTCAATTATGCTGCCCCCAATTATGTAGATGCCCAGCTGCCGGGCCAGCTGCGACAGTGCCCGACATGTCTGCCCATCCGGTACGCGCTCCGCATATTTGGCAAAGTGCTCCACACCGTATGGGGCGTTGAAGCTTTCCGGTAGTATGGCCAGTTGCAGCAGTGGATTTTCGGCCTTTAGCTCGCCAACACACCTCACTGCCTCTCTCACATTTGTCACAACATCGGTGCCTACGGGTAGCTGCAGCAATGCCAGGGTAAGCTCTGTCGCAGGGTCGAATTTAATTAACTTCGAATGATTTGGATTATTGCGTTAGCTCACTATTTGCCATGATAGAGCTGCGCTGTTGTCGATTGTGTGTCATTTAACAAATGAGTTTCCCATTTATAGCGAAATTTTAATGCCCGTGTGCGAGTTATCAGCGTGAAAATCAATGCCATTGTTTGTCAAAGTGGTAATATTTAAAATCAGTGCCTATTTACACATTATAGCACATGTGTATATAAATGTGCATATAGAATATTGTGATGGACATCGATCTTTGACTGTTCTTATCACGTTTACACAATGTTCGATGCATTTATTTAAATGCCAGATACTTTAAATGCTTTTTAAATTTTTAAAAGATTAGTCTGCTTTTCCCCTTGTACAGACAAACATAATGAAAAGAAATACACAAGCTACGTCTTTTTTACTCTCCTCACACAAAAGCGAGAACTCGATTGCACAAAACAACTATTGTGTTCACAATAAGACAGTATCGTATTAATTAGAATAATTCGGTACAGAGTAATTTAGCATAACCATAACTTAAAAAGTTCTGCATTTATAGCCACGGCTCCAGAAGGTACTGCTGAAGCTCTACTCGATGGATTGTATCAGTGTAATGAACGACAAAGCGGCTCGGCAAATCTGTCATCACATTAAAGCGATTAAAATGATATTTTACATACAAGTATGAAACACTTACAGCCATAAAATTAGCCAAAGAAGCCTCATAGAAGCCCGCCTTGATGAGCGCTTGATGTTGGGCCCGGAGCATAATCAATGCCAATGAACGGCGCTGTTTGGGCACTGCTCGATGCCAGTCAGATAATTGCACAGCTACGCTGACCATGACGCTCTGAAAAGCAATTCGATGAATGAAAATCAAGCAAAATAAAGTCGGCCCAAACCTGCCTCTACTTTGATGATTTCGCCGCCGTAGCAATAAATGAACAATTGCAGCAAGATGCTGCCCAAAAACGATAAATATACCAATAGAGCCATAATCGAACTCATGTGCTGTAAGAGCAATGCACATACATATACATATGTACATATATGTACATATATGTATATGTATACAAGTATGTTAATGTGGAAGTGCAAGTACGAGAGTGTTAGAAAACCGACCGTAACTATTTGGTAGATGATGACTCCAACTTGGAGCGAAGTAATGACAAACTGGCCGAAGACAATGGGCATGTATATCAAGCAGAGTTTGTTTGCCAAGCTAAGCAGCAGTACATGATAGTTAACGACTGCGATTAGTAGATGCTGCTGCTGCTCCTGCTCCTGGCCCAGCAGGTCTCTGCCATCTTTATTCCCATAGCTGGTGGTGCGTATTGCATATTGAAGTGCCTGAAAATGGGCCCGCAAATGTATGGCAAAGGATATAAAAAGCCCATCGACTGCCGATGCGTAGCAAACGACGACAATGGTCACAGATATCGTATAAGCAAAGGCCACCTCGTAGCCAGGGCTTGTGGCGTCATTGAAGGGAAATCTGTAGCGAGACAAGTGCCTTATGTAGTGTGTATAGTATGTACTGGTAGCTGCGTTTGTATATCGACTGGGAATTAAATAACACCTACTTCATAGGCATAGGTAGCTCACGAATGTACACCACTCCCCGATGCTTGGCTAGCATGAATTTAACGATGGGGTCCAACATAAAGTACAGACCTGTGAAACAGCAGGAGATGCAGTAGGCGCGGCCCAGCCAGCAAGCCAGTTTGTTCGCCTTGGACACGTATTTATTATCCGTGCTCTGCGCTGTAGAATGTACATAGGTATGTGTGCAATCAATCACCTTTGCATAAATTATGAGCTCATTTACATTGACTGTACATTTCCCTAAAGTTTTGCATCATTTGCCAAAAGTCTTGTTTGTAGACGAGAAACGTAATTATCTTGATGACAGTCAACATGTTGGTGAACACGACGCTCAGGCACGCGGTTACCAATTCCATGTCATCGCGATTGTAGATGGTGTACGATACCATGGGGTACTGGGCTGACGCCACCAGCAGCAGCGAGACAACATGCTTAAAGCTCAATACGCGTCGTCCACCACGTCCTCCGCGGCCACCCTCGCCGCTCGCCTCCTTGGAGACAGCATTGTGACCCATGAGACGCAGACAGAGCTCCTGCAGATGAAACAGACGCACCATGACGTTGACAAGTTTACGGAAAATAAGAAAGGATTTGCCGCAGCCGAGCCTTTTATGTAGAAATGTGCGAACGTTTTTAATTACAGCGCTTAAGTATTGGCTTCTTAAATTAATTGTTGGCATCGTGGACGTTCCATTTTTGTTGCGGCTAATTACAGTGATTGCGACGGTTCTGATGGATTGTTGACATAATAATTGTGACAGAAATTGATCGAACTGTCAGTTTTAAGTGGACTTAAGCAGACAGAACGCCAACTTACAGACAAGTAATGAAAGGCAAAAGAATCACAAAATACTGAATAATCTCTATGCGGGCAAGCATACAAATCAAAATTATAAGTAAGTATTGTTTTGTATTTTTAAAAAAGAGGCCACGAATTACGTAATTGAGTTTGAAAATACTTGTAAATTGAGATAAACTTTTAAACACATCAACGGAGCATGAACTGGAAATTACATTTCTTATACCAACAAAAAACATCTACCGCCGCTATGTACGAAAAGGACATCTGCAGTTTGAGGACCCTATATTGGCATTAACATTCTTTGCGACAATAACTTTCCTTTGTATTGGTACGTTTGATTGGTTTAGCTTAAGTCTCACTTTAATGGCCACGACTCTCCTAAATACTAGCAAGCATAAATCAGCATACAATTTTCGAACATATTTACTATTAGTATTAATTATTTAATTGAGTAATAATCAATCTCGTTTAAGCCGCTTTTGGTATACTATGTTCGCCTGTTTCATAATTTCAGTTTGGGTTTGAAATTTGAAATGAATCCCAGACAATCCCATATACGAGTGTAAGTCATCAGCCTCCAATTTGCTAAAAAAAAAAAAATTTTGATAGTATTTGCTCGTTTAAGCACGCTGAATCTCGCCGAATATAGCGCTTGTTATATACCGTGTCCTTTAACAAAACAAAAAAAAAAGTGTGGCAGTTTGCTGCGTCGAGAAACCTGAACTGCCCGAATATTTGCAAAGAAATCAGAAGAAAGGTAAATTTAAATGAAACAACATTTACGTGAAACAATTGGTTACGGCTGCCCGCATCAATTCAGCCGCCAATGCCAGTGCCAGTGATGGGTTTTGTAAACAATGACGAGTTAATGAAATGAACCGCAGACAAGCGCAAGCTACGGTCAGATCTTGGCTAACCCAAACAAAATTACCTTCGGATAATGATGGATGCGCTAATGCTTACCTAAATTACACCTAAATTCGTTATCCGTTCATCATCGAGGTCTTTGGCTTTCGCAAAAATATAAAATTGAAAATAAAGCGTGCTGCTTACATTTTCTAACAATGACTTTTATTTATATAGGTAATCAACAAAAGGGGGAGTGGGGGAGGGTGTGGTGCATTAGTGTAGTGTGTAGTCCCTTACACAGCTGTTTCAACTGCTTAGAAATTGGGTGGAAGGTATGCGTTGCCGCCATGCGAACCCGTCGAGACAATCTGTTGAGCCGCAGGTCCAGTGCTGCCATGCTGGTAGACAGCGTTGCTAGAAACCACAGCCGCGCCAGCATCGCCTTGGGCATCGCCGCCTCCGAGAGCGCCGATAACTGAGGTGACTGGAGCGACGCCCTCGTCGGTGATTTGGCTGCTGCCACCCAAAGCATCGTATTGAGCCTGGATTTGTTGCTGGGCATGGGCAGCCTCCTCGTTCGTCTTGTATTTGATGAAGAATACCTCGGGCTTGCTCGTGGAAGAGGCGTGTTCGATGACCTCGGCCTGGACATCGGAGCTGTCGGCCTTCTTGTTAAGCACATAGATGACGGTCTTCTCTTCATTAACAGCGGGGCTGATCTTAATGGAGGTCTTTTTGTTGGAGCGTTGTGGCGACTTAATGAACACCACATTGTAGTTGCGCTTGGGTACGCCCACAGTTATGTGGCGCTCCTTGTAGTCCTCATCAGCATCCTCGGGCGCCGAGTGAATATAGAAGCGTTTGGACACCACTGTCTGCTGGGCCTGCTGATGGGCCAATTGCTGCTGTTGCTGCTGATGATGTGCCACCTGCACGGGAGCAGGCTGTTGGAAGAATGTCTGTTGCGGCGCTGGGCCTGCTGCTACCGCCTGATGGCCGCTCTGGAAAAAGGCGGACGAGCCGGAAGCAGTGCTTACACCTCCAAAGCCGGATGGACCCACATTGTAGTTGTAGCCTTGTGGCGCTGCGAACGCAGTGGCGGTCAAGCATAAAATCTAAGAAAAGAGCGGGTTAATAAGTAAATCCTTAAGCCAGAGAAGCTGAGGTCTGCTTACAATAAATCCACGCATTTCTGAACTTGAGTTGAGCTGTTGGCTGGAGAGACTAGAGGCTCACGTTTGGTTTCCTTGGTTGTTCGCTGTGAACTGTATAAATTTGCTGGTGATCGCCTGGCTTTTATACAGGTAAAGCCAGAGTTAAGTTCAAAAATCATCATCAGCGGGCTATGAAAAGCGCACAAAATTTTAACTTGTTGCATGTTCATTGTTTGTGTTTTAGTTTGTTTTCAGCTGATCTTCTGCACGGCCACAGCTCACCTTTGCCTTCGCATTCGCCTTCGCCAGTGCCAGCGCCAGCGCCATCACCAGCCGCAGTCGTCATCGCCGCCATCTTCACATGGCACAGCAATTTTTGTCTTCTTCACTAGTTGGCTGGTTGCTTGCCTATTCGCTTTTCAAATCTCTCATTAAACAGCACGGGTTGCTTGTAGTTGCCTGCGTTACATTCATCCATCCACAGACCTACATACATACGTACAAGCTTACATGTGTACATTCAAATACACGGCCAATTAGCGTGGTTCCCCTCAAAAACTTGGCCAGATTTGGGTTTCTTTGTTGGCAGCTATTTCGTTGCTTGTCTCTCTTAATTGCCAGCCCTGATGCAGACCATTATGTTTGGCTGGCGGGCAACGGGTACACCACATACCAGACATCGATTAAATGCTATTAAATACCAAATTGCATAAACCCTAAATCGATTTTAGTTCAACATGGCTTCGATGTAGACGCTACATATCGCGCCTCATTACCTTGCGGCGGGTTCAATGCCGATGCTACAGACGATGAGGACGATGCTGATGATGATAATGATGATGAGAGCCACATTTATTGGCACACTTGCAAATGCACCCTAGTTCGCCCACAATTGTGCCAACATGCTGGCTACTTAACCACTACCATCGCTCTTAAACGCTTTGTCATCTTTAATTAATGACCCGCCAAGCCAAAATCCGCAATCTGCATGCGTGATCGCTTCCATGCTCAAGCCATGTACTAGTACATGAGCTTCAACATGAACATCAGCATCGGCATCGGCATCAGCATCAGCATCAACATCAGCATGAGGTTGAGCTCAACAGATTTCTATCTCATTTATCATATGGGCTAGACACAAAAGAGGACGGCGCAAATGTCCAGCGTTTGTGCAGCACTTTGAGATGAATTCACTTTTGATTATGTGACCGTAGCTATTTGAAGCCTTTGTCAATAGTATTTCATTTATTGTGTTACTCTTGTTGTCGACGCTGCTTTGAGCGTGCGCAAGGGTTAAATGCGGTGCCCACAAAGCAATTTGCGGTTTGTGTAATGAGCCGTTTGCTCGAGTGCTTTTTGTCCGGAACAAGGGCTAATGAACATGCACGGTTCCACTCTTCATTTACGCATTCGCGAGACCAAGCCCGGGCCAAGACAGAGCCCAAGACCGAGATGTAGCAACAGCCGCATCAACCCATGGATAACTATGGCCACAAGCCGCAAGATGTTGTGCAAACTGGGTAACTTCTGGCAAAGTGTTTTGGGTCTCGGTCTCTGAGCCGTTAAATTAATAGCATTCCAAATTGCTCAATTTGGTGGGTGGCTCTCAAGAGTTCGTACTAGTTAATTATGAGAACCAAACGGTAGGCAACATGTTTTGTATACCACAAAAAAATCGCCCAAATATCAGGAAAAGTTGCTTTGGGGCTTGAAGCTTTCAAGACTCATGAGACAATCGAATCAAAAGCTTTGTCAAAACTTTATTTACTCAATGTTTAAACCCAAATTTTTTATTGAAAACTTCGAAAAGCTTTCGCTTCGAATATTAACCTGTAGTCGTCGGGTGGCCACAATTCGATTAAAGAAAAAAAAAAAATTAATACAAATCCATTTGAGTAGATAGGCCTTGGACATCTTTATTAGTTGTGTTGTTTTTAAATATTATAAAATTAAACTTGAGCAATAAATAAACCGATTAGTACTGCCCGCTGCAAGAAAACATAATTTGCAATATAATCACCCACTGGGTTTCCATTATGAAGCAATTTTCGGCATTTTGCTGGGACACCAGGCACAAAAGAAATAAAAATTGGTTTGTCATGGAGTTGACGGTAGCGACTGGCAAATCGACTTTGACTTTGTGCGCCTTGGAGGTGTGAATTTTTCTTGATTTGTTTTGGATTTTAAATTAATATTTATTTGGCTTGCTCTTTACCAGCTTTTCTCCCAGCTTGATGGATTATTTAATAGTTGCCTTGCATTGCTTGTTTTTGATTGATACAGGTCCAAGTGTTGGCATCCCGTGCCATGGTCGTGTTAATTTTCCACACACGCGTCTGCGCCTCCATACCCAGATCCAAAGAAAGATCCACATGAAAGTGAAGTTAATTGAGTTTTTAATGTGAAATTGAATGCGAGAAATGGTTTTTTGGCATTCAATGGAGATTATAAAGCTTATGTAATCATCAATTCGCTAATTTTGGTTATCATTGTTTAAGCTTTACATAATGCTGCAAAGGGCACTCTTTATTGTACCGTATTATTGATAGAAAAAAAGAACCGGCCCATACTATATTGCGCAGCTGTAACGCCCCCACCTTCGCTACTACCACATTGTAAGCGCATTACATAACTACTTGAAACTGAATAGTAATACATATGTATGTATAGTTTACTCATAGTATGTATACAAATAAATAACAAAGTTCCAAAAATATGCACGCTACGCGGTCATTTGAGTGCGTTGTGAATCAGCTTAAGTTTCAACTCTGCGCGTAAAATCTGTGTTTTGATTAATCTGCAGACATACATCAAAATATCATCATCATTCATCTTCCCGACCGCTGTTTCGCCGTCAAGCCCCAGCCAAATGTGACCCAAATCTACGATGAGTGCCCTCACCTCTAGGCGAGGGACATTGATTGGAGTGTGGAGACGGAGACACATACACATATAATATTAGCGAGAAATTATTTGAAAAACTCCGCTCAGGGCTGTCCAAAATTTGCTATAATTGTTCGATTTACAAACATATCAATCCCCCATCGACATTGTCTTGTTATGAAACTCCAACTCTAAAGCGCAAAACCAAACTGCCAAACTGCAAAGCGGACCGCATTGTGTATTCCAATTAAATTTGCAAGCCCAGCAAATTGCAATGCCAGCTCATATGGAGGGTTCATCGGTATCTGTATTTGGGTCAACGTCTCCGTCCAAGCAAATTAAATTGATTTTGGCAAAGCTGAGAAATTTGGCGCCGTTGCTAATGGAATAGCGCACGAACCATTCAATTTCTGCCAGCCAGTTTAATTATTGAAAAATGTAAATCACACAAGCGTTCCAATTATGTTGCGAGTGCGCGAAAATAAAAATGATGAAAAGATAAATGACAATGCTGGCAGTGAAATTTGTAGCCACAACAAAACATATAACTTCCGGCGGAGTATCCAAAACACAATACGAATGTTTTCGTAGCTGAAGAGGTGACGCAGACTTTTGCTTTCGTGCGTTTGTGGTGGAGTCCGAGATTTTCTCGCCTAGCCACAATAGCAACAACAGCGCACCGTCTGCTGGACTAGCCCTCAAGGTTGTCTTCGGATAGGAAAAAGCGAGTTTGCCGCATCGCTCCGAACTTGTAACTCTGCGCTCGCTCTTTGTCTGACTTTGGTTTTAGTTTTGACTTCGGTTTCGATTTCGATTTCAGTTTCAGTTTCATTTGAACATTCCGCTGACAGTAGTGCAGGCGCAGATTTTGATGATCGACAATTTCGGCAGTTCGGCTCTTATAAGTCTAGGCGGTTTCTGATTAGCATTTAGTCGATTTGTGCTGGCCGAGCGTCCAGGTGCTGCACAATTTTATTGAAATTATCAAATAGGAATCAAGTGAAGACTTACGTCTAAGAAAACGGAAATGCGCGTGTTCGTTGTAAGTGCAAAGTGAAGAGTGAAGGGGGATTGCGGAGTGGTATAAGAATAAATAAAATATTCGTTTTTTCGCCAGTTAACGTGCCTGCTCAGCCTAGCGTTGGCTGCGCCGCAAGGATACAACTATCAGCAACAGCAGCAACAACAGCAGCTGCAACCGGGAAGCCTGCAGCTTCCGGCCATACCGCAGATTGCCAGCATCGATGGCCAGCAGCTGTTGCAGCAGGCGTTGCAGGCCCCCAAAGTACAGCAGGTGCTTTCGAGTGCAGGAGGCAGCTCCCTCAGCTACAATTCTGTGCACCAACAGCAGCACCAACAGCAGCACCAGCAGCAGCAACAACAATTGCCGTTCGGCCTGCAGCAACAATCCAGCAACTTTGGTTACAACACCGGCGCTCAACAGGAGCAACAGCAAGCGCCGCCGAGTTACAATGGCGGCGGTGGCCCCTCCCTGGTATCAAAGGACATATATGTGCACGTGCCACCACCAGACCAAGAGGAGGAGCAGCGCTATGCTCAGCCCCAATATCCGATTCCTCCACCACGCAAACACTATCGAATCGTCTTCATAAAGGCGCCCACGCCTAGTGTAAGTAAGGCGTCCCTTCGAATTAAACAGGCGCCCACCGAGGAGAAGACCATTATTTATGTGCTGACCAAGAAGCCAGATCCTGTGGATCTGCAGGCCGCCTTCGAGCAGGCAGCTCCAAAGCCACCCAGCAAGCCGGAGGTCTTCTTCATCAAGTACAAGACTCAGGAGGAGGCTGCACATGCGCAGCGCACCATTCAAGGTAGACTAGCTCGAATATCTATATTTGGATTTGATTGGCCTGTGGCTATCATCTACCGCATTGAATTTCAACTAGTTTTATGTTCGGTTTCTTTGAAAAGAGACATATTTTTTGCTAGCTTATGTGTGAATTCGAGCACATTTGTCGCATTTGTCCCCCCATTAGCATTTAAAGGTCAACATGTACACTCATCATTCACCGGTTAACCTCTTCTTTCGCTTTTGCAGCTCAATACGATCAGCTAGGTGGCACTACACAGATCTCTGACGAGGGCATAGCGCCTGTTACCTCAGTGATTGGCGTTTTGGACAACCAGCGCGCCTCTGGATCTCTGAATGCTGCCAGCAACGGAGCCGCTTTTGGTGTTGGAGGTGGTCAGGTGTCCAACCAATACCTGCCCGCCAATTTACGTGCCTAGGTATAATTTACCATTTGAATTGACTGAGAATTACAAAAAGCTTACAAATAAGTGTTAACATATTCTTTATACTAGTATATAGTACATACAAGAATATAGCGAATAAATGAGTTATTTTCTTTATATAAAAATTGTTGAATTTATTCTTCGAAATAAATGTATTTATTTAATAAATTTCTTTAACTAAATTTCAAAACTGTGTGAGAAATTACATGGAAAATTGAATATTGAATCGGACAAATAATCACATGCATATCCATCTCCCCAAAGAGTGACCTTCAAATTGTCTTTCACAATCTAAGCTATTACCGACTTAATTCTCTATTTCACAGCAATTAGCAATTAGTGATTGAATAAGCCAATTAATGGCACGCAGGCAATCATAAAGATTGTCAATGGGAATCATAAAAATGTTTATACATTAGCATTGTGACATAAGAGGACCATTGCCCAATAGTTGCGATGGCGTCTTTGTCGCCGATGGCTGAAACCGGTCGCCTCGATTAGCATCATTTGGGTGTCTTCAAAGCGTGATTAAGCGAAATTGAATCTGACTTATATACATATTATATGCAGCCAATTAAAACATCGGTGGTCACACGCATTTGCTACTGAATGAGTCAAATGTGATGTAAAGTCTCCGGTTTTGTGAATTTTTAACTAGGAAAGAAATGCCTATGGCCATCACCTCTGCTTACACAAACAGAGTTTGAAAATCTGAACGTTTGTTAATTATAACTAGCAGGTCTTCTGTGGCAGTTCGAATAATTGGGGGTTCTCCGTGGAAAAATTGTACGGCCAAACGTTAGGAGCTAAGAAGCTAGAGATGCTGGGATATTCCAACTTCGGGCTCTGCCATTTGTATGGAAAATTTTGCAACTTTTAACCAATTACGTGCAAACTTGGTTTGTATACTTTCAGAAAGAATACAAAACAAATTGCAAATAAGGTATTCATTGCAGCATTATTGGGGCTCACGTTTTCCTTTAGTTTTCCTCCGAAGAATAGATACAAAAGAAACTGTATAGTATGTTCTTTAAATTTGTATTGGTGCATTGAAAAATGCATGTATGTATGTAAGTACATACACATACATATGAATGTACTCTTTATTATTAACTAATTATAGATACACACCAATCTATTAGCCAATTTTTGTGAATAAATGAATACAATTTAGTTATACTATATAGTATGTTGTGCAGTTGCATAAAATCTAAAGTAATTTGCGACTCCGTAGGTTCCATAGGAACTTTTTTGGAAGAAGCACAAAATGTGGATTATACTAGCTGGTCTTGCCCGACTTTAGTGGCTAAATGTTCTTCGTACTCACCTGGACTGTAAAGGATACTTGAGTGCACAATTCAGCTTCCTAGCTTTTACCATTTGGGAGGTGAGTTTATCACCAGATATATAGAATTCCTCTGCGGATGATCAATTAAATTGATTTTTCCATTTGTTTGCTGATTAAAATATTTATTTCACTTGGTTTTGACAATAAATTATAATAGACTAAAATGTAGCGGATGAAAATCTTGAACTCAACAGACATGACTATTCTCGTGGATGCTTCGGACTTATTTCAAAGCTTTGGCGGGAACATATTTTCTTGATGGCAGGCTGGCACCAAAGTTAATGCCAGTCCCCAGAGAAGAGGCTTGGAAGCCCCCTTGCTGCACAAATGTCTGCTGCTGGCTGCCATGCGATAACTCCTGCGTGGTGTGCGTCTGCACAATTTGTGGTTGCGAAATGGATTGCGAGATGGTCTGGATATGGGGCTGCACAATCTGCTGTGATTGAATTTGCTGTGGTACAAGGCTGCCCAGGTTCAAGGGGCCTCCGGAGACGCTAGTAATCGGAGCAATGCCTTCGTCAGAGATATGCGTGGCGCCACCTAAAGCGTCGTATTGTGCCTGAATTTCCTGTTGAGCGCGCTGAGCCTCCTCCTGCGTTTTGTACTTGATGAAGTAGACTTCCGGCTTGTGCACCTTGGCCTCGGATTGAGTGACCTGCAATTGCTGTTGGATTTCGCTAATGTCAGGTTTCTTGGACAGCACATAGATGACTGTCTTCTCCTCGTTAGTTGCTTGAGCGCGCTTCAAGGCAGCGGCGGTGTATCGCAGATTCTGGCTAGGAGCCTTAATGAACACAATGCGATAGTTCTTGCGGATGGGACCACTGTCTAATCCAGGTCCGGCTTGACCAATCTCCTCAGTATCGTCGGGAGCGGAGTGAATATAGATATCCTTCGTCACAATAGCGGGTCGCTGCACATATTGAGTCTGCACAAATTGTTGCTGCGGCTGCTGAACATTCTGTACAAATTGTTGGGGCTGCTGATAGCTAACCAGCTGTGGCTGTTGCTGCGGCTGGGGCACTTGCAATTGCGGAAGAGCTATTGGTGCCTGTACGGGAATGGGCGCAGGCAATCCAATGGAAGCGGGAGGAGATGCGATGTTCTGAATAGTCTGAATTTGTTGTTGTTGCTGTTGTTGCTGTTGTGTCTGCACGCTGAATTGGCCCAACGAAGGGGCTTGCGGAACTGAGTAAATTCCGCTCGACGAGACCGGCGTCTGGGGGCGAAGATTGCCAAGTGGCACCGTCTGCTTCACCTGCTGCCCTTGTTGCACCACTTGGGGCTGCTGGTACTTGTAGCCCTGCGGCACCGATGCGGCAAGCAAGGCGCACGATAGAACCTATGGGTAATGATAGGAGATATAGATTCGAACAGATATGGACAGCTAAACGGTCGCGGCTTACCACTAAAATTGCGATAGGCTTCATCTTAAATATCTGCTAGACTGCACACACACGTTTTATCACAATCCAACTCTGCTGCTTGGACCCGACTGATGCCCAAACTCTTCGGTTACAATGTTTTTATAAGATACCAAAAAGCCCGGCCACACATTAGAAATGCGATTCCGTTTCCCAAAAAGTGGGCAGTGTCATAAAATAACCAAATCTATTGTCGCACAAATCGAATGGGATCGCCCCGAAATCGAATGAAGCGAGGAGAGCGGCGCAGAGTGCTCATATAACGATATGCGATGCCATGTGGTTGACAAATCACGGAACCATACTCAGCATACGCACAAATATTCATGCTGATGAGCCACTGGCCAAAGCCAGAGCCAGAGCCATTCAAAGATGCATCTGGCAGCAACGACGAATGGACAGCGGGCAGGTTATCTAATAGCATCAGTGAAAACAACAACAACAACAATACCAACAACGGCAATACTCCGATTGGCTATGGCCAATAATAAAGTATTCAAATTTGTATAATCTTGTAATATTTCCCATTGTCAGCGCTGAATTTATTTCGATAAATGCAAAATATTATTAGTTAATACATTACACAAATTGATAGCGTGGAATAGTTGAGGAAGTGGCTCTAACAAAAGGCCCAGACAGAGAGACGGAGGGACAGATTGGAGCGCAGACATCGCAAGCCAAAAGCGAGACGCCAAGCGGCAGACCAGTTTAAAAGAAAGTAATTTTTTATGCTAGTAAGACTGCAGGTCCCACGAATTTCGTATTCAGGGTCGGAGGCAGACGAATCTACTGCCATTCATTAACAGACCGTTTTAAGGGACCCACGAGTCGACGCGCTGCTTGACGATGCTCGCCGGCGATGGTTGCGTGGTCTCTGTGCATAAATTAATTTTTTGTCAATTCATTTGCTGTTCAAAATCATCAACACATTTGCAACCAAAAGACAAATTGAAAAAACAACCAGGGTATAAAGATGTGTTGTTGCCAAAGAAAGCAGCTTATGCTAGCCTTTTGTCGAATGGCTTTAAATGTAAATGATATTCTTACACAATTTACTTTAGCTTTCGTAAGCAATGCCCCTTTCGCCTAGCATGGTGGGGGCAGATGCCCACCCACAACCCCAAATGACCTCAGAGGCAGCTTCTAAATATGCTTACACAGCTGGTGCATAATTACAAATTAATGAACACGGCACAGTTAACAGCTAAAATGTATATGATTGATTGTGTGTCATTTATTTAAAACTTCTACTGGCAATACAGTGTGAACACAGCTGTCACACAACACCATTTTCATTACGAAATACTCAATTGTAAGACTGAAATCAAGCAAGCGCACAAACTTCATTGAGTGGAGCGGTTCACTTCACAAATACGAAAACATACGAGTAGAAGTACGAAAATTTCAAGTGACCTCCATCATTTGCATACAAACCACGAAAAAACCGTAACGTATACGTAATTAAAATCACAGCTTGGCTGAATAGGTGCAGATTTTGCGTTAGATAATGGCAGAGCATGTTCATTGTGTTTGGCTTGTTGTTATTGATTCAAATTAGTTAGTATAGATGTAGTCTATAGAACAGCCAAGTAAAGTAAATACTTACTAAATGAAGCGTCTAAGAGGTTTTGCGAATTTAGTACCTTTTAGTAACAGCTCTCGCGTAGACAGCGTTGTTTTGTAATAAGTATATAAGTTTATTTTGCTAATCTAGGTGGAAGATTTTGCAATCTATTTGAACCGGCAACTGCCATTTATCGTAGCCCTGACAGCACTGGTCGACGAGTGATGCCCAACCTTGCTAATAATCGAGATACCTTGTCGATTCCTTTTTTTGGCTCGATAAAACAAAGGAGAGCGAGTTGAGAAGCCGAAGCGAGCGGACGTGTGGTGTGTGCGCGGAAGGAGAGCGATTTGAGAAGCCGAAGCGAGCGGACGTGTGGTGTGTGCGCGGAACAATAGCGAGTTAGAAGTGTGTGAGCGAAGCGAAAAGAGAGACTTTATATATGTGCCGGAACATTTTAGACATAGAAAATTCGGTGTATTACATTGTAGGTTAAGCTTGAAATTACAATAAAAGAAATAACGTTACACCCCTGAGCAGTTAAAGTCAGTATGCTCATCATTGCCGTTACAAACGAGTAGCGACACAACATTTTATGGTGGCCCATGAGGGGATCCGTTATTTCACAATGTCAAGCTTGCTGGTGTAATACATACAGACGTGCGGCAATCCCCAGTCTGAACACATATATAAAGGAGACGTGCGGCAATCCCCAGTCTCAGAATACATACAGACGTGCGGCAATCCCCAGTCTGAACACACAAATAGAGGAGACGTGCGGCAATCCCCAGTCTCAGAATACATACAGACGTGCGGCAATCCCCAGTCTGAACACACAAATAGAGGAGACGTGCGGCAATCCCCAGTCTCAGAATACACACAGACGTGCGGCAATCCCCAGTCTGAAAACACACATCTAGGAGGCGTGCGGCAATCCCCAGTCTCAGAATACACACAGACGTGCGGCAATCCCCAGTCTGAAAACACACATCTAGGAGGCGTGCGGCAATCCCCAGTCTCAGAATACATACAGACGTGCGGCAATCCCCAGTCTGAAAACACACATCTAGGAGGCGTGCGGCAATCCCCAGTCTCAACACAGTACATACAAAATAGAGGAGACGTGCGGCAATCCCCAGTCTCAACAGTACACATAGAGGAGGCGTGCGGCAATCCCCAGTCTCAACAGTACACATAGAGGAGGCGTGCGGCAATCCCCAGTCTCAATAAATACACTTAAGGACGTGCGGCAATCCCCAGTCTTAAGTTTGTTCTTTTTGTTTTGGAAGTTCTCAACCCGCAAACTTCACTCAAAAATACAGTCACTATCGAACTGATTTGCTGTGGTGTACATCTACATACAGACATTTCTAGAAAGGGTAACGGCCAACCACTCTCGGCGTTGCCAAGGTGTACACATCCAAGTGACGACGCATCAGTCTTCGGCGTCACTTATACATACATGCAACGATCACGCCACTCTCAGCATACACATCGAAAGTAACGGTACAACATTGCGTTACTCACATATACGACGACACACAAGCGTCTGAGTTTTGGCTACAGACATAGCAACAAGAAGTAACGGCAAATCATCGGCGCCGAACAGACACACGAATTTGGTTAGATAGCGACAGCGCCTCAACGACGACACACAGGCGTCTCATAGCAGCGAAAATAGCGGCGAAACATCGACGCCGAACATACACACGAATTTGGCTGGACGGCGACAGCGCGTCAGCGACGACACACAAACGAAACATCGGCGTCACACACATACATCTCAACGATTCGCACAATTGAAGGCAAGAAGAAACAACACGCTACAATACGCTACAAGGCTACATACATACATACGGGAAAGGGGGTGAGTGTTTGTTTTTGGTTCTTGCTTGTGTTGCGATCAATAGTTTCTGTTTATTCGATTTAACAATCATGGCTCAACAACAGGCAAACGTTGGATGCCATTTTGATCATTCTTACGCAATCCAAATAGATATAGGTGAACAGGTACGCTGTTTATACAACAACTTTAAAAGGGAAAATTCACAGTCAAAATCTAGAACATTCTATACACACTTTCTTAAAAGGTTAGATGAATATGCCGCCGAGTTCAAACAAGTACATCGGGATCTCCTAATCTCCCAATGCCCACGTGATCATCAATATTTCACGCAACGTATTGCTGAAACCTTTGATGAGTACCATACAAACATATACTGCGTAATTTTAGAGGCTTATGAACAAACATTCCCTCCAATAGTAGAAATGGCAAATGAACTTTCTAACAATCAAACGTCGATCAAGCAAGCATCGCCTTCGTCTAGCGTACAGCTGCCCAAGTTGCCTGTACCCACCTTTTCTGGCAAATTTGTAGAGTGGCCAGCATTTTACGATTCATTTGCACAACTCATACATGACAATGACGCACTATCAGGCGTTCAGAAGTTCCATTTCCTTAAGCAAGCCTTGCCAACAGGTTGCGACAGCGATATTCATCAAATGGACTTAACCGATACCAACTACGAAACAGCTTGGTCTTTGATTGTTAAACGATACAACAATCCACGTCTGCAGTTCATGCATCAGATGAACACATTTTTTGGTTTGCCTTCTCTAGCTAAGGAACATTCGGCCGATCTCAAGAGGATGCTCAATGTTACAAACGTATGCATTAACGAATTAAAACGTCTCAAAATCTACATGAAGTCTTGCGATCATTGGATGGTACATCAACTTGTAACTAAACTTCCGTCGACAACTCTACAAGCATGGGAGCACTTTCTTGGTAGCTCGTCTAACGTTCCTACATTTAGTACGTTGGAGCAATTTCTTAATAATCGCCTCATTAGCCTCGATATTATTGAGAATCGATCCAGCAGCCAACAACATCGTGAAGCGGCTCCAACAACTCAGCAACGTACATCCAGCAACTATTCAGGTAATAGATTTCAGAAACGAAATAGTTTTCACACAACCACAAACAGCATGGCTTCACATCGGTGTGTGAATTGCAACGACAGCTCACATGTATTGCGTCGTTGTCCTGACTTTCTCGCACAAGATTGTTTTACTCGCAAATCTATTGCTGAACGCAACAAGGTATGTTTCAATTGTCTTGATTCCGCACATACAGCATCGAAATGTGGCAGCAAACGGAACTGTCAACAATGTGGACAACGACATCATACGCTCTTGCACTTTCCAACGAACAAACCAGACTACATAGCAGCTACGCAAAAGCAACAAATGATTACTTCAGATCAGGCAGTGGTCACAAATACAACGCAACTCATATCAGCAGTGACCAAACCTTCATCTCAGCTAGTTCGCACTGTACTTTTGGCAACGGCTTTGGTCAGAATACATAATGACGAAACTGGCCAGTCATCTATTGCCAGAGCGCTAATAGATAACGGATCTGAAGGAACTCTCATCACGGAACATGTGGTTCAATCGCTTGGCTTGAAACGTCATCCAATTTTGGCAGAGATTAACGGAGTCGGTGACAACTCGAAGAATAAATGTAAATGGACAACCCAGCTCAAACTTAGCTCGTGCACCGACCAACAGTTTAGCACGTACATCGACACAGCATATGTCTTACCATCGCTTACATCTCAGCTGCCGAAACAAGACATTCCAATACAGAAATGGCGTCACATCCAAGGACTACAACTTGCAGATCCACAATACTTTAAATCAAATAGAATCGACATAATCATTGGAGTTGACCTAATACCACATCTCATACTTTCAGACATCAAAAGAGGCAGTCCAGACCAACCAATCGCTCAAAACTCGCAGCTCGGCTGGATTCTGTTCGGACAAATCAACACACGGTCAACGCACACTATCACTATTCAGTGTCATCAAACAAATTTGGATGTCTTGGTTCAAAAGTATTTTGAACAAGACAGAATGGATACGGTACGACGCCTTACTGCAGAAGAACAATGGTGTGAGGACCATTTTCAGCAAACACACATACGTCAACCCAACGGCAAGTACATGGTACGTTTGCCGCTCAAAACACTGTTTGACCCTCAGCAGGTACTTGGCAAATCCCGTAAAATCGCTTTGAATCGGTTCCAATTGTTGGAACGCAAACTTCGTCGCCAACCTGAATTACAAGAACGATATGATGAAGTCATGCAGGATTACTTTCAATTGGGTCAAATAACTGCGGCCACAACTACCGAAACAGAACACATTACACGTGATGCTCATAACAACATAGCATATACCTCATGTACTTTGCCTCATCATGCGGTAATCAAAGAAGATAGTCTCACTACCAAATTGCGAGTAGTGTACGATGCATCCTGTAAGACAAGTAATGGAAAATCACTCAACGACATTCTTTGTATTGGACCAGCTTTACAAAACGATCTAGCAGGAGTTATTCTCAATTGGCGTCAACATCGTTATGTATTCGCTGCAGATATTCAACGTATGTATCGTTTCATCGACATGCATCCAGACGACATAAATTATCAACGCATATTCTGGTTCGACAAACATAACAAAATAGCAGAATATTGTCTTACAACTGTAACATTCGGAACTGCATCTGCCCCGTACACAGCTATACGAGTAATGCATCAGCTTGCAGACGACGAACGTGATCGTTATCCTCTTGCTGCACGCGTTCTCAAACATGAGGTTTATGTGGATGACATACAAACTGGAGATTCTACTATTGCTGGAGTCCTTGCCATTCGTGATCAACTTGTTGCCATCTTACGCTCAGCCGGTATGGAACTTCGTAAATGGTCGTCAAACTCGACAGCGCTGCTGACTGGCATCCCTTCAGCAGACCATTCAAATGTACACATTCTTGAGTTTGATAACAAAGACTCAATCAAAACATTAGGTCTTTACTGGCATCCCAACAAAGATTATTATGGCTTCAAAGTGAAGTTCACGTTGAATCAAACATGTACTAAACGTTCCATTCTTTCCACCATAGCGCGTCTGTATGATCCTTTGGGCTTTATCGCACCTGTCATCACATCTGCTAAAGTTATCATGAAGAATGTTTGGAACACAAAAATTCAACGCGATGATGGCAATTTGACTCCATTAGATTGGGATGACGACGTACCACATGCACTTCAAGAGCGCTGGCAAAACTATATCGCCAGTCTACCCAATGTCGAAAATATCCGAGTGCCACGATGGTTGGGAACCGATTCATCGCAGATCATTTCACTACAGTTACATATATTTTGCGACGGATCATCGTTGGCCTACGCTGCTTGTGCATACCTTCGCGTGGAAAACAAAGACGGATCAGTGATTTCGCATTTGCTGACAGCTCGTAGCCGCGTCTCACCTACTAAGCCTTGGACAATCCCTAGAATCGAACTATCTGGAGCAGTTTTGGCAACGAATCTCGCAAAATGGAGTGGTACATATTTGCGTACAAGCGAGCCCATTCCCACATTCTACTGGTCGGATGCCACAATCGTACTATACTGGATTAACGGTGACCCTGCCCGTTGGAAAACCTTTGTGGCCAATCGAGTCGTGCAGATTTTGGAATTCAGCACACCTGCACAATGGCGGCATGTTCCCACACTCGACAATCCCGCAGATTGTGCTACTCGCGGTCTTACACCTGATGAACTATCTGACCATCATCTGTGGTGGAACGGCCCTCCCTGGTTAACTCAATCACCAGAACAATGGCCAACCAATTGCATTGTCTCACCAATGATGGACTGGGATTTGGAAGAGAAACCAGCAGTTCCTCAAGTCTTCAAATCCTCCACCGCTAAGGACTTCCTTGAGGGACAACGAATTCTTCGACAGTTTTGGAAATATTGGAGCAACGATTGGCTGTCTCATCTACAAGCTCGTCCCAAATGGCGTCATGAAACAGCCAATTTAAAAATAGGTGACATGGTCATCATAGAGAACGATCGACTTCCACCGAACGAATGGAAACTTGGCCGTGTCATCGAACTTCATCCAGGAGCAGATCAACTTGTTAGAGTGGCAACGGTTAAAACGACTTCTGAAATTTATAAACGAAGTCTTTCTAAAATCTGCCGTTTGCCTTTGCCATCTTGTTCCTCCCAAGATGACACAACACAGAACTAACCACTATGATCGCTTCCTTGCATGCCATAACAGACACTTGCTTTCTTTTCTTTGTAGCAGGTTTCCGGTTCTTTGGTTTGAATGCTAGTTCCAGCATTGGGGGCGGCATGGAAGATTTTGCAATCTATTTGAACCGGCAACTGCCATTTATCGTAGCCCTGACAGCACTGGTCGACGAGTGATGCCCAACCTTGCTAATAATCGAGATACCTTGTCGATTCCTTTTTTTGGCTCGATAAAACAAAGGAGAGCGAGTTGAGAAGCCGAAGCGAGCGGACGTGTGGTGTGTGCGCGGAAGGAGAGCGATTTGAGAAGCCGAAGCGAGCGGACGTGTGGTGTGTGCGCGGAACAATAGCGAGTTAGAAGTGTGTGAGCGAAGCGAAAAGAGAGACTTTATATATGTGCCGGAACATTTTAGACATAGAAAATTCGGTGTATTACATTGTAGGTTAAGCTTGAAATTACAATAAAAGAAATAACGTTACACCCCTGAGCAGTTAAAGTCAGTATGCTCATCATTGCCGTTACAAACGAGTAGCGACACAACACTAGGCTTAAAACTAATAAACTGTTGCTTACAAAGCAAACCTACGGCTGGGTGGCAAATACGCGTTATTTGATGGTGCATTCAAGTCGCCTGTGGTGACGCCTTTTGTGGCAAAATCCAGCACTGCAGCCGAAGAACCCGCATTATGGTTGCTCGAGGGACCCGGAAGAGAGTCGTATTGCGCCTGAATTGTGCGCTGAGCATTCTCCGCATCGCCCTGAGTGCGATATTTGACGAAGTGCACCTCGGGCTTATGGCTTGCCTGCTGTTTAATCTGGTTGAGCTTGCTGGTGAGGTCGCCAATGTCGGCCTGCTTGTTGAGCACATATATGGCCGTGCGGTCGTCCACGGCAGAACTGGCCAGTTGGAGAGCTGCTTGCTCCAGCCCAGAGTTCTCAGGTCCTTTGATAAAGAGCACACGCAGATTTTTCTTCAGCGAATTGGCAATCTGGTCGTGGGCGTGCCCATTATCGAACTCCTGCTCGGGTGCACTGTAGCTGTAGAACTCCTTGTTGAACTCATTCGCAATGAGTATGGGCTCAGACAATGAGCCCGAGCCGCTCTGAACGAGACTGCCGCCACCACCAGAAATCAGACCACCGTTTCCATCACCAGCATTAGCACCAGGCGTGTAATCGTACTGACCACGTGCCACTGCGATAAGGCAAAGTATCTGATGATAAAACAGGTGTTAATTATGCCGCAGTTAGGAATATACACCTAGTACGAGTATGTACATGGATGGGGCACTTACCAAAATAGCGCGCATTGTTTTGTTTAGTTTAGGCTCTTCCACACCAATAGGCTCGAAAATGAATGTCTTTGCTCTGCAGCTGATAAACTATCTGTGTTAAACAATGCCACACTGGGCCCATATTTATATGTGCATCCAAGTCATCCACGACCTGCATCCACGACCTTCACGCATGCAAATGCAAGCGCATTTTATTGTCTGGCCTCAGATTTGGAAATCCACTGGGGAAACTCGATCGGTCCGGCAAACTACTTCCCACTGCCTTCTTTCGAGCGTGTTCCAGATAAATGTATATTTCACTTTTAATTGGATCAAAAAACTTACTTTGAAAATGGTGAAATGTGCAAATGTATTCAAATTAGAGTGCATCTTGGCCTAACTTGCCCGCATAGTGGCCGATCCCAAGATTACCGCGCTTGCATACTTCGCGGATTTGTGCATCGACTGACTAAAAGAGCCGTCGCGCCAAGCTTGGAATCTATTTCGAATGAAGATTACGTAACATTTTCAAGTTTCTTTGGGTTACCTAAGTACTACTACGACTCCATATTAAAATTCCTCCGTTTTGGAAATCATATTATAATGAAGACCAATCTACAACGCTGTTGATTAATTATTTAAACGGCTGGGAAACACAGATAAATGGCATTGTTTATTACAAATCTTTGCCTAGTTATAGGCTGCTTCTAAATTCTATTTTCTTGTTCTGCTCCAAATGGATTAGAATACAAGTAGAATGGAATACTTCATTCCAGCAGCAAGTAATATTTTAGAAAGAACGGGAAACATACAAAAATACTCGATCCGTACAGAATACCATTATCAGAAAAGAATGTGTTTGAAACTGGTTAATAATAAATAGCGCTATTAACGAAAAGCGTGTGAGCAGAAAGCTGCTTTATTATTGCTCTGCGTCTCGGCAATAATCAAATCAAAACTAGTTTTGGAGATATTCAAGTTCATTGTTGCAAATTATCACTATGAAATGCTGTTTAAGTTTTAGCCACAAATTTGCTGTATAAAACCGAGAAACAACCCAAGCACCTGGTTTAGTCGAGCTTGAGGCGGAAAAGTACCACAATGAAAACTATTTGCGTAAGTGGATATACATTTAAATTCGAAATATATATAATATCTTAGCTCGTTATATCAGTTATTATTCATGCTTGCTGCCTGCTTGGCTGTGGTCTGTGCTGCTCCTGCTGGACAGGCGCCGACAGTAAATTTGCTGAAGTACAACAATGACCAGGAATTGGAAGCAATAATGCGTCAAATTATTGCGCAATATGAGCAGCAGTACGGCGGTACCTCCCAGTTCCATCAACCGCAGGCCGTTTCCTATACGAATCCTCACCAGCTTACAATTAATTTGTAAATGAAGCCCAAAATTAAAATTGATATTTGTTATCAGTTGTTTACTACAGCATCAAAGGCTGTGTTTTTATTCAATTCAAGAGTAGTAGCCATCGGCTTGCGATAAGATGACGCTGTCGAAATTTGAGTAGCGGCCTCACTGCAAAGTCTCATTTCCAGTTTAGTAGCTTTTGCGTGGTTGAGAAGATGTGGCACGCTTGTATATTATTTCTGGTGTCAATCGCCTTGCTCTGCTCCGCACAGCGTCCGCCGCCGCCATTTGAAAATGAGCCTGCACGGTTTTTTGTCGCAGCGGAGATAACGTTTCCAAGGTCACAGGATGTCTCGATTTCTAGCTCACAAGAGACAGAGGAGAAAAACTGGTACAGTATTCGTAACTTCCGCTTTCACCAAGCTCAAGGAATTCCGCAGCCAAAGCACCGACAGCGTGGACCAGCCCCCAGTCCAGGAGACCCATTTCCGCCGCCACCGGGCGGTTTACGGGGAAGGAAAAAACAAAAACCGAACCAGCAACAACGTCGTCTATGCGAGAGAAGTGAGTATACGTGTGGTTTAGAGTCTGAGAGAATTTACAGTCTTTATATTTGATTGGCACGTGTAGAATATTCCGAGTACGTAGAGCGCGTTTTCCCAAATGACCCGGCAGTCATCGATGACGCAAATGACGAAGACTTTGATGGCCGCATTCTTGCCCAGCCAGGGGAATACCCTCACATGGTGAGCGCAAGTATAATATGATTCAATGGTTAAAATCAATTCAAGGTTCAATGACCTTGTGACATTTGTAGGTGGCTGTGGGATATGAGACGAATACCCAGCAAATCGAATACAAGTGTGGAGGTAGCCTGATAAGCGAGAACTTTGTTCTGACTGCCGCGCATTGCACAGCAAATGATGGGTGAGTCAACTTCGACTAGGGCCCATATATTTACATATACTTACTACTTTGTTTTCCATATTGACGGTTTGAGAAACAAATATAAAATAACTCTTAGGAGCAGTACGGAAGACTATTTCCATAAAAATAACATTTCTGCATTCAAAACCATCTCAATTACATCAAAATCTTCAAGCCATGCTGATATTCAAATTCTTCACAGAATCTCGCCGCGGTGGGCGCGCATTGGCGACTTGAATCTAAAAGTGCGGCCGACCCAACAAATCCCAATAGGCGCTATCTACAATCATCCCGATTACAAGGCCGATCTGTACTACAATGACATTGCACTGTTGCAGCTAGAGCAGAACGTCATGTAAGCACTAAATTTATAGAAATTGCAAAGTCCCATTCAAATCTTAGCCCTCAGCCTGACTGAATTTGTGCGACCCATACGTCTGTGGGTCAGGCCAGAATTACCCACTACAATTGTCTTTGCCATGGGTTATGGCGCCACATCCTTTGCCAAAGGCATGACGAATCGCCTGACTGATTTGAATCTTACTATCGTTCCCAATGACGAATGTAACCAGGAGCTGCCCCTTCTTTCAGAAGCGCCAAGTGGAATAATACAAAGTCAGATCTGTGGTCAAGATTACATTCTCAACCGTGACACTTGCCAGGGAGATTCGGGCGGTCCACTGCAGCTGAATTTGCAAGGCCTCAAAAGTCGCCAGAAAATACATTACCATCTAATAGGCATTACTTCTTATGGGGTGTTCTGTCGTAGCAGTTACCCCAGCGTCTACACGCGTGTCGCCTCGTACCTGGATTGGATTGAGGGCGTGGTATGGAATGGCAGTTGAACTGAATTAAAGACTCGTTTCGTGTACATGTTTTTTATATTACAAAAATATTATAACAAACTGATAGTTGCAAAAACAAACTTTAATTTTTGGTCAGTTTTGCTGAGCATTTTGAAAGAGAGAGCTTAGACCTCATTGTTCGCATCCAGCACTTGTTTCTTGATTTCCTCATAGGAGGGCAGCGTCTATATGGGAGTGGAAAGACATAACAAAATGATATTAGCAAACACTTAGTCATTTATTTATAAATTAAATACGGAACATGCATTAGTAGTCACGATATACTCACAAGTAATGTGGAGGTATGTTTTTTGTTATTGTTTAGGGTTATGCATGATTGCGCAAACAAAAATTTGAGTTATCAAACCGCCAATCAACCCGAAAAGCAAAAGCATTCGCCAAGCATTAAAATGATTAATTGTACTCATGCGGGAGCTATGTTTTACACACTAACCTGCCAGTAGTTGTCCTCCCAGCTGGGGAACATACGTTTAAATGCCCGTGGTTCCTGACCCTGGGTGACGCGCACAATGCTAACAGTGTCGATGGTACGCGAGGTGGGTTCTACTTTGATGTAGCGCTGCAAAATTAATTCTTTAGAGTCGATTCCATTTAGTCTGAGAACAGAAATGTACCTTCACCATGTCCAAAATCTTGCCATTTTCGTCGGCTGTGGCGCCAGAGCCCACCCACATGTAGATCTCATCGCCGGCATCAAGTAACATAACATCATCGGTGTCCAAATCCTCTTGCTCGTATTGAGAGACTTCCTCCACTTTGGCACGTCCGGTGCGTGTCAGACGGCAATGGAAAAGACGTGGCTCTAGCAGTGGAGCGCTTTCATCAGTCAGGCTGCGATTATACTGACCCTCACCGTTCAGCTCATCCCAGAATGCATCGGGCTCGGCACCCTCCTCCACCACCTCAAGCTCTGAATCAGGCAAATAATTGGCAAAGCGTTCCTCCGCCATTTGCTTCTCGAATTTCGAGGCACCCAAACCGTGCCAGACATAGATCTTGTGCTGCTTCTGCGATACCAGGACAAAGGCATCTGCGGAGGCGAGTGAGGAAGAGTCTGCTTGCACTTCGCTAGCGTGTATATCGCTCTCGACGGTGCCACGCACGCGGAAGAGCTGGGCCTCCACCGGCAAGGCCGTGTAAGAAGACAACAGCTTGCCTTTAAAGATCTTGTAAAAGTGACGTGGCTCGTGGTTTTGCGATGTGCGCACCAGAATGGCATTCTGTTCGATTGCTAGAGCCATACCATCTTCAAAAGCACGCTCCTTAGCTGCAGCACTTGCCTTGGCTCCTTCCCACACATAGACAATGGTGCCGGTCTCGCCATTGTTTGCCTCGAAGTTGTAAGTCAGAACGTACGAACCAAAGCCGAGCAGGGGCAGATTCTCCTCAAAAGCAACGCTATTGCGCAGCACCTCATTGCTCCCAGCCTTGCTAACGTACTGACTAATCTCATTGATGCTGTTCTGGCCGTGATCCGGCATAAATCCGATGGCCCGACCACCGCTCTTCTTAAGATTCTCCACAACCGCATCGATTTCATCTACATCTTCGTCCGATTCGTAGCCCAGAGCAGAGCGAATTAGACGCGTGTGAGCCATGCCAACATCGCGCCAGGTGTCGAAATACTGCTTAAATGGAGCCGACTCGGCGCCTTCGACAATGCGATGGATTTGCGTCCATGCGGGATATTTCTTTGTACGCAAGAACTCCTGTGCCTTGGATATGGCATCAGTTTTCTCCTTTTGCGTGGCGCCGCGACCTACCCAGACATAGATGCCAGAGCCGGTGTCCAGAATAAAGCAGTCACGTGTGTCCAGCATGGCCTGGCGAAGAGGTTTCTGTGCAATGGGATCCACCTTGAGATTTCCACTTGCATCGGAAACCTTATAAAGCGTCACGGCTGCGGCGTCTGTCCTCTCAAAAGCACCATCCTCATCGGCCGTTGTTTCCTCGGGCACCTGGTCAGGAGAGCCTGAACCTAGGACCTCAAAGAAGTGCTGCTTATCCGCGTCAGTGCTGAACTCGTCTACAAAATGAGCTCACTGTTAACAGAGTTTCGTTTGAACTTATTTCTGGTTACAAACCAATAATCTGCACACGCGCCCGTCCATTGTGATCCTGATCTCTGATCTGATTTGCTGCGCTAATAGCCTTAAGCTTCTCCACACGTTTGGCCTGCGCTCCAACGTAGACATAAATATCATTACCAGCATCCAGAATGAAGCAGTCACCCTTATTCATCGAAGACACCGACAGGTTGACCTGGCGTACGCGAACATTTCGCTTACCTTTCACCTGGAAGAGACGCTTCTCGCCCTGAGCATTGGTTTCAACATGTTTAAAACCAGTTCCAACGCCGCCCTGCTCATAGCGAACTCCATTCTTGAAGTAGCCCAAAAATAACTGCGACTCGTGATCCTGAACCTCTCGATGTTGTACAGGTGCTCCGTTCAATAGATCGTCTAGCTGGACAGTGAGAATGGCAGCAGCACCAGCCTCATCCTGGGAAGTCTCCGAGCCGAGCCAGAAGTGCACATCCCAGGACAGCTTTTTGTCTTTGCCTTCGACGGTCTACGGCAATATATATAAAAAAAAACGCAAATTTTTAGAACCACCTCAAGGATTTTAAAAATTATATTTTTACTCACATTTAGGATGATGAACGAATCACCGGTGTAAAATTTGCCATAGTTGTTCTTTGGATATGGCACCAGCTCGAAATTCTATAGAAAATATGGTAAATGCTTTATTTTTGCGGAGCCCATGTCAAAATAATTCGCAAAGAAAAAAAGGCGAAATGTGTTTTGTAAACAAAAAAATATTCAGGCGGCGGCCGGTGGTAATAAATATTTCAAATGTGTCTGCTTGTTAATTAACAAAAGTTTCGATGGGCTGGGGCACTATATATTCAATTTATTCTCTATATGTCGGCGGCATGTGTCGAAAAACATCTGCCGCACACATTGCGTGTGTCCATTAAATGGCATCAACTACGGGGGAGGCGTGCAGGCCCGCCATCATTTCGGAAGGTGCTTTCCATACGCAGCTGCTCGTACTTCTTAAGATATTGTTTATAAATACTACACATATATAGTGCACAAGCATACATACATATATGTATGTACATATGTATGTACTTATATTGTTGCTTTGCATGCCGAATCAGTGTTTGGTGCGCTGCATGAGCAACGCATTCGTGCGTGGGCGCGAACTTTCCCCTAGAGTGTTTTCAACAAGATGCAACTATTTATGAATGTACATATTCATTAAGGTTGGAAGCAAGGCGCGGTGGTAATTAAAAGTGAAATTACCTCAAATATTCAGTATGGTTAGCATTCAACGAAACGACTACAGTCAAAAGTATGTATTAAATGACAACCCTTTCTATGCAGAATGTAGTAGTAGGTTTACTTATATATCCCGTTATTCTGAATCATCATCAACCTGCTTCAAATCTATCTGAATTATCTATCTGAATTTGCCCGTCTTTTTCTCGCGGTTCTTGTGAAGTTACTCATCTCTCGTTGACTCCATTCCAGTAGTTTGGTCTCTATATAGAAAGTGCACTGCAA
This sequence comes from Scaptodrosophila lebanonensis, assembly GCF_003285725.1. NCBI lineage: Eukaryota > Metazoa > Arthropoda > Insecta > Diptera > Drosophilidae > Scaptodrosophila > Scaptodrosophila lebanonensis. Next base: position 23,039,652 of record NW_022060538.1, read on the forward strand.
ACAGAAATACTATATATACATGATTCTTACCTCAATGCGCCAGATCTCGACGCCAGGTGTGCGACCGGCATTGGCAAAAGCGGGATTCATTATACGTCTGGCTGGGGCCTTATTACCACTCACTGGCTGGATTTCGCTGGTCTGCACGGGTAGCGCGGGCCGGTTGTTAAAGAATGTGGCTGCTGAGCAGAGACTGGCCGAAAGTGCGATGAACGCAACCAGGCTGTGAAGTAAACAGGAAAGTGTTTGTTTGGCTGTTTCTACTTATTTTGTGATTGTTGCTTTATTTGTTTGCGTTCGGTGTGATTGTTTGTGCATTTCAGCAAACTATTTGCATACGGCAAATGACAGGGATTATTCTAGCGATTGACGTATTTATGAAGACGTGTTCATATGTATGTACTCGTATATGTTTATTGATATAGATATGTGTTTACTAACAACGACCCTCCTCATCACATGTATATTTACACACGTATATAGATATAAGTGAATTTATATCTACATACATACATATATGTATATGTAATTGAAGGATAATAAAACGCTTGTCACACATGAGCACCACCTTCATCTGAGTCATGACCATTTATGGACGTAAAAGTACGCAAGCCCAAAAAAGGCAAATATAAAATAAGTCTGTGTGCGACAGTATACTTGTATGTATGTACATAGTTCCCACTGGATTTACTTAGGAATGACTCCACACCATTCCGCTCATTTAATATGCCCTAGCATCTATTTTGTGTACATTTTTCACTTACTTCTCGTATATTGTAAATTAATTGGTTTCTGTAGCTGCGACGTATGAGTAATGCGTCAAATTTGTGGCACTAATTAGAACGCTCTTATTTGCTACTACTTAAAAGTTCTGCTAGTCAAGCTTAATAGCTGACGAACTGCTCGCTTCAATTACCTGGAGATGACTGCCATGCTGAGGCCTCTCGACGTTGCCATTTCGATTCTCCTCGCGTGTCGGTATCGGTGTCGGCTGCGGCTGCGGGCAGAGCTGCTCACAATGCTTTTGTTTATTGTTGTGATAAATATAACAAGTTAATATCTTTTTCAGCTCAGCGCCTCTATATATACTTGCATATGTATCTTTGAGTGTGCGGCCGTTGGTGTGTTTGCCGATGTTATTAATTGTTGCTATTATTTGCCTTTGTTTTTATCGGCGCGTTTGTTCGAGACCAAACAGAGAATCCGATGATAATGATGACAAGTGAGAGCAACGGCTGCTCCTCCTTTTGTGCGTGATATCTAAGATGGGAGATGAGCAGAAAAATCAAAGGCTAGCACGTCAGGGTAAGGGTTTTAACTTAAAAACATCATACAAGTACATTCGTACATAAACTCTCATTTAAGGTCAATGTAGCTGTTAAGAAAAAGGCACGCATGTCTACGCATAATAATTTTTTAAGTAATTAGTTGTTTATATGACATCATGCGAATTTAGTGTGCAATAAGTTGTTGATGTTTGTCCAGATATGTAAGTAGTTGTATGGGACTATCCCAGTTTGTCGCTTTTCTCAGCCGTAACAGCAACTGGGTCGAAACTAACGAAAGCCACAAGGTATTCGTACGGTTAACCTATTTATAGATGTTTATGATTACTCCTTCGCACACACATATACATAAATACATATGTATATTTTTAGTTTCGCTCACTTTCTGCGGAGTTCTCAAGATCTGCTTAATATTTCATTTGAGCGCTGCTCAAATCACGCATTTTGTCAGCTGACGGCATGTTTTGAATTTTAATGACGTGCAAATGTACAGTGAAATCCCGTAATTGCGAATTGAAAAACTTCTTCTATGAGAATTAAACAAATTTAGCATTTCAGAAAGCAATCCATAAATTGAAGGCACTTTTTTATTTCGTAACCGAAAGTAATCCTTTTCTTAGCTAGCCATATCTTGGAGATAAATAAATTACACAAACAAAATGGGTGTAAAACCAACATTGGCCATATCTGCCCGCTACCCCATCCATCAAACTTATTAACCACTTAACACAGCGCGTACAAATACAATAGAATTCAGGTATTTAGCTTCTCATTAATAACGCATAAATCTCGAAAACTCATTAACATTCAGCACTTCAGGAAACACTACGTTGTCAGAACAATATATATATATACCTATATATATATATATTGCGATCCTAAACAAACATTTTTTGAAAATTTAGAAATGATTAGCATCTTTTCCTACGCAATTAGTAGCCGTCAGTTTAAAAAAAAATATGTTTACTTAAGAACGTCTCGTTCATAAGCCTAAGGCCCTAACCCCAGATTAGATTACTTGAAAAGTATTGATAATAAGTGCGGTCAGCACTTGCACACTAGTGTATTGAATTTAATTAGGAGATTGTACCCATACCTATCACTTCTCTGCCTACATAAGTATGTACATTCATTCCTACACACAAATATTTATTGAATATATATATAGAGGAAAGATCGTGGATAAACGCAATTGACCAATTAGGAAACTGCATTCAACAGGCACTCAATTAAGACTATTATTTAGCGTACTATTAAATTTTATGTGCATGTGTAGGAAGGTGTTCTAAAAATGATTTAAATTGAAGTACTGTCTTTTGTTAGACTACTATTTGTTACGGCGTGTTTGAAACAATATAGAAGCTAATGTTTAGGTGCGCTCACCTTTACGAGTATATATGGACCTATAAAAACTAAGCTAAAAAATAAGCACTTACTCTTAGGTCAATATTGACAAACGGCTTCCAGGCTTGAAACGCGTCAGAAAATCAAGCCGAGAATACCTCGAACGACTTTGCAAGATGTGTAAACGACTACGCTGTTTGAGACACTGAACAAAAGAGCAACTTAGCTCTGCTTTTATATATGAAAGGCCATTCAAGCCGATGTCGAACCCACACGCTCTCCGAGCCGGTATAAACTGAGATAATTGATAACACGAAGCCTCTCTCCGCTTATCGGCACGACTGGAACAACGACAGCAACATCAACAAAAGTACTTCGCACAAAACTGTAAACAAATTGAAAACAAAATTTAAGAATTCTGGGAAACTGGGTCAAAAGTCATGTATTTACATCCGAATTGGAATTCCACGTTTATTTTGAAGCTTAGTCGAGCATTCCTAATTAAGTCAAAAGAATATTTAGTAGTCGGCCGCGGTGTTCGACAAGTAATCGCGTCGCCCAATGTTCGATGCCTGCTTGCTTTGCACGGCCTCCAGTTTGGGACACTCGGTAATCCGATGGCCCAATCCACCACAGTAACTGCAGCCATAGTCGCCCAAGTCCAAATGCTGGTGCTCCGCCTCGGGTGCCAACTCGTCGAGAAAGTCTGGCACCTTTTGCTTGCCCTCGATTAGCAAATGTTTAAGATCTAAGAGTACAGACTGCTCAGTAATTTTGTTGATTAGCGTAGTGGCTAGTCCCTTTGTATTGGAGCGGCCTGTGCGGCCGATGCGATGTACATAGTTTTCAATGTCGTCGGGCATGTCGTAATTGATAACGTGCTGCACATTGGGAAAGTCCAAGCCTTTGGACGCAACATCTGTGGCAACTAGCACATCTTTTTTGCCCACGCGATAGGCGTCCACTGCCCGAGAACGTTCTTCCTGATCCTTGCCACCGTGGATGGCTACCGCCTCGACACCCTTAAGCAACAAGTACTCGTGTATGCAATCAACGTCCTGTTTCTTCTCTGCGAATATCAGAACTGGTGGGGCCGTCTTTTGCAGGCAGTCCAGCAAATAAACCACCTTAGCCTCCTGCTTCACATACTCAACCTCCTGTGTTACATTCATCGAGGCGGCACCAGCGCGTCCTACGTTAATGGTAATGGGCTTCACCAGAGCAGAGCGTGCAAAATTTTGAATCTTTTTGGGCATAGTGGCGGAGAAGAGCAGCGTTTGACGCTGGCCTTTAAAAAAAGAGAATATGGTGCGTACATCCTCCTCAAAGCCCATATCAATCATGCGATCCGCCTCGTCCATACACAGATAGCGGCACATGTCTAGCGTGAGAATCTTCTTGTCCAACATGTCCATAAGTCGTCCCGGCGTTGCCACAACAATGTGCACACCACGCGATATCACTTCAAGTGCCTCCGAGACTGGCAAGCCACCCATGGCCAGACAGGAGCGCACCTCAGGCATCCCGCAGGCCTGAAGGTGCTTGGAATAGTGTTGTATAATCTCATGTGTCTGTTTGGCTAACTCCCGAGACGGACAGATAATCAGGCCATACGGTCCTTCGTTACGCTCAAATGGCAGACTGTACTCTTGCTCCAGTGCGAACATCACAATGGGTAGAACGAACACCAATGTTTTGCCGCTGCCAGTGAAGGCTATGCCAATTAAATCGCGGCCAGCGAGCACAGTTGGCAGACCCTGCACCTGAATTGGGGTTGGCTTCTTAATGCCCTTAGCGGCCAGTCCATTCAGAATGCCCTTGGGAAACTTCATTTCGCGAAAACTTTGTATGGGCGCACAAGGGCTTTCACCTTCGACCAGTATTCTCAGCTGCTTGCGTATGGCTTGGCGTTGATGCTCTGACATTGCCTGAATATAACGGGGCGGACGCCACGAAGTTCTTATAGGGTCTTCGTACTGAATGCCCTTTGCCAATTCTGCCACACCCATCAGGGCCTTCTGTTGGGCCACACTCTCCAGGATTTTCTCTTCTTCGCGCAGCTGTTTCTCGACGGCGCTCAATTTTTTGGCTTCGGCAATCTTCTTTAGTTCCGTATGCTGATCCAACAGGCTGATGTTGTATTTCCGTCCCCACGTCTCCGCATCGTGAGCACCCTGCGATTCTTCGTCGTTCTCGTTCTCACTGGATGACTTTGCCTGCGATTCCGTGGCCAGATGCACAATCCGCCCCAATTTCATCATATGTTGCTTTTTGCGCTCTTTTACCGGCACGTAGGGCACATAGTTATCATTGGTATCCTCTTCCTTATCCTCGGAGGAATTAGAGGTGCGTCTGTATCGCTTAATTGGCTGGGATGTCCGCTGTGACATCTTAACTGTTTATATTTTGTTTTGTTTATACGAATGTGGGCAAACGTTTGTTTGCATGTATAACTTTATTGATATTGCAGCCCTATTCTGCGCTTAGTGGCTTTTAGTATTTAAAAAGTTCGATAAGACGGTCACACTAGAAAACACGCTTCATTATTTCAGTACTTTATAAATTGTTTATTGAGAGCTTGGATAAAAAAGGCAACTTCGACGTTACCATGTCGATGTCGAAGACCACCAACACGTACAACCGGCAGAATTGGGAGGACGCCGAGTTTCCCATTCTCTGCCAGACATGTCTGGGTGATAACCCATATGTACGCATGATAAAGGAGCGATTTGGAAAAGAGTGCAAAATATGTACACGGCCATTTACGATATTTCGCTGGTGTCCAGGGGCACGTATGCGCTTTAAGAAGACGGAGATCTGCCAAACATGTGCACGGTTGAAGAACGTGTGCCAAACATGTCTACTGGACTTGGAGTATGGTCTGCCCATACAAGTTCGTGACGCTGCACTGAAGGTGGCCGACAACATGCCACAAAGTGACGTCAACAAGGAGTACTATATTCAAAACATCGATGCGCAACTACAAGATGGCGATGGCACAGAGGCAGCGGGGGCAGTAGGACGGTCACTGGCCGCCAATGAAATGCTATCAAAGCTGGCTCGCACCGCACCCTACTACAAGCGCAACAGACCACACATCTGTTCGTTCTGGGTCAAGGGAGAGTGCAAGCGTGGTGAGGAGTGCCCTTATAGACACGATAAGCCCAACGAGCCCGATGATCCACTCTGTGAGCAGAACATTAAGGATCGCTACTACGGACGCAACGATCCAGTGGCGGAGAAGATTATGAAGCGTGCCGCTTCGCTGCCTACTTTGGAGCCACCCGAAGATCGGAATATAACCACACTGTACGTGGGCAACTTGCCCGAGGAAATCACCGAGCCAGAGCTGCGAGATCAATTCTATCAGTATGGAGAATTACGTTCCATTGCGCTAGTGCCGCGTCAGCAGTGCGGCTTCGTGCAGTACACCAAACGCGGAGCTGCTGAGTTGGCCGCTGAGCGCACTTTCAACAAACTGGTGATACACGGCCGCAAGGTGAGCATCAAGTGGGCACACTCGCAGGCCAAACAAGGAACTGCTGCAAAAACTGACAGGCGATTCGATGTGGCTGGCATACCACCCTCCACTGGAAAAGCTAACGACTATTTCAATCTGAGACAAGAGCAGATCAATGTTATGCCAGCGGGCATGAAGCTTCATCAGCTCCCACCCAATCTGGTCCCTGCATCGGCCTACCAGATGTACGCCCAGCCGACCTACGCTGCGCCCTACAGCGGACTGAGTGGACCCAGCACAAGCAGTGCGGCAGCTTCCAGCTCAACGAACAACTCCGTCTCAAGTGTCCATCTCGACGCTATACCACCGCCTCCTGGGCAAATACCTTATCCTAGTCAGGATGCAAGCCGCATGGGCGCACTAAAAAAGTAACAGTTGTAAAGGCGATTTGACTGTTTTATAATGGGAAAGAATAATTGAACTTTTTATGACACCAAACCAATAAAAAATAGATGTGCAAATTTAAATAAGTGTTAGAATTCAGTTTCTAATAGGTATATGAAAATGTGAATTTCACTTGTATATCTGCAATTAATAAAAACAAGAATTTTTTAACGACAGCAGACAATTTGAAGCAATATATTTCATTAACAGTTTCATCTTCCAGGAAATGCATATATATATATATATATATATATATATATATTTTATATGGGTTTGAATTTTGAAACATAATTCTGTTTTATACTTTTTATATCTAATTACATTTATGTACGTTGGTCAGCGAAACACCTTCACTTTAATATAACAATTATATTTAAATACATAATCCATTTACTTGCTTTGATGTGCATATTTGTTGGTATGTATAGTACACATTTTCAGCAAGTTTTACCGAATTATACATAAAAAAAGGCATGTGAACAAAACGTCTTCAATTGAGCTAAGCCGGTCCCACTCTTAATATTTCATCCTACAAAAGTTTCGTTACTGGCTTTGAGTATGTTGAAAACATTAGAAATAATTTCAGACCCAACTTTATACTTTTGGATTGTGTGTCGGGGGGAATGTTTTGTAAAATTAAGTAAATGGTCCATAATAGTGCGTTTGGAAATTCAAAGTAGGTGCAATGTGGGCTAACTAGATTATTTATGTACACTCTATACAGCATACACTACACGAATACTTTCATTTTACACATTTAGGCTTACACTTTAAAAATTTACACTAATTACTTGTAGTTAATATTAAATTAGTTAAGACTATAGGTATCAGCGTAAGTTGCGTTTTACGCATTGAACATATTTTGCTGCGTGGCATCGTTCTCAAAGTCGGTCCATGCATTGTTTAGCTCCATAAAGATTAGTTTGGCAATTTCTTCGTGTTCCGTGCCATTGTGCTGAAAGAGTGCAGAATAGAGTTATGTATTTTGATCTATCCTTAGCTTTCCGTTATTTTACCTTGTCTGGGTGCACAGCTAGGCAGGCGCGACGATAGGCCTTCTTGACCTCAGCCGGCGTCACCATAGTGGACATTTCACATCGATTCCACTTGGCATTCTCCCATAGCACCGTGTGCATAGAGCAGAGCAGTGCTCGTATATTGTTCTTCTTGCCATCAGTCTGCAAAAAATACAGATTCAATAGATCGATTGCGTTTTCACATCAATCTACCATTATCGTACTTACCCATTCCATAATCCGCACTTTCTTTGGGTCCATGTCTTTGACGAGCTCCTCTTTGCGCATTTCGTTGATTGAACGTGGCCCCTGGTTCATTTTACTACCAAAAGAGTAGCCCTGTTGCCCCAAGATGTCGGCGAAAACATCTGAGCTCTTAAATCCTCCTCCCGCTGCTTGTTGTCCCGGCTTGGGTGCATCGAAATGTGCACGACTATAGTCCGGTCGTTGCTGGGCACTTGTTGATTGAGGCTGCGGCTGAGATTGTGGCGGCGTTTTTACAAACGTGCTCTGCTGTGGCTGCTGTGATGGCTGCGTTGGTATTGGGGTCGGTGCTGGTGCTGCCCTATGTAGGTTGGGTGCGTTGTGCGTGGGACTGGAAAATTGTGTGGGCTGTGGACTATGGCCAACAGGAGTGCAGCCTGCCGACTTTCCACCCAGTGTGTTTGGATTGAAATTAATGTTAAGACCCGAAGCCAAGTTGGCGAGATCAGCAAAAGGATCTGCAGGCTGTTGTGGCATGTTCTGTTGTTGCGTGGGAGACGGATCTTTTCTGGGGCCGTTTTGTGGCGTAACCAATGTGGGAACACTGCCTACAAAAGGCGGCAGGCCTGTGTTAGTCGGCTTCAAGTTTGGAGCACTTGTTGGTATTCCAGCGCCGTTGTCAAGTGAGCCAAATATGTCAAAAAGATCATCGTTAATTTTTGGGTGCGCTGTAGAAGTTTGCGGTGGTGGCAGTATATCAGGTATAGGGGCTGAGCCAATACCCGTGGAGTCGTCATCGCCAAACGCACCCAACAAATCAAAGCTGGCATCCGAGCTGGGCATGGCAGTTGCTAGGGGATCGGCGGCAGCGGCAGTGGTAGCACTGGGCTGTTGATTTAGATTGAGCAGATCGATGGGAGGCGACGGTTCTGGAATTGAAGCGGGCACTTCATCATGCCCTATTTCCGTCACATCGGGCAGCACGAGCGGTGAACTGGACCTCTCTGGTATTTTAGTTAACGTCGGCGAGCTCTGCTCCGTGCTGTTGAAACGCGCAGTGGGTTTGGCCACTGTTAAGCAAATAATAGTGGTCAGAACATACAAATCTTTGAACCGTCTCTCTATGCCTACCGAAATTGTCCAACATTTCCGCATGCTCAAGGTCCGAGCTGAACAAATTTTTCGCATCACGTACGCCCTTTGCTGGAATCCATGGCGGTTGACGGCTAGGGAGGCTTTCTGTTTCCTGCACACTAAGCGACAGCGAAACTGTGAAATTGGACGGAACTTGCTCCGGATCGGGCAAATCGTCAAGATCTTGCGCACTGAAATTTATGAGCGTTTCGGGTTCGGGCACAAATCCTGTATTAATTTGGAACTGACAAATTTTTAGACCCTGGGGGCGCACCATGCCTTTAAGCGCGTTGCGTGCATGATACAATACTACAGTCAAATCCCCACAGACTGTCAAATTAATGGGCAGCACTATTTTCCCAGGACCGGCCAGATAGAGGCTGTGAAAAACGAAAATTTGGTAACAGCCTCATTGACACATTTTAGGAGGCTCCTACTCACCGCATTTTCTCATATTCCTGCAGGGTGCTTAACAACAGACGTTCATTGCAGTAGACTTCCATGTAAATACGGCAACCGTCACGTGCTTTCGTCATTTTCGGCACAGGCTGACAGCTGAGCGATACTAGGTTTATATTTTTGTAGTGCGGTAACAACGGCGTGGGTCGCAAAATATCACCGAAATAGTACAGATAGCGAAACTCGGAAGCTCGCAAATTGATTGTGTGTCGCTTGACAGCAAACACTTGAACAGCGTCCTCGGGCTCGTGCAACAAATTTGCATACATGAGCAAAGCACAGATGACGGTAGCTGCAGTACAGCCGCCCGAATCTCCAGTTTGAACAATGACAATTGACTTGGCATCTGCATTTAGGAAATTGTACATGTCTGCTGCCACCGTAAAAAGACCCTGCAGATTAGGTGCATGAGCCTGCGAACAGGCATAGACGGAGCCTGCCTCCACGGTTCGTACTGGTGGTGATAAGCGCGGCACTGTGCGTGGACCAAAATTGTAAATGCTAATCTTCTGCGGAGCAAAGCGGCTCTCGAGCGACAACCGCACATCCTCAATGTTGTTAGTTTTATAAGTCGACTCAAAACCATCCGATGGGCAGGGCATTACCAGGATACGGGACGTGATGTAACTGATATCCAGATCGTTGCGCGCAATTGTCTGCTGCATAGTTTGCATGACTTTGGTCGAGGTATCCTTCAAATTCTTGAACAGAGTGCCCGCTCCGCCGCGCAAAGAGGATAATAGACTGCCGTTGCTGGAGGCACCGCTTGCGGCACTGGTTGGAAGATGGGGACCTGGCACTGCAGCTGAACCATTTGGACTGTCGGTGTAAAACTCCGATTGTCCAACTGGAGCTGGTCGGGACATCTGTGGCGGGGTAACACTTCTTGCTGGACTGTCTGCTGGTGACGTTTCTATTGGCACTCCATGAAGGTCTAACGGGCCCTTTAGCGACCAGTTGTGAGTCTCCGCTATGGCCGCCAGACGTTCCAGCACCATCGAAATATCGAAACGCTCAGTGGGATTGACTTTAAAGCAGCCTTTGATAATATCTCTGAAGCAGTGATAGCGAGGTTCTGTGGGTAGTATGTAGTTGCCATTAATGATGCGCAACTTTCCACCATCTTCAAAGGGATGCCTTTGAAAGCACAGGAAGTACAGAATGCAACCCAGTGCCCATATGTCCACTTTTGGCCCAATCTGATAATTTGACCACGTGTCGAGCATTTCTGGTGCACGATACATAGGCGTGGTCACTGTGTTCAGTTGATCTTCGAGCATGTTGCGTTGGTGTGCACTCCATTCAAAAGAAGGCGAAGAGAGCTCCGTTGTGGCTGACCCGAAATCGCAGAGTTTAATTTGCTTGTCGTTGCCGAGAAGAAAGTTTTCAATCTGTACGAATACATACGTATATACCATATTTGTATTTATTACCGGAGTATTGATTAAACCAAGCATGTACCTTGATGTCACGATGAGCTATGGGGGGCTCTTGTGTGTGCATATATGCTACGGCACGTGCCATTTGATAGAACAGGCGTAGCACAACAGGCGGATCGAGCGGTGCATTGGCCGTCTTGAAACAATCCATCAGAGAGCCTCCTATAAAGTATCTATGTATATGCCGTTGCGTGATAAGAATGCTTGTCCACTTACCCTTGCAGAGCTCTGTGAGCAGCAGATACTGAGCGCCCATCTGCGACACCTGCGGTATGTAACTGGAGCCAATGAAGGTAACAATGTTGCTGTGACCCGACAGTTGTTTGTGTATATTAATCTCATTGATTATGGCATTGCAGGCCTGCTGATCGGCGCCGATCAAACGCTTGAGGGCGTACACTGTGCCCGATTGCACATCTTGTGCTACATACACAAATGCATAGCCGCCTGAAAGAGGAAACAGATAACGACGACACTGATAAGTGAGGGCGTGCTTATATAAGATATGCCAGATTTTCAGCAATTTCTGAGTCTTGTTTGGGGCGCTTTTTGGTATGACTCATGGGTCATAAAACCATGCTGCAAATGTGAATGAACGTAAACTTAAAAGACGTTGCACACACATACACTTATCATACATACACAAGTGTGTATGTGTGTATATGAGAATGTATGTGGGTGCTGTTAGCGTCTCGCTAACAAAGCAACAAGTCAACTGCTCAGCTCAGCAACAAAGATAACACAGCAAACGGCTCAAACGAGAAAATCAGTAAGCGTAAACAAAGCGCTCACATTTATGACAATTTTATTGTTGCAGGGTGCAACATTTTCCTGGTTTTCATTATTGAATTTTCTGTTAATTACGACTCCTCACATGCAAAAATTACGGACTCCTATTGATTTTTTTTGCCAGACCCTAGGTAAGGTCTTTGCATTGCTTAGTGCACTTTTCTTACCTTCGGCTATGACACATTTTGTGCGCAGCTTGTGGCCAGCGATTTCCATAAATTGCCCAACGTAATCATTATCGAGAGAGGCACTGCTTGTTGTTGTGGCACCGTTACCTGCCAGGTCAACAATGGGCGATGTTGTGTTAAAGTACCCGAGGGCACTCTTGAAAAACTCGCCCATGTTGCTCTTTATGGGGGCGTTTCAATCACTCGGTTGTTGTAGTTGAAGCACTATTTAAATAAATTTAGTGTTCTAAGCAGTATTCAAACATTTTCGCTCTACGGACACAAATTTCTGCAATCTGATGGTGATGGAAACTGTTTCATTTTGCATATTTAGTGTGACCAGCTTATGGGTAAGCAAAATGCTGAAACACTTCACACACGCAGTGGTCACACTCCCACGCAAGACCAGTGTTAAGTACCGAACATGTAAACTAAGCTATCGATATCTTAGAATTTGCGCCACAATTCAAAGTGTAATTTGAAGATACAGAAATTAAAAAAAAATTAAAACAATTGGTATATACATATGCACATTTGCATAGTTTACTTGACAGTCTACAAGGGCGGCCATTCCACTTGAGCATTTGTGCAGCCTTGCCCGCATTTCTAAAAAATGATGTTGGTATGAATTAATTTATTCAATTTTGATAAAAACTAAGCCATTAGTGGATTTGAACTAATTCAAGTACAGTCAAATAAATAAATAAACCCTTTATTGGAAAATGATGGACCATCTCTGGCATGTATGGGAAGAGTATGTGTGTATACTACCCAAGACAACGTTTTGGCCAAAGCCAAGCCCATGTTTTGCCCAACGTAATAAAGCGAACAAAATTGTTTCTTTGTGTAAAGTCCGTTACGTTTGACAACTTCGGCAGGTGCCGTTGTTGTTGAATTTTGCGTAAATTGAGCGTCGTATGTAATTTGACATACATACTATATGTACTCGTAGATACAAAGATATGTGTTCGCATCTGAGGCGTCAAGTGTGCAATTTCGTTACATTTCACATGTGTCGTTTAAGTGGCCCACGTAACCAACAAAACAACCAACTCTATAGCTCATAAAAATGTAAGTCAAACGCAAATTATGTGCGTCCGTTATTTTGCTTATCAGTATGACTGTTGCAAATATTTCAAAAGTCGAGTAAGCATGAATGCTGCGGATTATCAGTAAAGCCCATCTAACATTGACACATTTTACGCCTGTTTGATTTATTACAGCGGGCTGCAGCATTTAGAAAATTCTAATTAAATCAATATTTAAAATGTTCCACATAATTAAGTTGCATATTAATTGGCTAATAACAAATACACATAGCTAGAACAGCAGTTGTAATCGTAATGCCACAATTGGGTTAAACAAAATGCTCATTCTATTTGGACAATTGCACAGAAAAGCACACACAAAGCGGGAAAACCTCAAAGACAAAACTTTACTTAGCGTGGACCTCAGCCCAGTTTTAAAGTCGTTTCAACCACCGGAGAAGATGCACCTTGAGCTCATTTGTCTATTGATAGCAGTATCCATATATGCTGTCGTTCAAGCCCAGGCTTTTCAGCTAAACCAAGGCCAACAGACGCGGTTGGATTCGCGGCGACAAGGACAGCTTATGATTTTCAATCCTTTTGGCAATCAGAAAATGGATCCTTTGCGATTTCTGCCTATAGTTCCAGGCCAGAAACGACGACCGGACCAAGCGGTGGTCAGTGGGAATGTGGTGGAGCTGCCTCAACTTTGGCAGCCCTGCAGTTGTTCCGAGTACATGTGCGCTTGCTGCGTAGGTCTATCCTTGGGCGAGACTATAAGCCAACGCGTGTGTGCAGTCCTCGAGTATATTTCCACCGATATCAGCCTTCAGCTGCGCATCGAGCTCAATCAACGTTCTGTTGCCAGTTTTAGGCTGTCGGCCAGGAATCCGCCTGATTATTGTGTGCCGATCCTCCTCCCATTACCCTTCTTTAGTTGCCTGCGCGTCTACGACATTCGCTCGTTTAGCGGCGGCAACATTCAACTTTGCATCTCAGTGGTATTCAAAGTGTTCATAAGTCAGCTCTTCGAGTACCACTTCGATTGTGTCCGTTTCGGCCCGAATGGAGTCTTCTTTGTTAGCGCCGAGCAGAACGATGTGGAACTGGATTCGGCAGAAGATCTGGCGACGCCGCATGCAGAGCAACTATCTTCACCTTACTCAGTTGGATTGGGTCAGAGCACTCCTGGCCAAGTAACGGCATCTGAGCAACCACCCAACGACAAGCTAGCGGATGAGGATAGCACGGATTTTTTTCGCTTAGGGTCACGAGCTGGTTGAATACATTTCTAATATTGCTTTAACTCTGTATATTGACAGCTGCAATGTGGAATATGGTGGACAACTTTTATTTCTGCTTTTATTTGGCGCCTTTATTGCACGTTTGGTTTAAATCACAATACATTTTTCTAATACTCTATGGCCTGTGAACCTCCTAATTGTTCTTCTGTTGTTGTTTTTACGATTTGTTTTGTTGTTACGATCGCCATAATTCCCAAGCCTTTATGGCTCATTCTACTTGTATTAAGAGAAGATAAATGAATTAAAAAATTAAAATAAAAAGTGAAATTTTTGTTAATTAAAAAAGTTTTGTTTAACAACAAAAGCAACAATAACAACAGCGTTAAAAGAAACAGAAACAACATCGGTGGCGACCAACAACCACAGCAATAGCAACAGCAACAATAACAAGAGCGCTATGAAAATTGCGAAAATTGGCAATAAAAAGTTGAGAGCAATGAAGCGCTCTGCCTCAGATTTGTATCTCGAACGAGGCAGTCATACACACCTACCTACTTTTCTGGTCGCTTTCGTTAACAACTTCGGCAAAGGCAATTATTTTTCTGGGCGCTATCGACGGCATGCATCTAAGAGTCTGACTTCGCGGAGAGTAGGCGAGGGGCGGCTGACAGTTTAGCGCCAACTGTGTGTGTTGGCCATGCGCATGACTGATGCGCAATGCTGGGTTTTGCTGAAGTGCTTGCCAAAAATCTCTGCAAGCTTTGCAGCTGCGTCGGTCTGCGTGCACTTAAGCGCCTCTTTGGCTTTGCCGTTGTTGATTGTTGTTTTTGCATTTGTTGTTATTGTTGCTGTTTTTTTCGCTGTTGGCACTGCTGTAGCAATTGCGCAATTGTTCGCTCATTTTGGGTCTGATTTTGGCGTGCTTTGGTTTCTGTCTCAGTTTCAGTCTCAGTTGTTGAAGCGCAATTTGTGCGCTCATTGAGCCTCAAGCGCGGCTTCGTCTTCGGCCTCGGCTGCGGCTGCGGCTGCGACTGCGACTGTAGCTCTTGTGTGTTGTATGCCAGCTGTTTCAAATATATGTATGTATGTTGTGTGTGTACATAAGTATGTACGTGTATGTCTGTTTGTGTTTGTTACCGTTGCCATCAACAGAGTTACCTTCGCTGCTTTGCCGCTTGCGTCAACGTCAACGTTAGCGTTAGCGTTAACTTCAGTTTCAGTTTGAGCTTCAACGTCGGTGTCGGCCTCCAAACATATGCATGTATGTATGGATGGATGTATGTATGTATACATAATAATTTTACTTTTTTCTGTCGTTTTCCAGCCCGATGCTTTTTTACTTGCAAGCAAAAGTTTTTCATTTGCGTTCAGTTGTATTTCGGTTCGCGTTGCGATCTGTCGCACATTTGAACAGCGTCGCGTTGCCCTCAAAATTTTGACCAGTTTGGATAAGCATACGAAATTAATTGTTATTGCTGCCACTGCTGCACATAAAGGAGCAACACTTTGGGCTGTAATCTGCCACAACGCGAATTGGACAACGAAGCAAAAACGTGAGTTAAATTTGTGGGGCTTTAACACCTTGCGTATGCGTAATACATAACGTATACACTTATAAGATGTGATTGATTGAAACGATGATGAAACTCCAAAATGAATGTCTCTGTTGTTAGCTATCCACATAAGTACACAGTTTTTAGACTCATTTAGGTAACAGAAAACAGTATATTTTCAGTTTTGAACAGCAACAAAAAGCTACACTCCATCATAAATTCAATACATACAGATATTAATTAGTGAAAATAAATTATGTTGGGAAATGCCTTCATATCCTCAATGCGATGAACAAGTATTCCAAATTCAATAACGACAGCCTATGTAGTACATTCTCGTTTATTAAGATAGTGGATGATTGTTGTCTAAAACAAAGGTTAACAATCAACGACAACGGAATCTTGAAGTTAATATTATAATAAAAAATAATTATTATAAGAAACAAAATACCAAGCAAGTCAGATATTTGAAAACTGGCAGCCCAATTTTTGACAATCAATGATAAACCAATTGAATTATTTGTATGTTTTATGAAAAGCGCTTTCAGTTGGACAACTCATTTTTCTGCCAGTGTAAGCGTGGAGTACTGACCTGCCACAAAAATAAATTTTTCTTCTGTTGGAGGTTGCATTCGAAAGGTTTTTAAGACCACTTTCCGAGTGGTGATGACATGCGACTAAAGTACATATGTACATGTATTGTAAATTTTACTCTAAGCTTTGGTATTGCAAGACAACTTTTGAGAAGTGCGTAGGCTCTTATTTGTAGTTCAGTTTAGAGGAAATGAAAAGCTGTGATGCTAAGTGATGAGGTGCTGCTGCTTGAGTTGCCCACGGATCTAGCGGCAAACCTTTGACTTTAAAGAAGTGTGGTTTCACTTTCAATTACGAAACTTGGATGTAAAAACCCAGTCCTAAAGTGCCACCTCACATTAGATTTAGCTTTAGCTTTGGTTTGACTTTGGCTTTTAAGGGTCTCACTGAGTAACCAGCATGTGTAATTAAAAGGCGCTGGCAAAAAGGCCAGCAAAGAGACCAACTTGTCAGTGACAAGCTGGCAAGCACCTACCTGCCGCAGCATCTTTAAACTTTACGATCTTTGAAATTTCACATTTCATTGCACTTCCAACGGCAGCAGCAACAACAAAAAGTACGAATATGGATAAGTGAAAAAAAATCATGTATAGTAAAGTTTCTCACTTTTGGGTGGGAAATGTTAATCATAAAAAGTAAAAGTGAAATTAATACAGCAGCGACACTAACAACAACAAATTACATTAACCGCAGCTACATTTGCATCTCGCACATGACAACAGCAACAGAAACAGCAACAGCAACAGCAGCATTTACAACAACAAAACCTACAACTACCACAAAAATGACAACAATTGTTGATAACAATAAGCGGCGTGGCGGTTGAGCGCGCTTGAGTGCTTAAGCCCGAGACGGCTCGCTTGTTGTCACGACTTCGAAGCTTCGATGTCAGCTCGTGGCCAGCGACTCCTTTGTGCATGTGATGTGTGTTTGTCTGTGTGTTTTTGCCCGGTCAGTATTGGTCAATAAAATGAATGCCAATCGGAAATGGCTGCAACGGGGCACACGACAAAATTTCAATTGAGTCTGTTTGCTTGAAAATAATTTGGAGGTTTCAAAAATGCTCAGCACGTAAAGTGTGCTCCAGTGATGGTGATTGACACTTTGACAAGTGGTGTCCAGAAGTTGACGTAGGTACTGGGCTTAAGTAAGGGCTGCTGCAACGAAAGTGAGAGTCGCCATCGTCAGCGTCATCAGCAGAAGCTGTCCCGGCTCTCGAGTCTTCAAGCCTCTTCTTGCTTGTGGAGCAGAGTCAATGACGCGTGAGTCGAATGCATCGCAGCTGCTGGTCGACTATTATTTTAAGCAATTGCACTGGATTGGAGTGCATTGCGAACTGTGAAGTGTGAGTGCGAGTGTGTGCTGGCGTGATGGTTTGTGTAATGCCCAATTAATGGCAAACGACACGCCTTGAGTGAGAAAGCCCATCATTAAAGTTGCGCCGCTTGTCGCTTGCTTTGCATGCAAACCCAGTCGAGTGCCGGCACACCAACGCCAAAGCGTTTTAAGGCACACACACATACAGTGAATATCGACTAGGTAGCAATAGGACAATCTATTTCCCATTACATGGGACGAAAGATCAGCGACAGCGAGCAAACTAAGACTGGTTAGCAATTTATTAATTTGTCTCCCATTGGGGATTTTCAAAGACATTGCTTAGCTTCGAAATAAATATTTGCTTTTCTTATTTTATTTTATTATTTTTTTTTTTTTAATATAGCCCGAGCGGGCGAACCAATAATTATAGTTTCTGTATAGCTATTATATTGGCAAATAAATGGGATCTCATTTAGCCGATTGATTGTGGGCACGAAATGCTCCTACCATAAAAAAGCGAACAGAGCCGTATGGAGGCAAAGAAATAATATATAACCAATAAACTTGAAACTGATTTATGAAACGGTTTCCGAGTTAAACGTAAAAACGGTTAGTGAGCCACTTAGACAACAAAGCGCCTTTACAAAAAAAAAAATAAAATAAAAAAAATAAATAAATACCCAAAACCGCCAAAAAAAATTGCACAAATAATTGCAGCTTGCATTTCAACATTCATCCATTTATTCCACCATTCCATTCCGTTCGGCCGTTGTCATTATTTTTTATAACTGGTCGATGATAAATGTCTCTGACATGCTGTGGCGCATTTCCTGTCGCTTACGATGCGATGCGGCACAAAACCCACTTCAAAAACTTGAAGTGATGTAATTTCATTGAACAAAAGTGGCCGAAAAAATAAAACCAACGAAGACGAAATTGAAGGCGAAGACGCAACGCCACTAGCAACAATAGCAACAACAGCAACAACAAATAAACAAGTGATATAAACGAGAAACCGGCTGACTGCGCCGCCAACATCCACAGCAAAAGCAACAACTGTTAACGGTAACTGCTCGGTCAGCTGAGCCGTGACATTGAAGCGCGAACGCTGCTTCAGTCTTCGCTGCTGAATCACTGCTCCGCCTCCGCTTATCACACATTTTGGCAGCCGTGCCGGCCAGCGGCCTAAAAACGGCGACCAAGACGGCGCTCAGAAAAACAGACCAAGCGCTCAATAGCAAGCATTGACTTTTGCCTTCTTCTTCTTGTTATTGTCGTTATTGTCGTTATTGTTTTTGTTGTTGTGCGAAAATGAAGCAGCTGCAGCAGATGAGGGCGGGGATGGCGGAGTGCACTGCTGTGCAAACGTGTTTTTGTTGCAACAGAGCGCGACGCCGGCGACGATTTCATAACAAAAACAAAAACACAATCCCAGCGAAGAGGCAAAGGCGGGTCGGGTCGGGTTCGCTTCGAGCTCAGCGCACTCGGCCACAACAGAGCCAACAGGCAAATGAAAAGTGAAAGTCCCAACGCGACTATGGGGCGTTTGGCAGCGTTTCAGGCCAGGGAGCTCAAGTCAGAGTCAGAGTCCGAGTCCGAGTCTTAGTCAGTCTTAGTCGTTGTCGATGTTGGAGTCGAGGAGGCGCGCGTTGGTCGTGAACTCTGCGCGCATTTATTGAAATTGCAATTTACAATTTTCTTAATTGTTTTTCGCATTTGGACGGCAAATTTTCACTCATTAGTGGCTCGTTGGGTGCTATTACTGTTATTTGTTGTTGCTGCTGTGGCTGTTGCTTGTGGTACGTGGCGTATGTGTAATATTGTTGCAAAATTACCGAAGCCCCCTCCTGCTGATAATTGAGCTCAATCATCAATCAATAGCCTTAGATTTCATTGACCGCATACTGATTTCCATGCAACCGATTGTTGGCCGTGTGGTAAATAGCCGTGGGACCCTGTACATTGCCTAATTTCCTTGATAGGCGTCGCTCGCGCAGATGGGCGGAAAAATCAACTTTTCATGCTTTATTTTAATCCCATTTAATGTGAATTTCCTACATTTATTACATAAAACTCTTGCCTAAAAAAGTATGTGAACTAAATGTGTAATCAGGCGGTGGTCTTCCATTAAGTTTTCCTAATCTAATAGGTGTGCGTTGGATTCGGGAAGCAACACTTTGCTCAATGAGTTAACTATAGAAAGATGTAAAGGGAAACTGGTATGAACAAAAATTACTCCTAAAATTATGAATTTAAAATATATTTAAAAAATTGTATGTATGTATGAATGTACACACATATATGTGTGTGCAAAGCAACAACAACTCCTTCTGTATGTTGCATACTATATTCGTACTAAACTAGTATTTGTATATTTCATGTACAGGGTAAACAAAAATGAGTAAATGGAATTGAAAATCATGTTTTTTAGAGCTCTTTTCATATGGCTTTAATTTAAAAAGACTTTCACAAGAACTTTTAACAATTTTCATATCTTATCCTCTAAAATCATATTAAACTTGAAAAAACGATTGTGTGCAACCGAATTTAAGTAGTGTTGTTGTACTCATACTTACTAATTAATTAAGGCGCCGGCTATTAAGGCATTTAACAATTTCCTCGTGGCAAGCCCCAGCACTCGCACACAAAC
This sequence comes from Scaptodrosophila lebanonensis, assembly GCF_003285725.1. Taxonomy (NCBI): domain Eukaryota; kingdom Metazoa; phylum Arthropoda; class Insecta; order Diptera; family Drosophilidae; genus Scaptodrosophila; species Scaptodrosophila lebanonensis. The sequence goes on from NW_022060538.1 coordinate 23,059,783, forward strand.
TAACGAAAGTTAAGCGTTGCAATTTTTAATTGCTGTTTCGCTTTCTTAACCCAACGCACATGGGCACGAAAATGCAATAAAAGCAACAAACACGCACACAAACACACCAACACACTCGTGCACACAAACCTGCATTGAATGCCGCAATGCCGCAAATTCAGTCATGCAGCTTGTCAATAATTAAATTATGAACAGCCGACACTATCGAGGGAAAATTCGAACAGATGCGCCGCCAAGTTTTATGACAAGGCCGGCGCCGGAAAGTGTGGCAACTAATTACCCAATGGATGCTTGTTTAGTTGTTATAGCCAGCGGGGGATGCGGCTTAGGAAAATATAAACAAAAGGGTAAGGCACTAAGCCTCAGCAACTTAGCAGCTCAGCCACTGATTTATGATCGTAAACAGGGCTTGCGTTGTGTAATTTGAATTTTGTCGTAGAGCGCATAGGTGGTACTGGGCGTGACAAGCGAAAAACAACATCTGCACATTCCTAAACTTACATTTTGACTAATTTTGCGCTTTTTGTTGAAATTTTACAGCGTCTGCACCAGAAGATGACGGCAACGATCACAAGGCGCGTGCGCGACTCGAGGCGAACTGTTTTGCTTCTGGCGCTCTGTCTAGCACAAATTTCGATCAGTGCAACACACGAACAGCAGCACCAGCTGAGCAGCATTACCGGTAAGCCGGCGGTGCTGCGAACTGAACTCCGCTTTGGGCGCAATCTCGATCCTGAGAAGGTTCGAGTGGTTAGCGTAAAATCCAGCAAAGGCGATAACGTGGAGATCATTGTGGGCAAGGACAGTCGCAAGGCACGTTCGGAGCAAGCTGGAGGCTCCTTCTTTGTGCGCAGTAGCGATGTAAGGCGTCCAACAACTTCGCAGCCCAGGTCGGCTGCGCAGGGCACGGGACGTCAGCTGACCTTCCAGCACAGCCCAGCTCTGCTGAAGCAGGTAGAGCTGGCGCAGCAATCCCAAGCATATCGGCAACGCAAGGCTGAAGCGGAGCAGCGACAGGCCAAGCTCATTCAGCTGCAACTGCAGAAGGCACGTAGCAAGGCGTTGGAGCAGCAGGCATTGGAAAGTGAAGCGACAGTCGACATATCTACAAACAATCGCCGTGGCCGTATGCTGAGTAGTGGCGGCAGCTGGCAGCAATCTTGGCAGCCACTCTACCCCCAGGCACAACTACAGGCTGGCACGGAACGTCGTAATAACTTCTCTTTTCCGCCGGAGACAGAACTGCAGAGGCGCCACTGGGAAACGCAGCCGCGACTGCATCGTCAAGCGGCGCAGTCGCAGTTCGTGCCACTCAGTCTACCCCTGGACATGCAATACGCCGCCTCCGAGCCGTTGGCGTACTATGAACGTGACACGCGTGCCTATAGCAGCAGCACTGGTAATGGAAATGGACAGCACCAGCGCCCTCAGAATTTAATCACCAAGCACAACTACAATGCACTGCCTCAAAAGTCCAAGTATGTCACCTACTTGCCTCATTCGGTGGTGGTAACGGCCAGTGCGGGTGTGGCCACGCCCACAGTCACGCGCAGCAAGCCAACTACAAGCCAAACCTTCAGTTACAATCCAAGTCCGAGCCAGAGTCATAGTCCGCTAAGAAATCCCATAGGGCACAGTACACACAGCGTCGTCGATGGACCCGCCGTAACTGTAATCGAGGGTGTCCGCGTGCCGGATACGGCGGAGGACAAAGTAAAGACCTGGCGCAACGCCAGAGTACTCAACAATCAACTGGTGCCATATCCCGAGGGTTACACGCCGCCCCGCGTGCAAATGCCAAGCTTTGACAGATAGGCTGTGGATGGATATTGGATGTTGTGCTAATGCTACGACTTGGGTGCTTACTGGTTAACTACAACTATGCGTATTCGCGGGGCTCCATCTGCTTGAAAGCCCTAACTTGTATTGTATGCTATTTATTGTATTTGTATTATTGTTACGTATTTAAGTTAATTTAAATGTTTGGAAGTTATGTTCGCTGCATAAACTTTGAAGGGACCAAGAACCCATTATGGTTAATTGCTGGCGAGGTGGGGCATGAACTGGTTGACCGTCAGCACTTTGATGTGTTTCTTCCGCAGATATCTTATATTGAGGCATATGCTGGCCTCCACCTCCAGATGCACGACATACACAGGCACCGTCAGCATGAATCCATTCTCAGAGAATTTGTGACGATAGCTTGACAGCAGTTCCAGATAAACAAAGATTGCCGGACGGCTCACCCGAATGGTGATGCTGAGGTGTGTTCGAACAGTGGTGCTGCCGGTGCTGCAGTAACGCGTTGAAATATCATACTGCAAGCATGGGGAGGTTATTAATGAGCGATTGCCAATAGACTACTAGATAGTATATCCACATAATTTACATACATCAAGCTCCGGATCGCCCACGCCCTTCGCAGCTGTAATGCTACTGGGGAAGTAGTAGGTGCGGGAAAGAAGCTCATTACTTCGATATAGTTGAAACTCCAAATACGAGTTGTACTTGTTCAGCTCATCGTGCAGTAAACTGTTCAGGGGAATCACCTTGTCGTACTGCACGCCATTGGGACGAAGGGTGACAGACCACTCTGTAGAGTTTCTAGGTAAAAGCTGCGACCACAAGTGCACATTGGCTACCACTTTTAGGTTTTCGGTGTCGACTTCTAATTGATCGCAAATAAGGGAGATGTTTAGCGACTCTGATTCGGCCTCATATAGAGCGACAATAGCAATGGGCGCCAGGAAATCTCGAGCCCAGTAGTGTAGCAACTATAAGTGTAAGAGATACGCGCGTTAGAAAGTTGGCAAAAATTGCACTATTCCTGCCAGAATGCCTCTCATTTTACTCTTGACAAGCACCATTGGAACTGAAAAGGCACGCACCTTCCAATTGCCGAAAATGTCTATGCCGGACCATGACGGCGCCACCCACACATCGTTTAATTGCCAGTAAAGTGCACCCATAGTTCTATGCTGTGTATCCCGCAGACTGCGATAGAGTTCTGTCTCTACTTTGGTGGCCATGGCCTGTGAAATTTGACTAAAATAAATGAGCGCCTCTGGATAAGGTTCGTCTTCAGGTAGTGGCAGTGGCAAATGGCGGTGCACTAATTGGGTGATGGGAAGCATGCCCATCGGATGATGCTGTCTATGTTCCATCAGCTCCAGCAAATCCTCGGATCCTTTTGTGCGTTGCCATGAAAATGCCTGCGGCAGGCTTTGGAAACCGTATTCGGAGACAAAACGGGCTCGTGGATAAACGTACGGATTCCAGGCATCCCTCATATAATCATAGAAATGAACTGTGGAGTTAAATTAAGAGTTTAAATGGTTCTAGTCTTGGGGCTGGCTCCAGCACGTACCATCACCGTAGTTGTTGTTCTGCGGATCATCCGAAATGAAATTGTCCTTTTCACTTTCTCGGCCGTTCGACGGTGAGGAGACTAGTGGTTGGGGTCGTGATTTGTGCGAAACCAACTTCAGTTCGTGTATAACATTAGCGAGATAGAGCTCGCGATACTCTGCTTTAAAGCGGTCCAGATCTGTGTATGTTTGATACCAATTCTGAACCAAAGCGGCCTCATTTTCGTTGTTGGTAACAAAAATGGCCACACTTGGATGATGCGACAGCCGTTTGGCATTTTGAATTACCTCTTCACGCACAGAGTCCAAAAATGTCTCGCCGACGGGATACATCGCGCAGGCGAACATCATGTCCTGCCAAATGAGCAGGCCCAGGCGATCGGCTTTATCATAAAAGAAATCCGTTTCATAGACACCGCCACCCCATACACGAATCATGTTCATGTTTGCGTCCTTAGCGGACTGCAGGAGATGACCAACTTAAAGAAACCATACAATAAAGAAGAACAAATTATCTAGGTGCTTGACCTATTGATATTAAACTAATTATCATAGCATGATATCTTATACCCACCTAACGACTGGTTCTGCCCCCACTCGGGAAGTATATGTGCAGGTATATAATTGCTTCCTTTCATGAAAATATCCACCCCATTGACTCGAAACAGAAAACTGTTTCCAGAATCTATCTGATCCTCAATCAGTTCAATTGTGCGGAAGCCTACGTTGAGCGATTTCTGGGACACTGTTTTGGCTCGCTGTTCTGGTCCGGCAATGTCCAACCAAGCGTTTAGCGTCAAATGTAGTGGATAGAGCTTCTGCTCGCCGTAACCATTTGGCCACCAGGCTGTGACACTCTTCTGCGCAAACAAGAAAGCACTTGACATAGAATCGTAACGAACCCACATTGCTACAATTGAAATTGGCGGGCGGTACTCACAATTGGCACAGCCTGATCGAAGACAATTACGGGTGCCAAGTGGCTAATTGGGTGCTTGGTAAACGTATCAATAACTACTGGCTTGTCCAGAAGCTCGCTGCAAAGAAATAGATTGTGAATTTACCGGAAGCTTTGATGTGTTGGTTGACTCACACCAAATAGAAGATGAGCTCGGCATAAAAATCCCGACCGCCGCCCGTGTCCAAGTAACAGGTAACATGCATGTTCCAATGCGTCTCGTTACGACTTACATCCACATCCACGTCTCGGATTAGTGCCACCTCGTACAGCTCCAGATTAACGCTCTTCCACAATCCCATTGATGGCGCCGCCAAGCCCCAGTCCCAGGAAAAGCTGGCCTGCATTTTACGCAGCATATTCATGTGGCATTCGCCATGGTAGCGAGAAACTGGACAGGCCGGCGGCACTTCCACCTTTCTGGCCTCTGCTAGAGCTGCCAACACGGGCGACTTTATCTCCACTTCTAGCAAATTGTCGGCCTGCAGGAGATCGCTGACGTCGTAGGAGTAGCGCACAAACATATTGTTCGTACGTCCCACAAGCTGATGATTCAGACGTATCTCGGCAACAGTGTCGATTCCATGAAAGGTCAAATTGAAGTGGCGCACGTACTTGTAATGTGCCAAATCAACTGAAACGAATGAGTTGAAGAAACAAATAGTACGAAAGAAGAAAGGTGAACACTTTATGGATATGTATCCGGTGGTTTTGTGAAGCATTACTGGACTCACGTTGGAAATTGTTACTGTAGGTCCAGTTGTCATAGGCCAGCCAGCGCAAACGGACATCATTGAAGGAATTAAGCACTTCCTCGTTATAGAAAGCACTGTAAACCCCCGATGGCAGCTTCACGTTATCCTTGGTCATGGCTACATATAAAGAAAAACGCAGAACAATTGGTGCGTTCAGCTTCTGCATTAATTCGTCTCAGCCTTAACCTGTTAGTCTGTTAGTATGACGATTAACATATCTATGTATGTTCTTATATCATCAAACACTTTACTTTACAAAAATAAGATAAATGGCGACTCGTACAAAAACTAAAATGTTGATCATTACTGGATCATATTCGAAGATTTCCAAATCAAGAATTTCAAGAATAAAGAGCTTGTTAGTTTTGCATACTAAGTATGTTATAATGCATAAACACTGTTTAAAACAATTAAGAAGTGCGATAAGACAAACCGTAAATTGGCATTTTCTTTGTGACTACTGATTACACAGTTAGATACTCCTGTTAATGTTATTCGAGGCTAATATAATAGTTATTTGCGGCCTATCTTGCCCATATCATAATTGACAGACTGTTAGAAAGCAATAAAGGCTAGTGTTGACATTGTAAACACGTTCTCAGTCCCACGCTCTTGAATTAGTCCTGAATACTCACAGCCATTCTGATTTGTTATCATCCAGCCGTTGGCCAGCTCAATGACTTCGACTCTGTCAGCCTTAGACAGATCGGTCCCAAATGCACATAGAAGTATAATAAGCAGGAGTCCAGATTTCGAAAGCGTCCTCATCTTACTACGCGACACAGACCTCATTTTCGCCCTAAAAGTCAATGGCCAAAGTGACAACTTCAGTTGCGATGAATTGTACGTACTCGTATATCTCTCATTAAAGTGTTTTTATAAATTATAGCACATTAGACCGTAGCCCACTCAACAAACGTTCTAAACAAACCGCCGTTGGGAACGCAACAAGCCGACGGCGGCAGAAGTGCAAAAGCGACTAACAAGCGGACTGGCTCGCATTCAGTTGGACAGCGTCGCACCGCAAACAGAGAAAGAGAGAGAGAGGGAAAAAGAGACGGAGAGAAAAAGTTATATTCATTATCAATGCCACATTCTTCTCTCATCCATCAGCTGTTCCGAAACCACAGACCGAAGAGACAAAGACGCCTCGCCGAAAGTTGGGCAATGTTTGTCGGTCTAAATATAAACTATTAAATTTATGTTTTTATGTGTACCTATGTAGATAGATACATACCTTAATTCCCATAGGTGGAATATGTACATACATATGTATGTACACACCTATTTCGAGATACAAATTATACGTTCAATTGAATAGAGAACTTCTTAATTGCAATGCAATGCAACGTTGTTCAATTCGCCGAGTGCTGCTGAGAACCACTGCGATTGATGGCCAGAGAGCGATCGAGCGACCGTTCCACAATGGGGCTTTGGGTTTTCTAGAGGCCGGCCCTACTGCTGGTGGTGTTGCCGTTAAATTGCCGGCAAAAACTGAAGTGCGTCGCACAGTGTGCTGATAGCAGGTTTATATCGCGGCAAATTTGTAGTATGGCGACATCTTAATACCCTCTTCTCAGTCTTGAAATTGTTTTTGGGCTTCACGTTTACAATGAAACATATTAGATCGGTCCATATAAAGATGTTCTTTTTAATATACATTCAACCAGAACAGACATATAGTTTATACGTATGTATGTCTTACTGCTTTTCTATGAAAATATCTTGTGTTTTTTTGTTAAATATTTACGTGAACATGCAAATCTATTTTTAAATCAAATACTGGTTCATGGTTGTAATCGCAATGTGTTTCTTTTGCAGATCCAGGCATTCCGATAGGCCTATAAACTCCAAGTGGACAACTGTCACCGGTTCAGTTAGGGTGAAGCCATTCTTGGAAAATTTGTGAGTGTGCTTAGCGATATCCGGATTTGTCACCTCCAGATAAACAAACAGAGCAGGATAACTGACTTTAATGCGCACACTGAAACTATTAGTATACGTGGACGCATCACATTCGGATGTGTATAAATCCATCTGCAGTAGGATAAGCACAATTAGAAGTGGTACAAACATTTTCAGACAGTCTCACTCACAATCAAAAGTGGATCTCGGATGCCCTCAATGTTTTTTATTGGGACGGGGTAGAAATATGTGCGTGCCACTATTATGTCATACTCATCAACTAATTCGATCATCAAAAAGGTTTCTGATTTGTTGTGCTCTTCAAATAGTGTGGACTCTAATGCTATGCTTAGCGGCAGAATGTCATTGGATTTCTGAAAGATAAAATGTTCAATATTCTGAAACTAAAACCTTAAATTTAAAATTGACTTCACCATCAAATTGCCTCGTGCTATCTTCTTTTTTGGAAACAGATCTGACCATAGATATGTGTAGACCCAGACAGTATATAGCTGCGATGTTTCTGGATTTTCATTGTATTCCTCAAGCGATATAGTTATATTAAGTAGATCGGACGGTTGATCGTAGAGGCCAATGACGGTGGTTGGCTTGAGGAACTCCTTAGCCCAGTAGTATACAAGCTTATAGTTGCCATAAAAGTCGATGAACGACCAGGTTGGCGCAACCCACACATCATTGAGCTGCCAAATGAGGGCACCCATGGTCTGCTTTTCTCCTCTTAAGCTGCGAAACAAGTCCATCGCCGTCTTAACGGCAATAGCCTGTGCCACCTGACTGAAGTAGATTAACTGATCGATGTTGTTATCCCAAGTTTCGGCCGAAAATGGCAGCTGATCTTGGATGAGGCGCAGCAGTGGCTGGAAACCATCTGGATGGTGCTGACGATGTTGAATAAGATCGGATAGGGTTCCATTAAAGCTATTGCCAAAAGTGCGCTCCCACGAGTGCCTCACGGGGAGGCTAGTATAGCCGTATTCACTAATGAAGCGGGCATGTGGGTAAATGTCTGGCCCAAATCCATTGCTGTTGTCGCTCCAGAAATGGACTGACGGGAACAAATAGTTAATGCTGGTTTTGCCTTTGCTACTACGGTATTATGGTATTACCCACCATCGCCACAACTTGGATCTTGGGGATCTATGGGGAGATCCTTGCTCGACAATTCAACTCCATTTGAGGGTGTAGACAGCATAGGACCAGGTCTGGGACTGTAGTCATTCCTTGAGATGATATCCAACTCAGGTTTCACGGTTCCCATAAACAATTGCTTGTACTCTTTCTCCAAGCGTTGTGCATCAGCCCCAAAGGCCGAACGATTCTTCACCAGAAACAACTCCACTTCATTGTTTGTCACAATCATTGCCAGGCTGGGATGATAGGCCAACCGCCTGGCATTCTGAGATGTCTCAATTCGAATGGGCTCCACAAATTCAGTGTACACTGGATAGGTTGCTGATGTAAAGGCCATGTCCTGCCATATAAGCAGACCCAAGCTATCAGCTAGTTCATAGAAATAGTCTGATTCGTAAAGGCCGCCGCCCCACACTCGTATCATATTCATGTGAGCACCTTTCGCGGATTCCAGCAGATGAGTTACTGTGAAAACCCAAATGCTTAGTTATATAATAAATTATTATTTCAAGTTACACACCCGCATCAGTATCGGCAGATAATTCCGGCAACGTGTGGGCCGGCACGTAGTTGATGCCTTTCATAAAAATGGACTGGCCATTCACACGAAAGTAAAATGAATGGCCATTTGCTGTGATCGGAATATAGAATATTAAGTATACGTTGCATAATTTTAATATAGTTCACGACTTACAGTCTTCATCTTCGACCAATTCAATGGTACGGAAACCAATTCGGAGCAGCTTTTGCGATTGAGTACGAGACATTAAGCCGGGCCCCTCTGCATCGCGATAAGTCTTCAGGATAAACATCACAGGATAGAGAACCTGGTCGCCGTAGCCGTTGGGCCACCATAGTTTGACGTTTTCCTGCGAATAAGAAAGTTACGTTTTGTAGTCTTCTAGTTTTAAAAAGGGTGTATTCACAGGTGTACGTACCACAGGTATCTTTACTTTAAACTCCATAATTGGTGAAGCGTAGCTCATTTTCTGCTGTTGAACGACAAACGGGCTATCATTATCTAGCAGTGGGCTACAATCATAAAAGAAAGTTAAACAACATAAGCACAAAATATAGTAACTATTTCCTTAAATTAGTTTCTGATGAGGTACTTAAATGGATCAATTTTAACGACCACCCACCTGGAATATACCTCAAGCTCTGCGTAAAAGTATTCCGGGGAACCTGTGCTAATAAAAGCGCGGCAGTCCATGATCCAATAAGATTCGGTACGCCGGATGGCCACATCGACATCGCGCAGAATGGCCACTTCGTAGTATTCAAGAGTGACTGGCTTCCAAATACCTAAGGAAGGCGCCGCTGGATTCCAAGTGCCCCCAAAGCTCATTTGCATTTTGCGCAACATGTTCTGGTCGCATTCGAACTTGTCGCTAGATTTTAGGCAATTTTGAGGCGCTGGTTCCCCCTTCTTTTCGAGCATATCAGCAAGTTGTGCCGCCTCCTTCAGCGGGGACAGTAGCTCAATCGTAAGTACGTTATTATTGGTACGCAACAGGTGACCCACATCGTACGAGTACCGCACGAACATATTGTCTGTGTGGCCGAGTAGCTCGTCATTTAGCCAGACTTTGGATATCGTGTCAATGCCGTGCAGCGTCAGATTTACAGTCCGGTCAGCGCCAACCTCATCGTCTGTAAGTAGAATGAAAAAAGAATTAGTATGTGTAGGTAAAAGCTATTCTTTTTGTGGCTACCATCAAAAGTCGTAGTGTAGATCCAGTTCTCCCTGGCAATCCATCGCAGATCCACATCATTCCTCCCTTCTAGCAAATCTCCGTAAGTGCCAGCAAGAGCCGTGTATACGCCAGAAGGTATGTTGGCAATAGCCACCTGTATCGCTGTGAAAGGGGAAATAATCACAGCAGTCAATCGCAGTGAATTCGATTTACAACCAATTAATTGGGACAGATACCGACACGTTGGTGACGATACAAGTATTGCCACTTTAATCTTATCACCTCTTAGGGGCACAACAAATTGGTGTGAAACGCGCAGAATTCGCTGGCGTCCATTAGCAAAAGTAATATGACTCAAGCGATGCTGTTTTTTCGATATGGAACTCTTTGTCTGAACTTACTCGAATTTTCATTCCTTAACTTCCATCCGTCTGTCAATTCGACAACCCGCACTCGCTTTGCCTGCGCAGTTATTTTAGTGTCGAGCCCGCCGAGAGCGAGAGCAATTATCAGAACACAGCAATAGCCACTTAGTTCTGACATATTGATTTTTTTTAATTGCACAATCGGGCAGAGAAGCGATTAACATCTCATGCTACTTAGTTTTCTTATTAAAATCTTATCAGTGCGTGTTGTAGTCGATATATTCTTGGCTTCCACAAATGTTCAGCCACAACCTCACGCGCTAAAACTTGATCAATAACTGCGCGTTGTGAGTAGCGAGCTGTGCCGCCCTCACCTGATAAACTTATCAATCAGCCGGAGCGAGTGGTGAATTGTGGGTTTGTGGTTAACTGTGCTCTCGCACAGCTTATAACGAAAGCGCAGAGCAGCTTTGGCCAGCAGTCCCACCTCGCCATCACCCTCCTTGCAACATCCAGCTGCCACTGCCACCACTCAAATGCTGAATCCTTGTGGACTCCTAACGAAGCTACCATTTTAACAGTACTTTCACAATCAATGCACCTTTTAGTTCGACGCGTTCGTGGATTTGTTGAGGAATTTCAAAGCCAGGAACAGAGCTTATTGATGCGATCGCTCGTTTTTCCAAAAAGTTGGACAAAGAGGTCGTCGTTTACTTTCAATATACATTTTAATTCAATCACATTCTATAAATATAACATTAATTTATCATTTTATAGTATATGGTGGTGGGGCTAATATTTGTGTGCAGTCCTGCCAAGCTATAATATTGATAAAGTGTAATGTTTGGTAAGTTTGCCTATTAAGTGTCCTATCCTTATTACCGACTGATTGTTTATTTAACACATTCCTGTCGTTTGCCTTTCTTTACAATATATGTACATGCTCGTAGAATGCCAAAATACGAGCAGGTATGTATATTAAAAATATTAACAAATTTGTGGTCAAATTGCATTGCGCTTTCGATTCAATTTAGGGAACCATAACTTAGCAAGTATATACAAGTCATGTCTCCGGTCTGGGGTGTTTTCTGTTACAATCAATTAAGTAGCTAAATATTATTACAAGTTCTAAACGCTTCATTGATTTGTTGTTAGTCCCATATTCTCTTAAATAATTCGCATACCTAAATAAAACTAAATGCACTCACACACAGATCCACACACTCAAACGCACAAGTATTCACACAGGTAGCCTCTACAGGTGCCCCCAGGCACACACAACGAAGACAGGTACCATAGCTAGAAATCTAAGCAGGCCCTGGGTATCGGGGGCGCCCCCTAGGGCTGCGCGATACTCGTCCTCGGGCAGGTACTCGCGAATGTGCCGCGTCTTATTCATCATCCAGTAGAAGGCCTTCATGTTGCCCAATCGCTTCAGTTCGTCGCCAATCTGGTTGCGTATCTTGGCATTGTACTCGTTGAGCAGCCGCTTTTCGGCTGCGCTTAGCATTGTACTGTCGATCAACTTTGGCTCGTACGGCACCAGAGTTACGTCTTGGAATGCTAGGAAGCGTGCGCCGCTCGGATGCGTGTGGCCAGTGTTGACCACCTCGAGGACATTTTTAAGGCGTACGCCAAAATCGTCGCGTTTGTAGTAGCCCGACTCTGCAGAGTAATGGAGACACATATGTTATATAATAACTTAGCTTCTGATTTTTCACTTACCGCTGGAGAAGAAGTAACCCTCCTTGAAGTGAAAGGTACTGTTCTTGCCATATGCAACTGATATGGGCGCTAAAAGCAAAAACAAATAATGACGTGGTGTCTCCGCCTGAAAGAGGAAAACTACTCACGTTCTTCGACGGCACCGTACGATCCAATACCATGCCCCGTAGCCTGGGGAAAGTCTGTCATGTGCTTCCACACCATACTGCGTACCAGCGCATCCACCTCGGAGGGTTTGATATCGGCGGGAAATTTCAGCTCGGCCAAGTGCAGAATGCCAGCCAATACACTGGTATAGGCCTTCTTCATGTCCTGTGTAGGCTGGCCAAAGATGAAGGTGCGAGAAACGTCTGTGGTGCCCTCCAGATATTGGCAGCCGGATTCAATAACTAATAGGCTTTGGTCTGACACCTCAATGTTGGTCACATTGCTGCTAATGTAGTAGGGTAGGGCCGAGTGCTCGCCGTAGGCTACGACTGTCCGAAGCGATAGGCCCTTTGCATGGTTCTGCGACAGGCGCCACAACTCCACCTCATATTTGATTTTCTCTTCTGTCCATTGCTCAGTGGAGAACCGAGTCTCGAGGTTGCTCATGGCCTCGCATATAGCGGCGCCGTCTCTAACATGAGCCATTCGCATGCCCTCCTGCTCCACGGAGTTCTTTTGGGCCCGCATGAAGATAATCGGCGATATGTGTTCCACGACAATTTTCTCCGGCATCGAGGAGTAGATGGCCTCCGAAGCGCCCAGGTCTTGAACGCAGGGCGCAGATACCAGTACGCGCTTCCATATCTGCGCATAGGTACGAATGTCGTTCCAGACTTGATAGTACTCCTTGATCCTTTAATGAAACGGCCGTTACATACGAATATACATTCATTTTTGCGAATCCACTTACTTTACGCATTTGTCATTAAAGCAGTCCGTGCGCAAGTGCAGGTCAATCCCCAGACTAATCTTTGTGTGGTCCACATAGAAAAATATGTCATCCTGACTAACAATAACATAGGACTGCGGGAGAGAAAGTTACTAACTTTACAATATAGTCAATTAATATTAGCATGTGTTCTAACTTGCTTCAACACACTTCCTTAAACTAACTAAACGACTTTTTATATTCCACCTAAGGAAGCAGCTATCTATCACGGCAACTCAAACTCCATCACCGCAGTAAGCCATGATTGAACAACTCATACATTTACCTTTACATTCAGTTTATCCTTAATTTTAGACTTTTTAAAATTTGAAAACTTCCGTTGCCTGGTTTAGTTAATATATATTATAGTCCAATTTATTATCACTCACTTTGACCACCGGTGTGAACGGTATGTCGTTGCCACGAATGTTCAGCAAATACGCTATTTCTGTTAGGGATGTCACAACCATGGCATCGCAGCCTAGTTGGGCCAATCGCCGTCGCAGCTCGGTGACCTTGTCCTCCCACTTTTCACCCGCATAGTCCCTTGATTGCACTTGCATCACATGATCTTTTGGCGGCGGTGGTCGTTCGGAGCCCCAAATCATGTCGACAAGATTATTGTTGATCTTGACCAGCTTAAGAATCTTATCCTCAAGCTCGCGTTCCCATCTTAGCCACAAATGATGTGGCACTAGATGCGGATCGGCCCCTACGCGTTTATCAAAATGCAATTGACTGCCGAGCCAGTCGGCTATGGTGACGTTGCCATTGGCCAGGAATATCTCCCAATCGCAGTCCAATTCCCCGTCCGCTTGCTGAGCGTATCGATTCTCCACCCACAGGGCAGCGCCTCGATTCGTTATAGCCGCAACGGACCGCACTCCCGTGAAGCCGCTAAGGTAGAGCAGGCGCTGGTCACGCGTGGCCACCTCCTGATTGAGATGCTCATCCGTAGAGGGTAGAATGTAGCCGTAGATTTCGGGACCTTGAAGTGTGGCACGTATTTGCATTTGTTCACGCAGGGCCAGCAATCTACTGCGATAACTGCTCATCGGCTTCACCTGTAAATTGAGGAAAGTTTGATTTGCGGAGTCTCTACCCGATCAGACCAACAATATTACGCACCAATTTCCCAATGCGATATTTGCAAATCTCGCGCGGATAGCCTGTGGGCGCCTCCGCAGCCACGCATAAAGCTGAAACAGAGGGGGAAGTGGAAGATAGCATTATATAATATATAGTGTAGCAGATGAAAACATTTTAATGCGTTCAAAATCTTATCTACATATCTGACAACAACATTTCATTTGCACCCGCTTTTCGCATGAGAAGTCAATGCAGGATAGCTATTTACTACTTATATACTATAAAAAACATATGAAAACGTCATAAAAAATAATTTGATAAATAAAATTTAAATTGTTGCCATTAGTTTTGAATATTTTGCATTTTAAATATGACAACGACCATTAAAAATAGCAACAAGTGCGTCACGGTAGCGTAAACGAGTTTCCCACGCTCATAAAATGGCCGCACGACTCGGCCTGTGCCGATTTTCTCGATGTGGCCGTGTATTTTTAGCGCCTGCCACAGACCGACTACAACTTAAATGTCGGAGCAACCAAGTGTCGTGTTTGTGACAGCGTGAAATTTCAGTTGAAATTTGCTTTCGTTCAACATTTTCAACACTTTTCGACCACCTGCTTCGAATTAGAATCAAGGGACATATGCGTAGTGAGTTCTTCAAAGTTGAAAGCTCCGCTGAACGGACATCCTGTCACGGTGATTGAGAACTGGCTGCTGGCCATGGCCGGCAAACACTTGGTTGGCTGTGAGCACTGATTTGTCAATGTGCGTAAAATTTCCATATAATTGTTTGATTTATAGTCACGACCCATAGACGAATTCCAATTTATTTTGCTTGCTCATAAGCATGCGAAATTCTTTGAGAAATGACGAGTACGAGTATTTGCTGGCTAAGGGGCAGGCAGCATACTCATCCCATCCGTTCTATTTTATATGATTTAGAAGAAATTTACGGCCAAAACACAAAAATAATAATGGCTACATCCTCCGGCCAGTTGCCTCCGCTGAGTTTGTATGCATAAAAATAAATATTATGCCATCACTTTGCCAATTTGGTTGGCGTGGCTAAAACACAAGCATAATTTAAATAAACAGAATGTTTGGAGAGAACAGACGAAGAAGTAAGCATCGCGATTTGTTACATTTTGAAATGCTCGTAGGATACCCCACGTCCCTTTGACCCGCACTGAAAAATGTAAATGGCCTAAAAGGCAATAACATGGTCTGCATTCCCGTTCTGTACTTGTACTTACCTATCTGAGCGAGCAGCGCCAATCGCCAAATCCATTTGGCTGTCGTCATTGTTTTCTGCACTTAAAATTCTTGAATAGCGCACAAGACATAAAACTTTCGAATTGTTGTTTCTGCGGCTCTCCTTGGTCTTGGGGTAAACAAATAGAATGTTTGCTATTAATGGGCGGCCGTTATATTCTAACTAATGTTAGTGTTGCCTTGTCGGGTTTGTTGGTCTCTAATGGCGCACAGCCTTTATGAATTCTCAATTCTGAATTCTGCACTCTTCCGGCTTCCAGCGCATTTCTCATGTTAGTTTAAAATTGCACAGATGTTGACCAATCCATCCATTGCAATTTGAGGGACGTGGCTGTTGGTCGCACTTTCTACTAATTGTAATGCCACACAGCAGTCGTCCAATACATCTCACATTGGCAACACACACATATATATACACACACACACACACACATACGCACACATAAATAACTATGATATCAACCCATTTAGGAGTTTATTACATCCGTTCTCTAACAGTTTGGTTCGCTGCCTTTTGTATGAGCTGAATTTTTTCCGCTGTACGAGTATTCTGTATTTTCGCTTTACAAAATATTTAATTGCTGCTTTAATTAATCATGCGTAAAGGCAGAAAATAATAAAAGAAACATGCTGGTCATGCTGGAAATTGGTCTTGATCTATGGTATGTACGAGTAAGTCTATATTCGATCGTGGGTGGGGAGCTATGCGTTGTTTTTATGATTTGCGCAACATATGACCTAAAATGGTTGTGTAACTTTTATATGCTAATTGTGTTTCAATTCAATTTCAATTTTTGGGCCGTGTGTACCTTCACATTTATGTGCGCGAGCTGCCCTTATAAGCACCTCAAAGATAATCTGCCGCCCACCTACCATAACCAATAGCTGATTGATTTTGCGGATGATGGAAAGGAATTAGTTTTATGACTACTGCGTGCTTGACATATATTTATTCTTAATAGTAGTTGTACATACAGATCGCCTTGATCACCACCTAAAGGCCTTTAAACACTTTCAGATAATTAAAATATCTCTTACTTTTGCCAGCGCAAATTAATTATGCCATTAAAATAAACTTGAACTAAATCGAAGCATGGGCGTCGTTACAATTTACTCGTATGTATGTATACTTGTACATATTATTGTTGCCATCAGAAATGGCAAATCGCACGCCCCGCTTCAAAATCCAAAACTATCTATCTGCCCACAAAGCTGGCCAACAATTGCTCAATTGCATTGAGCGCTAAACTGAAATACGCGCACAATGGCTATTGAAAGCCTAGCAATGAGAAAATTGCTATTAAAAATAAATAAAATACAAATTCAAATAGTTGTGGGCGCACGCTTGACATCTCATGTTAGTGAAAGCCAGTTCCGGAGCGCGCAATTAAGTGCTTGACTTTGGCCACATTACAAAATTGGCCTTAAAGAGACTGCAAATGCAACAACAAAATATATTTACAGTGAATACTCATATGCACAATTCGAATGTAAATACAAGTATGGTGGACAAAATTAACTCTTTAATTTTACAAATCTCATTGATTGCAAACGATAGCAAATTTTCTGCTGTTGTTGCGTTTTCAAACGAAGCTAAAGTTCAATCCAATCCACAAGAGGCTAAACTATTCACATATGCGGTGTGTCTATTAAAAAAACAACGCCCATAAAATGTTGCAAGGGCAGCACACCTATTAATTGCTCATCCACGAAATTCTACAAACTCTATCGAAAATGGAAGGAGGGGAAATAGTTAATCACATAACTATTTTATTATTTGTTCCCTTTAATTTGAATCTGGATCAATCTGCACTGCGGGAATTACCACCGTACTATAAGTTTCTGCATGAACATATGTACATAAGTACTATATGTGTGAGAATTTCAAGTGCATGCTAAACAGTTGCCAAGAAAATAACAAATCGCTGTGATAAATAATTATGACCATAATGCCAGTTTCAGTTGCCAAATGCATTGCTACTTCTCATACGTTAACTCCCTCCGCCTACTTCGGTCCATCATTGGAGAACCCCATGCTGGTCGATGGTTGGCCGACCACAGCGGGAGAGAGGGGGGTGCACATTAGAAAATGAAAGAGCCCAACACCTGCGCAGCAAGTTGTACAATTAAAGCAACCCGAACCCAAATTGTGGACTGCATTGTTTATGCGCACGCATCTAATTGTTGGTAGAAGGGGCATGCCTTTGGCACCGATACGATTTAGTGTGCGCGCTGGGTTTGTTTATTTCCACTGCATTTCACTGCCGCGGTCAACAGTGCGCTAAGACGACCTGCCAGTGACTCACTAGTGGCTAGAACTCTGCCAAAAACAAGACAAATTTCTTTATTTAGTTATCTATGTATGTACATATCTATACATATGTACATATGTATGTATGGATGGTACATTCATGTTGTTTATTCGCTTCGCTTTTCTTTTCGTTTTGATTTGCCCGAAATGCGCACCTTGAAATAAGAAAATTTCATGCATGAGCGCCAATATTTTGAAATCCTTCAAAGTTGCCATATAAATGGGTTTAGAAGAACGCACAAACATGCAACTGCCAGGGTGGATGGTCGCTTGAATCGAATTTAGAATTTATTGCACATTACGTATACGACGCGTATGCTGCTGATAGCATATGCTTGCACAGTTATTTTTAAATTGCAGCAACATTTACAATATTCTACCTTTTGTGGCTTTTAAACATACGAGTACACTTACACTCACACACACACACACACACATACACGTGCAATTGCAGACAAGCGTTGGCTTTTAAATTCTTTCTGGATCTGATCTCCAACGAGCGAACCGCACGCGTGCGAAGCAACAAGCAAACTGAAAAACTTTCTGATGTTGCTATTTTGTTTTTCAAAAAGTTAAAGATGAACAAATACAGACACACACGCAAACATTCATTCACTCACAAACACACACACGCGGACGCAGTCTATTTCATTTGAAAAAGAATTTATTTTCAGCAGTGGGTGCCCCATCATTGCCACTGTGCGAGCGAGCGGACCGTGGTGCGCGTGAGCGCGAGCTTTGACTAACTGTGAAGGCGGTTGGTTATGAAGACACGACACTGGTCTGCGAGCGTTTGGCTGCCATTGCTGCCGGGAAATGGGTTAAGAGGAAAATGAGAAAACTCTTGGCAGCGTGCAATGCAAAATTCAGTGCATGTGTGCGAGTCGCGTGCATTGCAGCACAGTGGTTGCAAAGCTGCCCTTTTGTTTTCGAGCAATCTTTGAAACCTAATCTTTCTATTATTGCACATTTGCAGCTTTTTATGGCTTTCATTAAGCGCGTTTCTGGCGGGTTTTATTTCAACACACACACCCACAAACTAACCACAATGTTGACATGACCAGCATATGAATGTAAATAAGTTTGTGTGTCTGTATGTATGTACATATGTATGTATATTCATGCATATATTTTGTGGGCTTCCGCAATGCTTGCAATGTCGCCGGCAGTTTTGCCGTCGAATTTTGGATCGAAAATTGAGTTTGAAGATGATGTTGTCAATTGAGTTTTTATTGCTTTTAAATTGAGGCATTTTATTGGCAGCAAAGAAATCTATTTTTAATACCCTGTACCGAAGGGTTAAATGGGCATAATGAATGGGCATCTTCTTATGTAACAAACAATAGAATATAAAGTATGAATATACGCAAGGATACCGGGAAGTATGAACACATTGCGAGTTTGTATTTCTAACAATCGAGTATTTCTAACCATGAGTTGTACGTTCCACTTTTTGCTTGGCAATTGGGCTCGAAACTTGCGACTGTTCATTCGTGCGGGCAATAACCACTGTGCGGGCTGTTACATAAGCATAATTTATAAAAAAGCATCTCTTGGCGTCCAGATTATCGCATAAACAAATCTCCAAGATGCGAATGGTGCTGCATAGAGTCTTGATCTCTAAATGATTTTGTTTATTTCATTCAGTGCCTTTTGCTCATAAACACTCATTAATATAGCAACAGCAAGAACAACAACCCAATTCAAAAAGCATTCAACGCGCTCGCACAGCGGCAGTCGCCATCTAATTATGGCGCGCGCCTAATGTCTTGGGTGGAAATATCAATGTGTAGGAACTTATCTATTTAGCAGCGAGCTTAAAGCAACATGAAAACTCTCCCTCCATACAAGTATTGCTCTCACACACACTCTAGTTGTCGTCCTCTCCGTCGTTGGACTAATTAAAAAATGAGCGACGCATTGTCGCCAACGTCTTTGAAGCGCCGACACTTAAAAGCTTTGATCAATACGCCTTACATGCAATTAGTTGTACTAATGCCACAAATTGCTGAACAACCTACTTACTTCCCCGACTACAAGTATGCTGTAAATCATTTCTGGTGACCTTTGTATGCCTAATCTGGGAGAGCGTCGGCTTAATTTATGGATGTGGCACTCTTAGAACTCTTTAATCAAAAAAGTGAACTGCAATTCGAATAAAGTACAAACATGTGTGCAGAGCAGACTTAAAGTATTTGTATACATTTTATACACTACAACTTTGAAACCAGAAAACAATTATTTGAAATCTTTATAGCATGTATCTACACACATATGTACATATGTATGTATGTAGTACATACAGAGCATCAGAATATGATTTTTTGAATATTTTGGGCTGCTACATCTAAAACTATAGTTCTATTATTTTCAGCTTCTAAATTCTATTGTAATATTGTTAAAAGTGTAAATCTAATATTTACTAAACTAATAAGAAAGCAAAACTCTGATATGAATTTCATTTTTTGTAAGACAACGAGTGATCTGCTTTTTCACACCGAACCATTCACAACGCAGCTGGTTCGTTGTGAATGGCAGTTTTGTATTCAAATCGAGTGCGCAAGGCACTGAGCAGGCACGCGTGCTCGTTCGATTAAACGAACACTGTTTGTTCTGAGAAAGTTACTTGGGACGTTTAAAAACTGAAAATATTTATTCTGATTTCTGATCAGATACCTTATAGACTTATATCTACGATACATTTCTAAAAATAAACATTTTTCGAATATATTTAAACGTATAACTTATGCTGTTATTTTGAAACAATATGGCAAATGTTATCTTTGCTCTTCAGCAAATTTTGTCAGTCAACAATTTAGAAACTCAAATATTTAACAACCATGTAGAGGAGCTACATCATGCTCGATTCGTGTGTGCAGGTCTTTTAAGATGCTTCATTTGAATAGCTCACTTATAAATGTATATTTACAATGCCACTGCACTTGAATCGTTTAGAGGCATTCTTCAGTCTCTTCGGTACCCATCGAAACGCTAACCACTGGTGTAGGGAGCTCCACGTCGAGTAGTTTCATCTGAGCATCTTCTTCATCTAGATTGTCCTTGCCCAGTCGCTGTTCCTGCATCTCGATATCCAGAGTGCCATGTTGGCGTTGGAAAGAGACCACGAAAATAACCAGGGATATAACAATAAAGAGCACGGCTATACCAGAACACACTGCTATGATCAGTGTCGAACGATTGTTGGCCGCCAAAGAGAGATGCGCTGTGCGCTCATCGGCCAGATTATCGTTAAATGTTTGCTCCGCATCGTGTGGTGGGTAGGAGACAAGAGGCGTAGCTGTGCTGTCTTCGGACCTGGCCTTTGGATCATCGATTTTCAATTGGGAGTCGTTTGGTGCTTCTACTTCAGGAAGTTCTGTGGTCACATCCTCGAGTGTATCTTCTTTAACCTGTTCGATATCCTCAGGACTATAAGCAGTTTCTTGGGTGCCCTCTGTTGTCGATATAGTTGCCGTTGTTGTCGATGCACTCGTTGGCTCAGACACAACTGCGATTTCACTATCGGATTCTTGAACGTGATCATTACTTTGAGATCCTTCTGTCTTCACCTTAGGCACTATATGGGCTTCGGTCGATAGAAGAAAATCTTCTGGATCTACTGGTGTCACATCTGTTGAGCTCAACTGCGGGTCAGCAAATGCAATAGCTTCTTCCTTATCCAAAAGCACTGTGTGATCCACTTGCACGGCTTTCTTTCCTTCTTCTTGCTCACCGGATGCGTCTTCAATAATCGTTACATTGTCCTCAACTGCTAGGGGCTGTTTGTTTTGGAGGATCTGCAACGTACTTTTTGAATCTACATTTGACTCTTCGTCTTTTTCCATGCCGTCAAAAACATTTTCGTAAATTTCATTTAAATTATTCAGATGCTCCGGTTCATCAGTTAACCTCGGCAGCTTATGCATTTCACGTACTACTGTCTCTTCATTTTCAGCCACTTTAGCCATTTCCGTTGGAATATCTAGCTCTGGCACCTCGATGGGCAGCAAATCTTCTACGCCTTGCTTTTTAGTCACTTGGTGTTTGGTTACTTCAAAGACGGGCGTTGGCGTTGTCGGTCTCGATTTTAAGATCTCAATTTCTGGTTCCAAGGCCAGCAAATTCGTTTTAGTTATTGGTTGCTCAGTTATGGCCCGGCTCTCGTCAAGTATGACAGAGACTAGGTCGCTGGTTTCCCCACTTGGTAGCGGTCTGCTTCGGCTTTCAGACTCTGGTTCACTAGCTTCGCCAATACAATCGGTGACTGGTTCGTCATCTGTCTTCTGGTTTCCTTCGGACTCGACGCTCTGAACTGGTTCCAGTCCATCGGTTGCAGCTATGGCGGCCACCTGCGACTGTTCCAGCTTTGGTTTGTCTTCGGGCTTTTGCTCAGCTTCTAGCGTTTTAGGCTCGCGTGCATTTAAAACTGGACAAAGCAAAAGTTTAGTTTAAGTTTGACATGACCATTTCCCAACCATATACATTACCTGGATTTGCCTGAATCTCTGCAGTCGTCTCGTTTCGTGCTGATGCATCTTCATTATTTTCTAGTGGCTTCACCTCCTGTGCTATTTCATCATGGAGAGTCTCCACTATTGGCGCGGACGCAGCTTCTATATCAGATTCAACTTCGTTTTTGACCTCATTGCGTATTCCCTCCTCCAGACCAACGCCCAGCGATTCGAAGCTGGTGCCCACGAATTCGTCCACTGCATCGGTCTCAACCACCTCTGCCGTTGTTTCCACCATGGCCGTTTTATTCAAAACCACCTCAACAGTTGGCATCATTGCAGTGGTGGGTGCACTCGCTAACGGCTGTGGTGAAATCGTTGTGCTGCCACCATCCATCAGCTCAGCCACCATGGTTGTAGTCTCCACTGTAATGGTGCATGCGTTACATATTAAGTGGAAAGTGTGAGTGATTGAGTGAGTGTGGCGGCAGAGGAAATTCATTAGGCACATTCGTATTCAAATATCGCTATCATCGTCGTCATCAACACGTAGTTTCTCACATTCATTCATTCAAAAAAAAGAGGTGCAACGTCACAAGCCACAAACCAAAATTCTTGGACAGCACCGCCTGTGTCCCCATAACTCAAAAAGCGTCCAAGCGGTCGATGCAGTAGATAGTGATTAAAATTCCACACGCGCCCCACAACAACAAATCGTGGAATCCCAAATTAGTAGCACAATAAACAACAAACACGCCAAGCCCGCCGTCTGTTTGCCTGCCCTCTTGACAAAGTAGCTTCCTTATTTATGGGCCCATCGCTGATATTCTACATCAACGACAGAGCCATTTACTTGCTATGCACTTCTCCATACACAATCCCACACACACACTCACACACACACACACACCTACAAACACCCATACGCACACAACGCCTGCAGCTGCATTTGTAGAAGACGAAATTATTAGATGGCCTGCTCGAGATATGCATGGGCTGTCTGTCTTTTTGTCTACGATTCTAATACCCTTGGGAACAACGCAGGGCACCAGAAATAACAAAAGCAGAAACAACTGTGTCCGAGAGTCTTAAGTCTCTGAACGGAACAAGACATGCCGCAAACAAAAACAAAGACAAGCTAAATGATATGAAATTTAAAGAAAATAAAAGAAATCGATTTTTATTCTTCTTGTTGCACCGACCGCCGCTGCCCTTTCTGTTGTTGTTGTTGTTATTGTTACCTAAATCGGAGCAGCAGCGTAGGGTAGTCGGAATGTCGTTCTCCTTCCACCCGACAATCGTGTGTGTTTCAAAGCCGTTGGACAATTATCGTGCCGAACACATTTTGGGAGGGACGCTCATCTTTTATGGCATGTTTTTAGTGAGAAAAATTATACAATAAACTATAAATGGATAAGTGGCTCTGTGTATTCGTGCATGGTTGACAAGGGAGTGTTGGTGCCTGAATCGCCCACAAGGAAGTCCCATATCATTGAATCGCTACTCTTTTAACTCTTATAGCAAAGCCATATTGAACTTTGGCACGCAATTGCAACTTAAATTGCAACTGAAAACATCAATCTATAGATGAACACATGGAGGGGGACATAAAGGGGGCCTACAGAAACTATGCAGTATTGAGTATGACACCCAGGCAGCCATTTTCGGTCTCATTTGTGGTTTTGCAGTCTGGCTGTTTGTCTGTGTGACTGTCTCTCTGTCTGTGAGACGCCTTTTCCGCGCCTCTTTTGAATTATGCCAACAAAAACCGAGGAAAATGAAGAAAAAATAAGTCAAAGGCCTGACATGACCGCAACAGCAGCTACATCAGCAACCCAACTACAACAGCAAGTTACTGCTGATTACGCCGATGATGACGATGAAAATGAAGATGCATTCGATGTTGGTGTTGGTGTCTAACTTACAAGGCAGTCCCAAACACGACGATGACGTCGCCAGCACCATCAGCAGCAACAGAAACAACAACGACGTAGGCGACGCATGCGCCGGCAAAGTTCGCAGTTGCTTTTTGCTGCAACCAGCATAGAGGTAACTGTTGTCTTTTTTGTTGATTTTGCCGCATCTGCTCGGCAGCAGGTCCACATCCACAGACATGTCCAGATCCAGCTCGAGCCCAACTCCAGGCATAAAAAATTGATTGATAAGGTTTTTGCTCCTAATTCTCAGCATCGTTATTGTGCTTGTTTATACAGTTGAGTTTGCCTGCGCTTGATTGACAGGCCTAAAAACTGGCCTTCACTTGTGTTGGTACTTGTATATGCTCTTGGCCAACACACACGACACACATTGACGTTAAGATGCACCAGGTTTTTGTTCTTGAAATTTCCAGCTGCTGTTCTTCTTTTTCTTTCCGTCTTCCACTGCGATTCCAGCAACCGGTACGCACTTACGAATCGAATCGAATCGAAAACGAACCGAACGCGTTGGCCACTCGTAAAGAACTAAAGTTGAGAACGCGTGCGCTCTGGAATTTTGTTGTCGCCTCGATGTGGCAGGCACTGCATATGCACACACACATTCACACACACACATGTATCTGTATACATGCATTGATGACTATGGCGGCCTTTGCCTGCCTTGCCTTGTAGTGCATGTCCCAAGGGAATGTGTGTGTGTGTGTATGTGTGTGCTTGTATCTAGTTCTGTTGCCGCCTTACAAATCCATCATGCGGCAGCTCAACCATCTCTGCCCTGCCCTGCCCTGCTTGCTTGCCTGCCTGGCAGCATTTATTTGCTTTCAGATAATAATAGGGCATGGCAGGCATTCTGTCGGGCTTCTGTTGCTTCCGATTCTGATACTGAGTGGGGAGCTGGGAGCTTGGGCTGCTAGTGTGCGAGTGTGTGAGTGTCTATGCGTGTATTTGTACGGAGCGTAACGCCAGTGGCGATATTTGTTGAGCATATGCAAAAACACTTACCGTGCAACTGGCCCACCTTTCGTTTCCTGCCACTACTTGGACAAACATTTGAATTGCCTCTGGTCCACTCTTTCCACGACGAACTCAAATACTCATGCTTCATTCAGCATCGTCGTCGACATCTTCGCCTTCGTCTGTAGGCAGCCAATTTGGCTGAAGAACACTTCTCTCTGAACTCTTGCTGCCACGCATTGTTTATCCTCACAATGAAGAATCTCAATACAAAAGACTATGCACGGCAGCTACAGGAATGACGAAAGCAACGATGTCGGTCTGGCCGGGTCAATTTTATATATCAACTGCAAATGACAAAATACATTAGACCCATCAAATTAAAAAATTCTGTTCTATACTAATTATACTTGAAGGAACAAAATTATAACGTGCATCTTGATTTTATTCAATTTAAAAAAAACTCGCGTGACCTATTCAATATTTACTAAACGTATTCTTCTTATTCATTGAATTGTTTGACAAGCTGATGCATAGCTTTAGGATTTCCTTTTCAAACATCATTTTCATGCATGATGCATCCCAAAATCAGTGTAAAATTGTACTTACAATATAGGTAATAGTATAAGCTAACAGTATTTAATGCTAAGTATGTAGACAATAATCGAATATTGACGCATATTCTAGTTGTAACAAAATAGTGCATCATTTCCGTTTTTATTTACATATCAAGTGTCTAGAAAGACAAAAAAAAAGAAGACTATTCTATAGTCTTAATACGAGTATTAGAACGCAATGTTCAATGTGCTGTCAATGAGTAAAGAGCGAGGCTAGCCGAGCCGAAGTAAGAACAGCAATGACTGGTTAACTACATCAGCAACTTCACACTGTTCGGCTATGTAGTGTATGGGACCGGTCCACGGGGTTCTTTCAAAGATCAGCTGCTGCTGCGAAGTGACTGACTGGTTGGCGGCTTGACTGGTTGACTGCTGGACGGAATGGCCAAATAAGACTCCTCAACAATGACGGCGGTGGCGACGACGACAGCTTGCTGTGGCCTGTTGATTTACATACACATTTTGTTGTTGCTGCTGTGCTGTTGATGTTGTTGTTGTGTTTGTGCATACTTAGTTTTCCATGTAACATTTTCCACTACGTGATGTAGTCATTTCAATAGGCAGCAACGCAGCGGCGGTCGCTGTTTATCTTTTATTGATTATGCCAAGCAAACTGGACACCGCAGGTACATGCCATGAAGCCACCGAGCACCACACAACCACACAGCTTGGCCACCGCCACCGCTACTGCCAACGCCATCGAAACGTGCCATGGAAATTTGACTAATGTGAGCGCGCCTTGAAATTCAATTTAGTCGTTAAATATTTAGATTTTGTTGCTGTGGCTGCTTTTGTGTGCGGCCTGATGCAGGAAGGAATCAATTGGTTCCCCTTTGAGTAACATCGCTTAGTCATGTCGACGAAGACGAAGACGACGACGACGACGACTTCCTCCTCGGGCTATTCGGGGTTCCTTTTGTTATGACAATGGCGCGTTTTTGCCTATGCGGCTTATACTATTTGTTTTCATCTCTGCTTTTCCTTTTTCCTTCTGACTAGTGAGTTGCCGTCGCTTACAACATTTTACGATCGTCAGAGGCAGTTGAAGTGCCATAAAGTTACGGCGGCTCGTGAGTCAGACCATGTAGCCTGCAATACATCAACTCGTGGCTAGGAGACGCAGACGCCGCTAATCAAATGCAATTATAGCCTCGTTCAACTGCAATGTGAGACGCTCGTTATCAGTAATCTGGCCGGCCAGGTAGCCAGGCGGTTAGACAACGCTATGCTAAGGTCGTTTCGGCTGCAATACCTGTTGTTGCTGTTGATTCCGGATCCGTTATAAACACATTAAGAAACAATTAGCTGGCAGATTAGCACAGCCCGTACTCTGCAGATTTTTCTGCCCATGCACAATTCAGCTGGGGACAAACTGTTGGCTGTTTTCCCAGCATTGACTGACTGGCTAACTGACTGACTGACTGAAAGAGTTACTGACTGCATCAGTCACTTTCATTTTATGGCGGCGCTGATAAACTTTGTTTGATTGCGTTGCTCTTTGACTTGCCCTCTCCTGCCTTCATGGGCTATCCGATCAGCACACGAGTTTCTGATCGACCGGAAATTGCTTGGGCTTGGGCCCCGACCGCTTCGCAATGCAAAGGCGTCCATTGTTGTCCCCAAAGTTGTCGTCGTCGTCGTAATCGTAATGTACATACATACATACATATGAATGTATCGTATGTATATGAAAGTGCCTAAAAAGTACCGCATAAATTGATCAGACAACTGCAACGCAAACTGCAGCAATCAAAAGCACCAGCACTCAAAAAGTGAAAACTGAAATGTCATCTTATTGTTCAAATTATCAACTTTTACAGCCCTTTGAATTGTGGCGACCGCAAGCTATCGCACACACTTTACTACAATATATCTGTATGTATGTATGTATGTGCGAGTATAAGTAGTATGTTAGTATGCAGATGCGCCACATGGTCGGAGTGGTTTTCGGTTTCAAGTTCACACCAGAGTTCATAAACCGAAAGCAAACAACACCGATTATCGGACAAGCGACCCCACCAAGTTCAGTCTGTCCAAGGGGGGACTGGAAGTAGCATGGGGCTGCCCTCCAAGAAATCCCAATTACATCACAAGTAAACAGTATATGAAAACAAAAACAAATTTGGCAATGCATATTTACATAACGGTGTGTGTGTGTGTGTTTGCAGCTCCATTATATAGAATCCATTAACTGGCCAGCTGCATTGACAACGAAAGTAAAAGAAAGCAAAAAATGACAACCAAGTGGCTGGCAAATTGCGCATATTGCTGCGTCAATAGACCAAAAATACTATAATACATACCACCGCATACATACATACATATGTACAAGTATGTATGTACGTTCATGCCCGTATGTACGCGCAACAAACAGTACACGTCATTCGTATTTTGACAAACGAAACTGTCGATAAATCAAGTGCAAAAGGCGAATATCATATACACGTTCCTTGGGTGATTCATTTAGGAGATAAAATCGTGCTATTATTCCGAAATAGAAAAGCTTACTGATATACAAGTTAAGGAATTCAAATAATTTGCAAAACAACTCGTCCCAATGCAGTTTAATTTATTTATTTAACTTAACTTTCAAATGCTAAGATGATCAGACCAGAGATCAGATGAGTTCTGCATTTTGCTACACCACCAAATTCTAGGGACTAAGTGGAGGAACGTAGATGCTCGGTAGTTTAACGTTTAAATAATCTGCGGCTGATACCTTAAGTTTATTAGCATATCCATCCTTTGCAGTGTACAAAATATCTGTTTTCAGAGTGTTTGGCCAAAAAGAGCTGTGAAACAAGACCGTGACCTCAATCCCATTTAATTATGTTTAATTGTCAAAGCTTGTAAACTGTTTGCCGAACAGGCCACAAAGCCAAACACACACACTCACACACACACACGTACCTACAAGTACTACAAACATACGCAAATAACACCAGACTTGTGCCCACTTAGTTGGCGGCGCACACGTCGTACGCACAGTGAGAAAGAGAGAGCGGCAGAGGAAGGCAGAGAGAGAATGGGGCTTGCCACTGGATGGATGTGTCACAATATAAATTAGCGTAAACTGTTTTACACCACAATAACTACTAAACATGACCCGTCCGGCCCTCTCCGCCTGTCCTACCACTACGGCTTGCCCAACACAGCAATGTGCACATTCCACATGTGTACATAGGCATTTATGTATGTAAGTGGCTATGTTTATATGAATGTACATACATACATAAGCACGTATGTATGTATGAATGAATGTCTCTTCAATTGTCGGCACACTTGACGCCGCCTGCCGCTCTTGATGACGTTGGCGCTGACGCGGAGGGGTCAGTGGCGCCAGTAGGGCAATGGGCCGACAACTTTGACCGAACTGACAACATTGACGAAATGGACGTGCCGTTTATTTGCATACATTAAGCGTTTACAACCCCCTGTGTTTGTGAGTGTGTGTGTGTGTGTGTCCATGTTGTTGACACGTAAATAAAAAGCCATACAAACAAACAGAGCGACAGACTGACAAACAAAGCTACAAAAGCTTCAGCTCCTCAGCTAACTGTAAGTCTGACTGCTTGCCTGAATGAATTGTGTGAGAGCGGCCGAATGGGAATGGAATGGGCAGCGGCCAGCGCCTTGGGGGGGGGTAACGCGCATGTGCTTCTCGCATCGTTTGTACTCAAGTACGTAAACAAACCCAAGCCCAAACACATACACATGCACATGCACTGACACACACACGCACACACAGACGAGCCACGGGGCCAGGCCATATCCTAAACAAGCAGACGTGCGGCCGCCTCAATCGCTAGCTTCGCTTTTACATTAGGCAACAGGTTATTGCAATTCAGCGAAAACGACGATACGACGATACGGCTACGTCGATGTCGATGTCGGTGCTAGCGTCGAAGTCGACGTCAACGCCGGGCCAAGCCAAAAAATGTGTAAGTAGCAGTTCCCAAAAAAAAGGCACACTGAGCAAAATCGTTTCGTAATTGGTTAGCGCCGATAGACAGCGACCAGAAATTCTTTATAAGTGCAAAGGTTTAAGTATATTCGTATGCTTAAGTAGCTTTAAGGAGGAGCAATATTTTTTAAATTATTCTACTATTCAGGTATATAGGAAAAATACGTTATTTCCCGGTAACAAAAAACACAGAACAACCCCCAAAGTTCTTGAATTCAACGAGCGTTAATTTCATTCCACAGTGTTGTGACCCCATCCAAGGACAGGCGCTCAGTGTATTTCACTTGAAGCTTTAAGCGGTGTCTGGATGCGCCGCAGTAATTTTTTGGGCGAACAGGTAAGGCACGGCATGCAGGTGGCTTACTAACTGGCTGGCTGGCTGGCTGGCTGGAGCGTAAGAAACGCAACAAGCCCTCCGAGTCGCGGCGCCAGTTGTTGGCAGCAACGGGCCAATTGTGGCCCACAGCCGCATGCGCGGCCACAGTCGATAAAGCACATTCGAATCGAACGTTAGCAGTGCTGTTTATTGTTTGCCGCTGCTCCGAATCCAAAAACGAATAAGACGACGACAGTTTTTAATTTTCAATTCCCATTTTCATTCATTCATACGACTGTGCGAAGGCTTTTATTGCCGAGTGAAGTGCCTGTGTGTGTGTGTGTATGCGTGTGCGTGCGCCCGGCATTTTTGAAAGCTCCGCTGGACAAAAATCACTTTGTCTGGGCAGCCAGGCGCACTTTCTTTTTGCCATCGCATGATCCTTTCATTTAACTGTGTCCGCGTGGCGAATTTCGCTTTCATTTTTGTATTGCAACGCGCCCGCTTCGACCGGTTCAACATACCGAGCGCTACAACTCAATTCTAGTTAAATGTCATCATCCTGCCGATTTTTATGATGATTTCGCTGCGCCTGCACTTAAGGCTCCCTCTGCTCCTCTATGCGGTTCTTCAGGTGGCGGCCACCGTACGTCAGTCGCGTGAAATAATCATCACTGATGCGGTAGGTGATGGGGTTGCTAGTTGGCAGCGG
The DNA here is from genome assembly GCF_003285725.1 of Scaptodrosophila lebanonensis. Lineage (NCBI taxonomy): Eukaryota > Metazoa > Arthropoda > Insecta > Diptera > Drosophilidae > Scaptodrosophila > Scaptodrosophila lebanonensis. The sequence goes on from NW_022060538.1 coordinate 23,090,247, forward strand.
CGGTTGACAGAGGGGGAGACCAGCAGTTAGCTGCCAACAGAAGCGCGTGTGCCGTGCGGAATTCATAATCACTTGAGTGTCACAACGCACGCGTGACGCGACGCGCTGTGGCCTCCAAAATGCAAAATCGAAAAAAATGTGTCTGAGCGTCGATTTTTGTGCAACGACTGCAGCTGTAGGGTCTCTGTTGGCGGCCCAATCCAAGACCCCGTCTCCGTCGCAGACACGTTGCTTGCCAAATATTTGCTCACGCACTTCCTGACATTGCAGGTGCGTCGCATCCAGCAAGATGGCTACAATGTGGAGCGGCATGTGGTGACAACAAAGGACGGCTATGTGCTCACACTGCATCGTATTCCCCAGCTGCATGACCTTTTTGGCACGGTACTGCGACGACCTGTCGCCTTTCTCCTTTCCGGTCTCTATGCCTCGTCGGATGTGTAAGTATGCGGGGACTGTGCAGGCCCAGGTGGGGTCGACATAGCAGACTTGGGCACCACCATGGGTATTTAAAATGAAGCCTATGTCTATAATTAACTTCAATTAAAATCAATGTAACGCCTCTTTGTCGCATTACTTGTATTTATATGCAGCCATTGGAAGGGCAGATTTTGTTTTGAATTTAAAATAGGACAATAACATTAGGAGAATTAGTTGTAAGAGAGGCCCAATCCTCAACTCGGATCTGAAAATTGAAAGCCTGAAAATTATTGATAAAAAAAACATCAAAAGACTTGTGTGGAAAACACTGAATATTATTTTATAGCCTTAAGCTGGCACCAGTGCATTAGGCTCCAAATGATCAGCTATTATATTTCAGATGGCTACTGAACGGACGGGAGGACTCGCTGGCTTACCTGCTCTGGAACGCCGGCTACGATGTGTGGCTGGGCAACAATCGCGGCAACATCTACTGTCGAAACAATGTCTGGCTTAATACGACAGAGCGCGAGTTCTGGAACTTTAGTTGGCATGAGATGAGCGTCTACGACATGCCAGCCCAGATTGATTACATTTTGCGAACCAGCGGTGCGACGCAAATGCACTTTGTGGGTATCTCACAAGGCGGCACCGTCTTCCTGGTTCTCAACTCGATGCTGCCGCAGTACAATGCCGTTTTCAAGACTGCCACGCTACTGGCGCCAGTGGCTTATGTGAGCAATACGAAGAGCGGCCTCGCGAAGATTATTGGACCGATTTTGGGCACACGCAATTATGTGTCCAAGATGTTGGAAGGTGTGGAAATGTTCTCCACCAACAAGTTTTTCAAGAAGTTTCTGTCAATGACATGTCTAGAGAATGAGAAACCCCTAGTCTGCATCACACGCTTATGGCCTGTCGTGGGTTACGACACACGCTTTTTGAATAAGGTTAGCAACTCTTGAGTTCAGTTGTCAGCTTCTGCTAATCAATTGAATTTGCAGACCCTTTTGCCAGATCTGATGGCCAATTTCCCTGCAGGTGGTTCCGTTAAACAGCTTATGCACTATTTTCAAGGCTACGTTTCCACAAAGTTCCGGCAGTACGATTATGGACCAGAGCGCAACTGGCTGCACTATCAACAGCTTGAGCCGCCAGAGTATGCACTGGAAAATGTTACCACTCCAGTCACCATATTCTTCTCCGAGAACGATTATATTGTAGCGCCAGCGGACATTTGGAGACTAGTGATGCGGCTGCGCAATGTAGAGGCCGTCTACAGGGTGCCTTGGAAGCGCTGGAACCACTTCGACTTTATCTGCGGCCTGGGAGTACGGGAGTACATATTCGACAATATCGTACGCACCATGAATCGGTATGAGCAGCGTCCTAGATAGGAGAAAGACAACTTTCTATTAGTGCCAAAAAATTAGATATAGTAACAAAGTTAAATCTACGGTCGATCAACTGCGATTGGCTGCGGATATTAGTACTGATTAATAAATATTTTTATTTATATAGAAAATGGAGAAGACTTTACGAGTAAAATATTTTACAGACATGGTGCATTTGGGTGACATTCTTTGCGTAATACCAAGTTATTTGCCAAAGTCTTTTAAATTTAATTTAAAATAATGGGTATCCTGCTTTATAGCTTAGGTTATACAAGAATGGGCTCTCCTTTCGTGAACTATATTCAATACTAATTCTAACAAAGTGCGATATTTTAACGTATGTTGCTAACGTAAGTAATGCTCGTTCATCAGTACTTCTGCAGGATATTGAAAAGGTAGTTGGAAGTCCATAAAATCGAATTTGTTTTGCCAAACTGTGCAAATCAGTAAGAATATAAGTACACATGTTAGTTACGTTAAGTCGTATTAGTACAGAAATGTTCTTGCTATTGCTTTTAGCAATTTTTACAAGTGCAGTGTGCTCTGAAATACCAAGCACTGTAAGTTGACTTCAATCCTATTGGGCGGCTACTTTATATATACACCTCTGCCTCCTTTGTCTCTTTGTAAGGCCGAATTTATAACACGTCACAACTATTCAGTTGAACCACACGATGCTGTTACAGAGGATGGATACGTGGTGACAATGTTCCGCATCCCCGATTCTCCACGCTGTAAGTGGAAGGGGTTTCCAGGTGGACCTACAAAGCCGGTTTTTTATTTGCAGCATGGATTAATGAGCTCCTCAGACTGTTGGGTGCTCAGTGGTCCATCAAGGGCCTTGGGCTTCCAGCTAGCTGATGCATGCTACGATGTGTGGCTGGGTAACTCCAGGGGCAACAGATATGCCAGAAAGAATACCAAATTGTCGGCATCCGATCGGGACTTTTGGAAATTCACGTGGCACCACATTGGATATAATGATGTGGCGGCGCAAATAAACTATGTCCTCGTAAAAACGGGACATAGGGCCTTGCATTTTGTGGGTCACTCGCAGGGCACCACCGGTTATTTAGTTTTGATGTCTTTGCGACCGGACTTCCTTAAAAAACTGAAGACATCTCACCTGCTCGCACCAGTTGCTTTTTGTGGCAGTATGAGATCGGTAATGTTTTCATATGGAAGTCAGGTCTTGCTGCATCTGCCAGATTTCGAGCTTCCGGGTCACTATAAGCCTTTGGCTACGCTGATTTCTTATTTTTGCTCCTTTCCTATAGCGGCGCTTTTATGCAAGAATGTTTTGTTTCTTTACACCGGCGCCATATCAAGGCACATGGACAAGGTTTGTAAATTACAAATAACTCAGCCACGAATAATTTGTGATAAAACTGTAGTGTCGTTACAGTTATTAACAGATGCGATAACCATAACTCATCCGGCTGGCAGTTCAAGCAGACAAATAAAGCACTTCGCTCAACTGCACAGCTCACACAAGTTTAGGAACTTCGACTTCGGCGAGACAGAAAATATGAAGATCTATGGCACCGCCACTCCACCCGAATATCCCCTCAACAGAATAAAGCCTTCAGAGCCCGTCAACATTTACTACAGCGATGACGATGTGCTAGCTGCAGTATCTGATGTCCTGTTGCTATCCCAAAACTTGCCACACAAGCGAGTCTTCCGTGTGCAGGCCGACGACTGGACCCACCTTGACTTCATATTTGCACATAATCTCAGAACTGTTATAGGCAACCAAATAATCGCTCTTAGCCATGCATATGAAAAGCGCCATAGTGGGAAAAAGTTAAATCCACATGACGCAGTTTTGCACTCATTCTAGTTTCCAGAGGATTATTATGTTTTTCAAGAATATTTCTTGAATGAATAAAGAGTTTTATCGCCCCAACATGAAGAGGCTTTTTACCAGTCAATCATTTTCAAAGCGCATCCTTATGTCGAATTAGTACTTCCGATTGGAAGATTTTCATACAATCGTGGATGTTAAACAATATAAATTACTTTAAAAAATTAAGTAATATTGAATACTGAGTGCCGACCTAAGAAATCCAGACCACGATTTTACCCCTAAATACTGCAATACTTGGGTCTTCCTCAAACAATTTCGGATTCTTGAATTTGTGAAGTATTAAATCGTAAATGGTTACGGCTGCTGAAGTAGACTGCATTTGAAGTCGGAATTGTGACCGCTTGGAAGCAAGATCATTTCCAACTACAGCGACAACAACTAGGACAGAACTTATTTAAACTTCATATTAACTTTATTAAAAGCCTAAAGACGGTTATTACTAACCACATCCTATGTGTTCCCAATGACTTCTAAAAACAGCTATTTATAAAAGGATGTTGACTTGTCGTAGCAATGCAATTTTCACTGTTTCTAAATTAAATTTCCAATCACTTTGAATTCGTCATGAAAATGTAAAAAATTGTTCACGGTATTGGTACATGATTTGCTTACTTCGGCGCTACAGTGTAAAAATGGATATCCTACGGTTCCAACTAATTTTACTAGGTGTGGAAAATATTTTAGGCTTGCGAATCACTGTAAGTCACCTGAAAGCTGTGTATTGAAAAATGTATAAATTGTTTAATTGTGGTTATGGTCCTCTCAATAGACCGACTTCATATTGTTTTACAACTATCCAGCAGAAAGGCACGAAATTTTGACAAGTGACGGCTTTATCATAAGCTTATTTCGCGTCCCCTTCTCGCCACGCTGTGAGACCAATCCAAACAGTGGCACAAGGCCTGTTTTCTTTTTACAACACGGACTACACAGCTCTTCTGACGGCTGGGTGCTATCTGAAAAGGGGCTACCCTTTGAGCTCGCTGATGCATGCTTCGACGTTTGGCTGGGAAATGCACGTGGAAATAAATATGCGCGGAAACATAGTCACCTCAACCCAAATCTTCCATTCTTTTGGAGGTTCTCATGGCATGAAATTGGCGCAATTGATATACCCACTGAGATAGATTATGTGCTGTCAAGAACCGGGCAAAAGTCTTTACATTATGTTGGTCATTCGCAGGGCACTACAGTGTTCTTGGTTATGCTTTCAATGCATCCGAAATTTAGTGAAAAAATTAAAACGTCACATCTTCTTGCACCAGTGGCTTATAGTGGCAATATGAACTCAATTTTCCTAAAGTCATATTTGGTGAAAAAAGCCCTGTTGCTAATACCGGACCTTGAGTTCTTGCCGTCAATAAAGATAGTGGCTCAAGTAGTATCATCTGTTTGCTCAATAAAGCTAATTGGAACCTTATGCTTTCTAGTTTTATTCTATGATGGCAGTGAGACCTCAAGCAACATGGACAGAGTAAGATGAATTTTAAATTAAACTCACTTGATTTGGATATTGATTAGTGCTTTTTTGCAGTCATTGGTACCAATAATAGCTGAAACTCATCCGGCAGGCATATCCACCCGACAGATCAAACATTATATCCAACTCCATATTTCGGGAAAATTCAGACGCTACGACTTCCACAAAAGAAATTGGGAGATGTATGGCCAGCGGGAGCCGCCGGAATATAACTTGCTTAACGTAAATCCAAAAGCGGCTGTCAATCTATACTATAGCAGCAACGATGGGTTAGCTAACGAGAAAGATGTCCTTTTATTAGACAAGAGTTTACCAAATAGTAAGGTTTTTCACGTCGACAAAAAAGACTTTTCTCATACGGACTTCATTTTTGCAAAAAACCTAAAGGAATTGATTCATAAGAAAATTCTAAGCATCAGCAATGAGCACGAGAAGAAGAATAAGAATTAATAATAATCGCACGAACCAGAACTACCAAACAACGGATGGGTATGCATACTCTTGCCTTTGGTATGACCCTGGACAAAATTTTAGAAGTCATCCGTATTCCAAACAAATAGGAAAAAACTTATTTACATTTTATATTTTTTTAAAAACCTAAAGATGTCACTGACCATATCCTATGACTTCTAAAAACAGCTACTTGTAAAAGGATCTTGACTTGTCGTAGCATTGCAATTTTCAATGTCTCTAAATTTAATTTCCAATCAGTTTGAATTCGTCATGAAATTGTAAGAAATTGTTCACGGTATTGGTACATGATTTGCTTACTTCGACGCTACAGTGTAAAAACGGATATCCTACGGGTCCAACTAATTTTATTAGGTGTGGGAAATATTTTCGGCTTTCGAATTACTGTAAGTCATCTGAAAGCTGTGAATTGCAAAATGTATAATTGTACTTGTGGTCCTCTGAATAGACCGACTTCATATTGTTCTATAACTATCCAGCAGAGAGGCACGAAATTTTGACATGTGATGGCTACATCATTAGCTTTTTTCGCGTCCCTTACTCGCCACGATGCGAAAAGAATCTAAACAGTGGTGCAAGGCCTGTTTTCTTTTTACAACACGGTCTACACAGCTCTTCTGACGGCTGGGTGCTATCTGAAAAGGGGCTACCCTTTGAGCTCGCTGATGCATGCTTCGACGTTTGGCTGGGAAATGCACGTGGAAATAAATATGCGCGGAAACATAGTCACCTCAACCCAAATCTTCCATTCTTTTGGAGGTTCTCATGGCATGAAATTGGCGCAATTGATATACCCACTGAGATAGATTATGTGCTGTCAAGAACCGGGCAAAAGTCTTTACATTATGTTGGTCATTCGCAGGGCACTACAGTGTTCTTGGTTATGCTTTCAATGCATCCGAAATTTAGTAAAAAAATCAAAACCTCTCATCTTCTAGCGCCCATCGCTTTTTGTGGCAATATGGAATCAATTTTCCTGAAATCATTTTTGGTAAAAGAAGCCCTGTTGCTAATACCGGACCTTGAGTTCTTGCCGTCAATAAAGATAGTGGCCAAAGTAGTTTCATCTCTCTGCGCAATAAAGCTAATCAGAACCTTATGCTTCCTAGTTTTATTCTATGATGGCAGTCAGACCTCAAGCAACACGGACAGAGTAAGTTGTATTTTATATTAAACTCACTTGTTTTGGATATTGATTAGTGCTTTTTCGCAGTCATTGGTACCAATAATAGCTGAAACTCATCCGGCAGGCATATCCACCCGACAGATCAAACATTTTATCCAACTCCATAATTCGGAAAAATTCAGACGCTACGACTTCCACAAAAGAAATTGGGAGATGTATGGCCAGCGGGAGCCGCCGGAATATAACTTGCTTAACGTAAATCCAAAAGCGGCTGTCAATCTATACTATAGCAGCAACGATGGGTTAGCTAACGAGAAAGATGTCCTTTTATTAGACAAGAGTTTACCAAATAGTAAGGTTTTTCACGTCGACAAAAAAGACTTTTCTCATACGGACTTCATTTTTGCAAAAAACCTAAAGGAATTGATTCATAAGAAAATTCTAAGCATCAGCAATGAGTACGAGAAGAATACGAATTAATAATAATTGCCGGAAAAGGAAACGTATGTATCAGATTAAAAATCATTTCTAATAACGACTCCGAATTTCTGAGGTGTTTTATTTAAATAACCCGTCATCTTTTCTCCAATGATTAGACAAGTTCATTGAAAATATTAAAATTCACGAATTATAGGTATTAAAAAATTAAAGAAAAAACATTTTTTAATAATTGGAAACCCTACCAGAAGATATTGTTACAGCCAGTAGTATTTATTGTTTCTTGTTCAATGAACAAAACGTGGTTAAAGGAATATAAATACATAATCGAAAACGTTCTTGCGTAAGATTGCGAATGGAATTCAGAAAGCAAAAAGAAAAAATGAAATTATTCTTGGGCTCAACTTCCAGACTAAGCTGAAGAAAAATGCACAGTCAATGCTTTCTCAATATGTATTTACAATCTGCTCCGATGCATTTCATTGTAACGAATTTCACTTCATAAGTAGTAACGTATTTATACAAATGTTTAACTTTTTAGGGTATTTGCAGCTCCTGTTCCAATGCCGGAACTGAGCTTGGCGTCTATATAACGCCGCAGGGACAGAGCCTTTGCTGTCACAATCGAGTGGGTCAATGAAATAAGAAGGCTTTTTGCAGCTTTAAAATCATTTTGTAAGGTCATGGCAACGGCCAGATTGTATCGCACCACTTGCTGCGCAGCGTCCAATGACTTTACTTGCCAATCTCGCGTCTCAAAATCGAAGGCATTTAGGGTGCTTACGAACGTCGGTTCCAGATGGTCGCGTGCATCGGCGGGCTTATCCATGTACATTAGCGCCTCTCCGGCATACATATGGCCAAGTAATCTGTAAGATGGACAACGGATATTATTGTAACGAATAAAGTTGGGTAAATGCGCCCGCTTGGCGTTCTATGTACTTATGCGCGTCGGAGAGACGGTCGGTCTTTAGCAGCTCATCGGCCATTTCCAAGGCTGTGACGTGATCACCCAAGCGTAGCGAGACAAAACTATAAGCTGCATAAATCGCCGCCAGCATGTTTTCGAGCGATTCAAGGGATATGGGTTTCGATGGGTTGCAGAAATTATTGTCTTGCACTTGGCGCCAATGAGGCCTTTCGTCCAACATTTCCTCCTGTGACGGTGCTATGTGAAAACTTGTTTTATAGTGCAGCGTCAGCGTTAGGGCGCTACGTAGACACAGTGCGGCAAACTCCAGTGTTGGCTCGGGAACTGCGGCAGATTGGGCACTAAAGAATTAATTTCATTATTCGATGTTTTTTTTTTTAGGTTTTTTAAAAAATATTAAAAAATACCCATATGATTTGGATGAGGATCCAAATGCAAACGATGTCGCTGCCGAGGAAGCGACATCGTTGAGCGATTCTCGTTCCTCCACTAAGAGCTTCTGGAAACAAAACAGTTATTTCTCAGTAAGTGTACCTAAAAATGCGAGAACTCAGCCATTTACCTCCTCATGTTCCATGATGCACGCCTCGGCCATGCGAAACCACAGTCGTGGGTTGCTGTGATATAGCTTGACCGGCACCAGAAAACATTGAAAGGCCTCCTTCGGACGGCGCAAATGCAGCATCGAAATGCCTAGATTGTACAAGATTTCGCAGGAACGTGCTGAGCTCATTGTCTGCAGCGTCGACTGACGCAAATTGGACGCTAACTGCTTATCAAATGTGAGAGCGTTTTGGAAGAACTTGGCGGCCAATGCATAGTGTCTCACACGCAAATGAATGACGCCCATATTGTTGGCAATACACGTACTTAGCTGTGTCATCACGCTGCTGTCGAGGATTAGCTACGCTTAGTTATCCTTATACACAAATAAGTATTCTATCGAACTCACCCTGACTGGCTGCAGTCGTTATTGATGCGCATAAGTTGCTTGGCAGCCATCTGAAAGTCCTTCATTATGTAGTACTGATGCGCCTTTAGTGCTGCAAACTGGGGAGTCCCGTCCTCGGGTACGACCACAGGTTTGCGATTAAGCACGTGCGTCAGCAGCTGCAGTAGTTGCAAAGTGCCGCTAACGTCCCCACCTAAGCGCACAGCTGGAGCCATGGCTGAATCCGGGGACGTTGCAGGTGTAGCCACGGTGGAAGATGTTTGTGCTGTTGTCGTCGCCGTCTCATCAACACTGGGGGAAGCACCACTGTTGCTGCTAATGCTTGGCACACTGGACACAAAGTTCAACTTCCTCTGCAAATAGTCCAGAAAGGCCTCGGCGCGGTTCAGCTGGTTGGTGGCCAGTAGCAATTGCAGCTGTAGCGTTGCCGTCAGAGCAGCCATGTGTTTCTCTAGCGCATCCAGTCGGTTTACCAGTGGCGCTAGCTTCTCCAGCGCTGTAGCATACATATGACGGTGGTAATAGATTACTGACTTGTTATAGCGTGCCACTGTGGCTCCACTTCCACTGTGCTTCAACGACAGTCCTTCAGTGCTTGATAAGCTGGGCGATGGATCAGGGTCGAGTTCCTCCAGCTCCTTTAGCAACGCCGCATGCTCCGTGCAGCCACTTTTGTAGTAATGAACCACGGCTCGATTATGCCGCAGAATAGAACCACTGCTTTCCTCCGTTGATTCCAGCTGCTGCATCAGCTCCAAGCAGCGGTCATACTCGCCACTAGAAGCAAATCGGATAGCACGTTTTAAAATGCAAATGCTGCGGTGGATTATCGTTAAGTATGCTTACTTGCTGAACTGTTCGTGGGCGTGGCAAAGTATATTGTAATTCTCATCTTCGTTGGCTTGAGTTTTGGTGGGAGAATCCGCGGAACCCATGCCAACAATAAAAAAAACAAAAAACACTGACAGTGGTGGCGCTGCCAGAGTATCGGTATAGTTATCGAGAGTATCGATTGTTCTTGGCGACCATTTAATAAGACGAAACCATTAAAGATGTGTAATAATAAATGTATAAAATGAGATTATCTATTTTATGACTGATATTATAGTGAACAAATAGCTCTATTTGCGTCAGTTGATTTCTTCCGTGGAGTCAAAACAGTTGTGGAAAATGCTTACAGCACTTCAATAAAATCAATCGATATACATATATATTTCAAAAGTTGATGACACATTTACAAATCAATGCAGGAATACCACTAATGATAATTTCTTCCCTCGTCTTCAATATTGTTGCTCTAGTGTTGTGCGATTATTATTACAGTAATAAAAGCAAAATGGCTAAAAATTCAAATTATAAACGAAACAAAATGTTGAATTTTTCCCCCCAAAATATGGTTTTCTTATGACTGTTAAGTAAACGATTGATAGATTCAAAATTGCTATACCACAAGAATATTCCCAGTATTTCTTTAAATAATATATGTATGTTCCCCCGAGGGGAACACGGGGCTCTTCCCTACCGATCCAAGCCGATGTAAGCTCACTGGTTGCCGTGCTGTTTTTAGTTGGCAGTGCAGGAGAGTTGTTTTTGTTTGGTATAGATGTAAGTGAACATTTTTTGTATTCTTCGCCAAGATCTATTCGCTTAAAATATTAAGCCGGTGTATCTTTAATTCGATTTTTCTTGTAAAATTTTATTAATTTTCACATACATATACAACTCAAAAAAAACATATTTTTCGTTTTGTTTTCCGCAGTCGTAATACCAAAAATATTTGTTCGGGTGTTGATGGACACATGTGGGTAGTTAGTGAAATACTTGTGGATGAATATGGAATTACTTTAATTTGATTCGAAGTACAATATTATTCACTAAAATATTTGAAAATCTTTTCAGAAGCAACGGCTATTCTTTTCCTTTGTAGGAAACCCGTACTCCATTTTACTGTTTGTTGTTGGTGATATTCTTAAACAAAACAATAAATCAAATTTCACACGTAGACCAATATGAATTTTACCTAGGGTGGGGGTGACAAATTCTGAGCGGTTGGCCGACATGTGCTCTGCCCTGCTTCCTGGTTGATTTTATGAGACGTCTATTAATATAGCGTTTATATAATTATTTACATTATTAGGTAAATATATATATATATGTATTGTATATATTGGATGTATACCATTGCATATAAACTTGAATTTAGCATTAAAAACTTCGCACATACTTTTGAACTACACGCTCTCAACATTAACTGAGCAGCTCTCCTTGCCAAATAAACAGATTCCTTTTCATTTTTCTTCTATATCTCCTAATCAACTTGCTAAGCACACATACACATGAGTTGGTATCCCTAACAGTTTTTGTAACGCTTTTGTTCGTTCAAGTTCTTTTTTCATCTTTGCTTCATTGCATTTGCTGTTGTTGCCCCTCTAGCCACGCCCACGGTTTATGTGTTGCGTATCTTGCCAGGCACGTAGTTTTTGTCGATCCCACTCTCTTGCAAGAACATATGTAGGCATCGCTCGTTTTGGGCCAACGGATGTCCGGCAATCTTGTTAATAAACGCCTCAAGTCCCTTCCGTCGCTCCTCAATGAAGTTCTCATCAAATATGCCCTCGTCTCCTCGAAATGGCATTTGCCGTTTCCAGGCCTTACCCGGCAAGGGCGGCACCACGATCTATGTGTTATCCAATTTTAAATTTATTTATTGGCTTAGGCCAGCGGGTCTTCAATTATACATACCTTGCTGTCCCGTTCCAGTTCATTTCTCAACCACTCAAAGTCACTGTAGCGGCGCCGCACGCTCGATTCCTTCACTTTGAATACCGGCAAATTTGTCTGTGTGAAGAGGCGTTTAAACAACATTAAAATGTATGCTTGTAAGATAAGCCCGCATTCATCGTTCATTCATACGATCTACGCTAAGCTCCGTATCAGCGCATGACTCAAACAGCACTCTAGTGACTAATGTATATGCATACATACACGCAGGGTACTCGCACACATAAAGTTTATCAATAAGTTTTACATAGCTGGACCTGAATCCCCTTCTACTCACCCTCATGCGCACTTCATACTCAGTGTAACGTTTCTTGCCTGCCGCCATGTTGGTCAGTGGATTGACCACATCGATCTCAAGGAAGTTGGCGGGCACGGCGTACGCATCGTCCAGCGTTTGTTTCTTCACATTCAAACGGCGTGTGGCGTCGGCGGTACCGTCGGACTCAACCATCATACTGTTGCAGATCTACACAACGCCCCTTTTTGTGGCACGAAATGCGGTAATGCTGCAATGAAAACAGACAAAAACCACACGCAAACGGGTTTGCTTCGTTGTCGTGGTCGATGCGTTGTCTTTGTGTGCTGCAGTTGTTGTTGCTTTTTTATGCTATGCGGGCGGTTGGCTGCGTTCGAGAAACTTCAATAATTTCGGCCGCAATTGGCTCAACTTTTGCACCGCATGTACACTCAATAACTATTGAATCTTTCTTGTATCGGCGTGTAGTTTATAACCAAATAAAGATTCAATGATTAGTTTAAAAAAACTTTCTATGTGTAATCCAATAATTTGTTAAATACCAAAAAGTGCCTAAAAAATACACTACGACAATATACTTTGCAGAGTTGCTCTGGAACAAAGAGCAGTGCTGCACAACATCGAAACAAAAAATGCCCAAACGCAATAAGTCATGTGATGGCACGTGACGTCACAACATTTTACACACTGACTGCCAGTGAACAGAACAGAGTGATTTTTCTTCGTACTCGCAACGACGTCGCAGGCCAAAATTTTGCGTGTGTGTCGCTCAGTATTATTTGAAACTGAAAAATTGTATGTTTTCCAAAGGCACAAAACTTGATTGAATTAGTTAAACTAATAAGAAATGAAAGTGCAGACAAAACTAAGCCAATTTTCTTTGCAGCTCGAAATTTGCTGTGCACTTTTCAAGGTAGCGAGGAGAGGCAAGAAAATTCATTGTGCAAAATGAACGCCCATCAAGCAACTAGGGAACATGTCCTTGCAGTTTCACGGGACTTCATTTCGCAGCCCCGTTTAAGTAAGTATGCCAGAACAGTGAAAATGCATTAAATTTGTTAAAGTTTTGATATTTTCTGCTGGAGCAGACAAACAGTCGGGCTCCCGCCGCCATGACAGTTTGCACGAATCGGGTGTGAGACACAACACAGAAAATCAATATAATTTTTGGCAGCGAATTTTGCCACCCACTCCGTGGGCTTACAAATCGAATTTAATCAATTTATAGCTGCGAATAATGTCGGCTTTAAATTCCCACGCCCTGGTTTAAGGTAGTTGCTCTATGAACAGTGAAAAATTGGGTAAAGTGGATTTTATGAAAAATTTTCACCGTCACATGACTGTCGGCTCAGCTGTTCGCTCTTGCTGTGGCACCTGACTTGCGAATCGACGTGCAGTGTGTGAAATGTGTTTAAAAAAGCGCAAGTGGGGTTTAAACTAAACTTGGCTAAAATGTTTAATAGTGGCGATAAAATGTAATAATTAAATAAGAAAATTAGTATACTAATATTTTATGTTTTTTAAAGCACTTGTTCAATCAAGTCATTTTTGTAGTTACATACTAATTATATACAGGGTTTAATGGTATGGGATAGTAAATTGCAACCACGAGCTATTATGTTGTCTTTTGCACCCACAAAAAATAGTAATGAGTAAGTCAGCTGACATAACTCCCCAACCACTTTTCAATTGTTTGTCTTATCAGATTCTTATTTGAATTGTTATAGCAGTATTCATATGAGGAACTACAATTTTGTTTTATGTAAACTGCATTTACAAATTGGATAAGGCAGATAACTTTTTGTTTTACATTGGTTTTTTTCGAACCCTTTTAATAAATAACGCCGTCTTTTTATTCGTTTATAGCTTACAAGACCGTGTCCGGAGTCAATGGTCCTCTAGTCATTCTCGATGACGTGAAGTTTCCAAAATTCGCAGAAATCGTGCAGCTGCGTCTTAATGATGGCACCGTACGCTCCGGCCAGGTGCTTGAGGTGAGTGGATCTAAGGCCGTCGTCCAGGTGTTTGAGGGCACCTCCGGCATTGATGCGAAAAACACGCTTTGCGAGTTTACTGGCGACATTTTGCGCACACCCGTGTCCGAGGATATGTTGGGTCGCGTCTTCAACGGCTCCGGCAAGCCTATCGACAAAGGTCCCCCAATTTTGGCCGAAGATTTCTTGGACATTCAGGGCCAACCCATTAATCCCTGGTCACGTATCTATCCCGAGGAAATGATCCAGACTGGCATCTCTGCTATCGACGTCATGAACTCGATTGCGCGTGGTCAAAAGATTCCCATTTTCTCCGCTGCTGGTCTACCACACAACGAAATTGCCGCCCAAATTTGTCGTCAAGCCGGTTTGGTTAAGCTGCCTGGAAAGTCCGTTTTGGATGATCACACCGATAACTTCGCCATTGTGTTTGCCGCTATGGGTGTTAACATGGAGACAGCTCGTTTCTTCAAACAAGATTTCGAGGAAAATGGTTCTATGGAGAACGTGTGCTTGTTCTTGAACTTGGCCAACGATCCGACCATTGAGCGCATCATCACACCACGTCTGGCTTTGACTGCGGCCGAGTTCTTGGCCTACCAGTGCGAGAAGCACGTGTTGGTCATTCTGACCGACATGTCCTCATACGCCGAGGCTTTGCGTGAGGTGTCCGCTGCCCGTGAAGAGGTGCCTGGTCGCCGTGGTTTCCCCGGTTATATGTACACTGATTTAGCTACAATCTATGAGCGCGCCGGTCGTGTCGAGGGTCGTAATGGCTCCATTACACAAATCCCCATTCTTACTATGCCCAACGACGATATCACCCATCCAATTCCTGATTTGACAGGTTATATTACTGAGGGCCAAATCTATGTCGATCGTCAGTTACACAACAGACAGATCTATCCACCAGTTAACGTGCTGCCGTCGTTGTCGCGTCTAATGAAGTCTGCCATCGGCGAGGGCATGACCCGCAAAGATCACTCCGATGTGTCCAATCAGCTGTACGCTTGTTACGCCATCGGCAAGGATGTGCAAGCCATGAAGGCTGTGGTTGGTGAAGAGGCCTTGACGCCTGACGATCTGTTGTACTTGGAATTCTTGACGAAGTTCGAGAAAAACTTCATCTCGCAGGTGAGTGATCTTAATGTTGAAAGTGCTAAATTACATGCTAATCGTTCATTTCATCTACTTTTAGGGTAACTACGAGAACCGCACCGTTTTCGAATCCTTGGACATTGGCTGGCAGTTACTGCGTATCTTCCCCAAGGAGATGCTTAAGCGTATTCCGGCCTCCATTTTGGCTGAATTCTATCCTAGGGACTCGCGCCATTAGATTCTTTTTATTGTTCTGTTTTTGATTTTTGTCCAAAATTTTGTTCATACAACATACTTTAAGCTGGCACAGCATGCAGCGTGCCTCCCTTTGCAATATCCCGCTGTGTACGCGTATAAATATCTATACATAAACTACAATACATACCAACATTCATATAAAATATATATGTACGTTTAAAATTGAATTGGGAATACATAGAGAGGTCCTATGCGTTGGCCAAGCACAACCTATACAATAACTAGTTCAAGTTCGAAAACATAACGTAAAACGAGCAAAAAATGCTTATCAAATCCTCTAATGTAAATAAATACTATATGTAATTGAATGGTTCAGCCTATATGTCGTATTCCCCACATAAACTTATTAAATTTGTTGTCAAATTGATCGCCTTTTTGTTAAAGATTACATCTTTTTTGTTATGTTTTAAGTATGCTCTTCAAAATGGTTTGTTTTATATTTAGTTCTCTTTGTTTGCATAAAATCGTAGCATTCCAAAAAAGAATAATTAATGTTTTGTTACTTCTGTCTCCTTTGCTCTTCGGCTAACGTTAAATGTTCCGCGTTCAGTTTTAACACCAGCAGCTACTACAAAAGTTATAGTATTAGCCGCCGCACTCCCATCCTGCCCGCATCGCCGACGCTACACGAAAATGTATCAGACTTTGTACAGCACCAAATAAACTAAAAATGAAATATTAAGTGCAAAAATATTTCAAATGCAACACGTTTTAAACTATTAATTACCTAAAATTAAAATATTGTTTGTTTTCGTCTAAAGTGAATGTTAACTATACGTATCGTTGAAATTTATTTGATGTGTACATGAAAAAGGCTTCAAATTGATATTCAGTAACAGTATCAACAACAAAACAGCAAGTGTTTAACTATTATATTAAAACAAAGTATTTCGTGTATATGTAAAAATTATAGAAAATTTAATAAACCACACAATGATGTTAAAAAAACAACTTTCATTTCATTTCGTTTCATTTTCCGTGATTTTCCAAGTTCAACTTATTGAGGGAGAGATCAACTCCTTGTGTACCTTCTTCGCACTCAAATATCCTTGTTATTCCAAGTCAATGGTAAGCGTTGACAAGCGGCAATATAGCGAGGATCCAAGTCCAGCGACTCACAGCCACATCTATTGCTTCACTGATCATCACACACTCCACATTATCCAGCGTTTTGTAGTTATTGTTGCAGTGGCACTCGCCCATCTTGCATCGCATTGGCGAAGGAGTCAATAGCTCCTGTTGGCAATCGCTGTCGTTGCGGCAATACGAGCCATAGGCTGCAAGCGATTAATTAATAATAAAATATACTTATATTAGAAATAATATAAGAATAATATATGTATGTATGTAGTCAAATTTGGGCCAAGTATATTTTTAGGCATTATTTTACATTTCCAAAAGCAAAAAGAAGAATTTATAAGATTAGTTATTGGAATTGTTGCAAGAACAATCAAAGAGCAGTTCCCAATATATTTGCATAATATAATATAATAATATTTTGTAAATATACATAGAGATTATACCTCAATGCATACCAAAGCTATATAAAGGATAAGTTGCTGTACAAGCACCTTTTCGACTACTTACCCACAATTGGTTGGCACATAATGCGTTCCTCTGCACTCAGGTCATTTGTTAGGTCTGTTTCCGGTCGTTTTTTGGCATAGTACTGCACGCGACATCCGCAACGGTTTTCGCGGCACTGACCGCCAGCTCCAAGGAGCAATTGGCAGACGGCACTGCGTTCACAGGTTGCTCCAAAAGCAGCGCCCGGTACGCACTTGTTCATTTTTTGGTTTTGCACAAAGTTGGGAGAACACACGCACTTTTTCAAGCCGAGCATACAGAACGCGGAGCCGCAATTGCCACAGTCCTTGTCCGCCGTACAGTTCGTCGCTATGTAGAGAAGCCGAAGCGGGAATCAGGAATACTAAGCCGAGTATTCGACTACTTACCTAGTCTGTGTAGGCATTTGCCATTATGGTTCTCGAATTCTTGTCGGCAGAGGCAGCGATGCTGTCCCGTCTGACAAAAGGCAAACGGATTCATCTCCTGACATTGTCGGTCTGACTCACAGTGCGCGTCCAGAGGCACGCTTCGAGGTAGGCAGCGACGTCGATCCTCGCTAGGTATATAGTTTGGGGCACAGTAGCATTGCTGCTTATCTGAATCACACTCGGCATGACTCTGGCTGCAGGGGCACGGGCCACCAATAATGTTACTGAGTTTGTGGTCCTGCATTCGAATTTATAAAGTGATCGCCAGACTACAACCTTCAATGCCACTCACCCTGGGCTGGCAGTCCACATGTTCCAGGCTGCTATTCCACGTCGTGCAAATACAGCGCGATTCCTCACAATGGGAACGACTCACGTTAGACAGCTCGAATTGGGCACAATGCGCATTCGTAGTGCAGCTGAGCTCTAACAGGTCTGCAGAGGATTTGATGGACTTAATCAAACCACTTCTAATACGAGAAACTCACCATCGGCGCTTGCGCCGCAAATAAAGACCAGGCAGGACAGCATCAGCAGACTACCGATGTTCCAAAAGCCACCTCCGGGTTTTGTAAATTTTCCGTGGAGTTGTGGGATATGCATTTTAAGTTTATAGGTTATATATATGTATTTCAAATGCGAGCATATGCACATACATATGTACGATATGCATTGATTGAGTGGAAATTTGAACTATTTAAATTTTGGCTGCTGCTTCCTTTATAGTTCCTTCTGCAGCCAAGACCAGAAATTGGCGACGCAAGTAGACACCGATTACCGTTTTTATATCGCGACTAACAAAGTATCATTTCTTCTCTATTTCACTCTCCCTCCTTCTGTGAATGCACTGAAGAATGCCGAGCTTACGATAAAGTCATTGGAATTGATCTTTAAATATGTACATATGTATGTACTATTAGTATTACACTCAAATGATATTGTGCCTTAATGTCAAGAATTGTAGCCTAAAGAATTTTTCCAGAATGTTAAGCTTTCGAATTCCATAGAATTTCGTTTTTATTTCAGATTCTATTTTGAAATAGTTACCCGTTTTTCTGAGTGTATAACAGTAATCTTACGCCTTATGGCAAAGCAGTCACTTAATAAAAGGTTAAGTGTTCAGTCTTCTGTTGGTATCCAGATGTACCATTTGTATAATTTTTGTTTGTCTTCCGTTTTTAATTCAATATGGCATCAGTAGAAGAGCCTGCAATTGTAAAACAACCAAGTGGCTCGCAAAAGGTTTTGAACGCGATTGCATTACTTAATGAACGTACCGGTTCGTCGGTTGCGGCTATAATGAAGTATATGAAGGCAAATGGTCACGAAGTGGCCAACGAAAAACGGCAACGAGCATCTATACTGAAGTTGCTCAAACAAGCTGTTGAGGCTGGGCAGGTGGAGCGTGTGAAGAACTCCTTTAAATTGTCGACGGAGCACAAAAAGACCATAAAGTCTATCGAGAAAATGAAAGCCCACGCAGAGAAGAAAAAAGCCAAGGCCCAGGCTAAAAAAGACAATAAAATAGTAAAAACTACAGTAAAGTCTTCGACAAAGGCTGAGCGGATGACAAAAGAGGCAAGCGAGTTGTAACTACTTTTATCTTCTGTCTTTTATTCTTTCCTTTGCAATTCAAAGCCAGTCAAAAAGAAGACTAAGCCGGGAGATAGTACCAGCGCCAAGGCCATTGCCGGAGCTGCAGCTCAGGATGCTCTTGCAAAAAGATTGATTGAAGGCGAAAATGAAACCGCGACACCGAAGCAGCCAAAGAAAAAAAAAGAGAATGGTGCCAGCTCCAAAAAGGCGAAGGCCGCGAATGAGAACACCGGAAGTAAATCCGCTCAAGGTGGAGGTAAATCACATCCCACAAATAAACCTCGCAAGTCGATCGGCACCTTGGCTCAGCCCATGAGCAAGAGTAAGATGTCACGCAAGTCGCTGAAAAAATTAATAGCCGGCAAACCTGTCCTAAGCGATGAAGATTCATAGTCTCTCAACGCACTTATGTTTACCAACATTTATTTATTTCTTGTAATCATTTTTATGAATATTTTATATGTTTGAAAACATTTGTGTGTTTATCATAATTTATTTATTTCTTGTAAACATTTAACGAATATATAATGTGTTTTATGGAAGCTGCATGAAATAGTGAACTTATTGACTTTGTTGGTTGATTGATATATAATCTGTGTCCGTTAAAAGCAGAACTGAAGAAAGGAAAGGAGAAGTAGTGATCGCAACAGACAGGTGGACACCGCGATTTGGGTTCATTTCGTCACGCTGATCAAAATTCTACCCATATAATGTAGTCTTCGTTATGACCTCAAAATGGCGCTGTTAATTCGCATAACAGCGTTGCGCACCAAGCTGTTGTCGGACTGCTGTTAATGGACCGCGTTAACAGACTGCTAGGCTGGAGCGCTGTTTGCGCTCTTCATATCTCTCTCTCTCTCTCTCTCTCTCTCTCTCTGCCTCCTACGTCATTCAGAAACAGTTTTGTGCGTGTGTATGTGAAAGCGTAACATTTTTCTTCATCAGTCAATGGCTAACAATAATTTTCGTTACCATTTCATTAGCCAGGAAGTTGAGGAGAGGTGATATGTGTATGAAAAGAAAATGTGTAGTGCAAAATGCATAGAAAGTGGCTTCCAGCTTCTATAAATAGGACACTTTCAGGAGTTTAAGATATATTTGCACTTTCCAAATGCTTTAAATATATTTAGGTGTGTTTAAAAATGAATGCTTCGATTCATACATAATTTACTCCATTATTACATTCGTTAAGGAGCTATATTGTTACAGAACCTTGCAAAAAGAGAAAAGATGCCAAGCTGTGCTTTAATGCCATAAATTTGGCTTACAGCTGAATAAATAGCTGTGCAATTTCCATCTACCTTTTGTCAGCCATGCTAAGTGTCTCATCGCACTGAATTTTCACTGCCTTCCGCCCTCTTTTGAACTATTTTCTTCTCCCAAGAGCAGAGCAGTTGCAAGTTTCCATTGACTTTGCAAATTTATGCAATTATGCCAAACTTTTTAATGAGTTCTAAATGAAGTTACCAATTTGATCGTTGACGCCAGCATAAATCCAACGTCCAGGGCGCCCGACTAGCGGAATTTTCGTTATTCTACGCGCTGCAAGAAGTTGCTCGACTCGATAAAACTTTTTGCACATGCAATCAAAGCTGTGCTGCATCTTATACGTATACTTGTTCATGAGGATGTGTCCAAATTACTTAATTCTGAAACCTGTTTAAGCGACTTTAAATTGTAACACAATATACGAGTACATGCTCGCTCGCAGTCCTTGTGGCAAGGCTGCTACAATTGTCGGAAGGCTAAGCGCTGACAATGGCAGCAGGAGCCACAAGCAGAGAACGAAGATAAAAATCTTGCAGCAATCTTGCGGCGCCACAGTAACGCTGCGGGCGTTCCGACAGCCTGTCAGAGATGCCGTCGCCTCCTTCAGACGTTGATGGGCAACATCACGACTAGCGTGGTCTTAAGTGCCCGTTCGTTTAAATACTTCCATGCATTTCTGTATGTGATTGTGTATGTGTTTGTGCATATGAGCGCTCATTTCGAGACGTTTGTCTGCTCGCCTCCACTAGACCGTCATTAGTAAATCAAGCACACAGCGACGTCGAGTTGCAAATATACCACACCCACAACCCACACCCACACACACGCAAACATAAGCAGTCGCGCCTGCTCATCAACGTAAGCCGTAAATAAGCTGCAGCAACTACAAAGCATGCGAGTAAAATATAAAAAAAAGTTCATGGTCATGGTCAAAATGTTGCGCATCACTTGAGTCGGCAACTCACGGTCCCAGCCCCAACCCCACCTCCACACACTCGTAGCAATCCCTTGCGACGTCCCTTTGTACGCGATGGGGTTTGCTCGATTTATGCGGCATTGGCGGCATCTTTGCTGTTTGCCAACTGTCCACGCTTACAGTTTGGATAAACGATGAAGCAGTTGGCACTATGCCAAAGCCGCATCTGTGTACCTCTGCGCCACCGCACCACCGCACCACTAATCACAACTTAGCTCAACAGAACAGGTGTGAATGGCTGTTAGAACTTGCAGCCGCAAAATCCTTTGGAGTGCGCACGATTAATGAACTCGCGATGTTTGTTAATGTTTGCTAATATTTACAAAATGGCTGAATGTGAATTTTAATGAGCGACAACATCCCAGTCAGCCAGCTCTTTAACACACACGCCTGCCTGGCGGTAGCGCGAGTCGGCTTAGTGGCGCAGTATCCGCATATTCTAAGGACTTGAGCATTCGCGCTGCTCAGCCAAGACGGAGGTGGTTTCTCCGGCTGGGTGGGTGGCCACCATAAAAGCCGCAATCAGCTTAGAATGCCAACAATATACAACGGTGCTGCCATTGTTGGTGAGGTATTCTTGGTGGCTGATTAAATGCGTATACGCACAAACGAGGTGTGATCGTAATTTGCTTTATAAATAAATGTATTTACTAAATATGCCTATTACTTATTATTTATTTATATTATAACGTAAGGTTCTTAGCAACATTTCTATGGCGACAATAATTACTAATTATTAAATTGAGTCTAAATTCTTGGGCAGATGTATTTAAAGATTTCAGATCAATACATTAACAATTATAGTTAAAGGCCTATTGAAAATATTGGCAAATAGTAAAAAGTTCGTTTTATTTTATTGATTTTCCCCCCACTTCCCCTCTATGGGGGTTTTCCCGATTTTCCGTTCGTGTAATCACCTATATCTCAAAGACTTTGAGACCTAGGGACACCAAATTTGATTCCAAGATGCCTTATGTGAATACGCAGAAAATTTGTATTAGGGAACATCCCTCCAGTGTCCGCAGCTGTTGTTGTTGTTACTGTTTTGCACAGGCACACGAGACATACACACAGACACGCACAGACATGCATTGTTGGTGTGCAGTTATACACGCCTTACGTCAGTTCGAATACCAACGGAGGTAAAATTTATAAACAATTGTTTACTACACTTACATACTATATGTACAGAGTATTTCAATGTCGGGAAACCCGACTGCAGCTTCTCCACTTTTTTTTTTTTTATTCCAACCTCTTATGTGGCCTGTGAAACCATCTCACTGGGTTTATAATTAATGCGTGCATGTTTGAGAACGCTACATAAATAGAAGCCAGCAAAAACCAGCCCTTAAATCAAATAATTAACTCATTAGCAGTAAAAATTTAATGCCCTAAGCCCAACCAGACGCCTTTTTCGGGTGTGCTTTTAAATATCAAGCCATTCATTTAATGGCTCACTTGAACATGTTTGTTGCTTGGCACAATTTTCTGCAATATGTTTACTTCAACTTGTGGTTTCAAGATCCCAGGTTCAGTTTCCGCCCAGGGCATGTGTCAAGCAACTGTCACCTCGCTGAAGGCCATTCCTGTCCACTCGTGCGTCTCATTCAATATGACGTGGGACATTAAAGTCAGACACTTTTACTTGACTAACTGACTGCGCTGACTTACAAATTAAGTTGAAGTGTCGACTGAGCGATGGTTGAAGGTCTAAAGAAAGGAATAGTTTTGTTTTGATAAGCCAGGCATATAGCCTGCAGCAGGATTGGTCAGCAACAGAAACAGTCACCGCCCACCAACACACATACTCAAATACACTCGTTGTAATTTGTGTGAAGGATTTCGAGCATTGTTTGGATTTGGGACAGCTTAGCTGAATAAATCACAAAGCCAACGCACGAAGGAAGCCGACACGATGGCAGTCTGGCGGCTCGGACTGTCCTGTGTGAACGGTCTGCCCGGCAGCCATTTGACCCAACGCGAAACTGGCTTAGGAAAGTTATTTTATAAATTTCTTACTCTCGTCTGCCTTACTTCTATAGCTGGATACAGCATTAAACAAATCGGCTAGCTAAATGTGAGCGACGCACCGTCTGACGCCAAAAGCTTGATTGGGGTGCTCGTTGGCAAAAGGAGCAGCCAGACCCACTAAATAAACACATAAACACATCGCTATGGATACGTTGTCAGTACAACGGCAGACACAAATAAATGGATAATATGGCCCAGAAGCAAGTGAAAGTAAAAGCTAAGAGCAGCAGCAAATTCTCGTACGGAAAAGAATTTTGCGTTTGACTTGTTGTTTGGTATCATCTTGCTGGATAAGCACAAATGCCAATACTGGGCACAAATAAATGTGTGGTTGTGTTTGTATCTGTGTGCGAGTGAATGTGTTTGACATTAAATGCCCTTAGATACTGCCACACACACAAACACATGTGGAACGCCGTTGATTTCGGGAACATTGCTGGCCATCCCTGTTCTTAATTGTTATTTGATTTTATGCGGCATCGATTGGAAAAAAGTTTTCTCGTAATAGCCAAGTAAATAGAGACACACAAACACAAGCACTGCCAAACTACAGGAAGCATCGTGTTTATGCAAAGCAATGTCTTTATTTTCATTCTAAAGGCTTATATTAGATATTGAGAACTTTAACAAAGGGTGCCAATAATTGTGCCCCTTTTGTATGTCAGTAGGCTAATAAGTTTTTTTACTGAACTGCTGCACCATAAAGCGTTTGCTGCCCAACGACTTTGCATTTGCATATTTAAAGTCCTTAATTTATTTTATTTTCCACAGCCTGCTTGTATTACATTGTTATTGTTTCTTTTATGTACGTTTTTTGTGATGTCGCTTAATTCAATTACCTTTTGGGCTATCCACACATACCCACACACACACACACACACACACACACACACACACACACACACACATACACATACACACACACACACACACAAAAGATATAGAGTCGTGGTACAAAAGTCAACGCAAACATAAAACTGTTTGGGACGACGGTGTTAACAAAAAGTGGCTTACCATGAATATTTATTTAACAAATTTCTTCTTTTATTTTTATTGCTGTGCGGGAATCTTTGTCGTTTTTATGCAAGTCCACCATTTCTTTGTTCTTGTACCAGTCGCAAAATTTGTTTTACTTTCAATTTTAAAATTTTTATTTCGACCCAGTTGTCGCTGCTATGTGCCATATTCATTGGTGTCTGTGGTCCACATATTTCGACATGTTTTTATATATTTTATATATACATACATTGTCATAAGTTATACCGGCTAAAATGTGACCAAAATGGTCAATTTCATTACACTTTTTAAAGGAAAAATGCGCGAAAATTGCAACTAAAATAGAAATATAAATGTTCTTCTTGATGATATAATGAAAAGGCTGTAAGCCACATATAATCAAACCCTTTACCTTTTACAAATAACAATGAATAAATATATTGGGGAGTGCATGGGACAAACAGCGATATCATATGAAGGGCATTACAGCTTCGACTCAGACAAAGCGAACTTGCTCGATTTCGTTTGCTATTTAATACAAGTATATCAAACATACAAAATACAACCAGCAATTTGAGTTTAATGCAGCGCATACGTGATATACTATTTATAGGTTTGTGCGACAATCGCCACACTTTTTTATCCCCTTTATTCATGTTCAGCACCTACAAGTAATAAATTGTATGGGATCTGGTGGACTGTTGCAATGTTAAAGCCATTACAAAGAACATGTATATATGGTATACCCGTATGGAGGAATAACGTATGATTGCAGCTGCAAATGCCATCGTTGGACCTAAATATGCGCCTAAGTGGATTAACTGCGAGAATGCACTCAAAAAGGCACAACTTGAGCTTGCAAATTACCATAATTTTGATTGCAGAGTTACTTTTCATAACTACTGCCGGCGGTGCAGCAAGAGGCGCCCATAAAATTGCAAATTGCGCGCTCTAACTTGCTACATAAACTTGCTTATCTGACAGGAGGCTTGCGCAGTGCGGGAGTGTGGCATTGGTGATATAAATTTAGCATGCATGCGAGCAAGAGAATCTGTGAGCTAACCGATACCCGTAGATGATGCGAACATGATATGGAGCGACTGTGTTTCCTATACCAACAACATGTTGTGGATGTATCTCTGTATCCCTGCAAACATCTTCAATAGATTTTCATTTTCATGGCAAGAAATGTGCAATATTTTCAAAAGTGCATTTCAGGATTCTACATCACCAATAATGAATTGGAAGATTTTAAAAAATTGAGAACAAGCAAAAACAATGTGGCAACAAGTTTTCTGTAGCATACATCATTTTATAAATTTTGATAAGTATGGCAAATAAATAATAACTTCGTGTACTAGGCAAAAGTGTATTGAACAATTTTTTACTGCAGAAGAAACTCATTCATTTTGTCGAATGTTTTAGAGGCTTGTCGAAATGTTGCCAGGGGTGCAGGTGGTCCAATGTATTGGGCCAAAGATTTGCCATAAAATATTGTATGACGCGTCCATAAGTATGCTATATGATACACTTGGCTTTCTTGAGGAGTGTGTGTGCGTATGTAAATGCGCCTCGAATTGCAGTTACATGTCGAAATTTGCATACGTTGTGCGCGCTGCCATGAATAAATCACGTTCATAATATATTTTGATACACGAGGCACTCACTCATCTAGTCACACATAAAACGATGTGAGGCACATGCAACTGAAGTGCTTCTTGTGTCTATATGGATGTGTCTGTTTCTTTGTGTGTGAGTGCCCAATGCCATGTATTGCGGCAGAAAGTTTTCCTTAAAATGTATTAAAAGGTGTACCGAGTGAAAAATAAAAAATAAGAAATGAAAATCCATGTGCCCTCTAATGACTTCCGATGTGTGCAGCAACCTAAAACGGAAGCGGAAGCCTCTCATGTAATTTTGTATGTACACGTATGTGGATCTTAGAACTTTTTGTTGTTGTGGTTTTTGTTGCCACTTTTTGTTTGCGCTCCTTTAGCGCTAAATTAAATTTCAATAGCTTGATATAAATTGCAAATTACATTAAACAGATTACGAAGTTGCCCGTAAGCATCTGCCAGGTGTGCCAGAAGGAGCTCCAAGGCAACCTATATACATAGGTAAGTGCCATGTACTTCTCACTGCCTAAGTGTTGTTCATTATTTGTCACTTAAGAGATTGACACATGCAGAAGCATCAGCGGCAGACACAATGAGACAACACATGTACATATATTAATAACACATTAAGTTCATTAGGTATGCACATAAATAAATGAAAATCAAAATAAATAAATGAATTAATTTTAAAACGAAAGTGTTCATGTTAGCACTCTCTTGTCTATACACATACAAATTAGCCAATTTAAGAGGTGAGCCAGCACCAGCACCACCAACGTTAAAAGTTTGCGGTTCTACATCGGCTGAAGCTTATAAAATATGGAACAATACAAAATCAGTGACAGCACTTCGAATGGTAGCTATTGACATATTTATCGAGCCTCTTTTATTTACTATGCTTTTGGACACGACAATGACCTTTTTGGTGGTCATTTCCCAACAGTCCAACTCCCAAACAATGAAGGCATTTTTCGTCGCCGGGCTGTCTGCTTGTCTGTTTGGTACCACAAATGTCCCAGTTAGTCAAACATCACGTGGCTAAGAAGGGAAACCCTTTTCCCTTGCCGCCTTTAACTTGTGTTCGTGTGTGTGTGGGTGTGTGTCTACGTTTGATAAGGGGCCTTTAGTGTCGTCTTGATGCATAAAATATGTCGCTACTCAAGAACTCTTTCACCATTTGGGGTGTACTGCTTTTGAAGGCAGGACACCCATAACGGTCAACTTTGATTATGCACCTTTTTTCTTTTTAAATACGGAGACTGGTTGGTCCTGCACATATATATGTACTTTTATATATTTGTCACAAATCTGAGCCGAAAACTGAAAAAAATTTTCCATTTTACTCGCAACGACCGCGAGCTGAACAGTATAAGAACAAATATAAGATCTTTACTAGTAGTTGTTTCGTGAGGGAATTAGAACTTTACTTTATTGGATATCTAAAAAATGTGGTTTCAAATTAGGTAACAAACAATGCAAGAGGAGCGAACATTAATCGCAAGTACTCGTATGTGGTTGGCATATACGAGTATACTGAAATATTCATGCTAAGAAACCAACACTGTTCAAACATTTGCTAAATACCATATGTTCATTCCTTATGCTCCCTTTTATTACTCTTTTAGCACATTGTTAATGATCTAATTGATCTCGCCTGTTAAGTGCCATTGCTGTGTTTACTATATAAGCACATATGTATGTGTGTTTTGTGCTGTTGCTCTTTTTTCGGGTGACGGTGTGAGTAGCCAGCAGCTGATTTATTATTGGCAAGTATCCTTGTTAGCCTCACCAACCGCTCCGCCCTCCATCTAGCTCCTGCCCATGTCTGTTTGTGTAATAATGACCGTAAGTGAAGCGAAGTGCTTCTTTTGCTTTTTGGTAGTAACCTTTTTTATTTATGTTTTGTTTTCGCTTTGTCTTTGTGCATTTATTCCTGGCCATGGTCACACACACGCATGCACACTTTGGGCCATACTTTATTTTGTTGTTGTGTCAACTCAGGTGCCCACTTAAAAATTGTTTGGACGGGCTCTTCCCCGACGGGAATTGCGTTGCGAGTTTGTTTGCCCAAAAGCGGTTTATTTATTTGTTTTTGTTATAAAGGTCTGAAAAGGGTAAATGTAGGTGGCATGAGCGTATCCGGGGTACTTGTTGGTGTACGTACTCGTATACAATATTATTAGCCAGCGAAATCTTGTTTAAATCCGAGCTGCAAGGTGTCCGATGAGCTTCTTTACTGAGACACTTTTTGGTAATTTTTCGATTTGGTGGGAACAGTTGTTGCCGCAAATTAAGATAAATATCTTGCATTTTCCGTACCTCGGCGCACCCCAATTTAAGAGCATTTTACTTCAACGGGTTAAAAATCAGAAACTTTGCGGTTGCCGTTTCGTTGGTCATAAAGAAAACTTTTATCATTATTATTATTTCTTACCTCAGCTGTCAGGCAGAATAACGCCCCGCTAATGACCCCCTCAAACTTACCCACTTCACGTCCCAATATAGCCACTGGCAGAGACACTGAAACGTGCCCAAATTAAAGCAATTAGTTCAATTGTCATTTTGGCGTAGAGTGTAGAGCAGCAAAAAGAAATGAGTCCGGCATAGAGACAGGGTGACCAAGCGAGCGAGCGAGCTCAGAACTTAGAGTTGCGGGCGTGGCACTGACAGCGCCATAGTTCGCTTCGCATGTTGGCAATTTCATTAACTTGTAAGCGCGTATAGCCTTTTTGTTGCCCAGCGCCCCACACCGCGCAGTCCACCAGCTGTCCACCAAACTTTCTCCACCGATTTGGCACCAAAAAGGCCAGCAGGCACGCAAAAATAATAAAAAGAGTTTTGGGAATGTGTGTATGAATTTATTTTTGTCATGCGGAAAATTATTGCGCGAATGAAAAATTGATTGCAGTTCCATATTGATTCGAAGTATTATCGAAAAAAGTTCAATCTGTTTTGTTGATTTTAATCTCGTGCACATTTTAATTAAATTTCAAAGCTACCCGCAAAAGCGTAATTAATGAAAATGTCTAGCCCGCGGGTTCAATGGGGCAGTGTGGAGGAGAAGCGTAGCATGGCTGGTCTAATCGCATTAGCATGCCATTTGTTGCAGCGTCATATTTTGAGCTCCAATGAAGCGCACAGCAAGGCCAATTATTTGTAATTCGTTCGAGGGTTTGGGGCAACTGATTAAGGCAAATTGGGCGCCAACCCTCGGACCCACAACAATCGAAATAAATATCCATTAATATAGGCAAAGTTTTGCTTTATCGTAGTGCAAGGTTGTCCCAATTAACAAGCGCACTAATTTGATGATTTATTTCATCTTAATGATGCAGGCTAAGACCAAGTCGCAAAGTCAAAGTGCCCGGAGACTTGGAAAAGTTTAGAGAGCCGACAAAGGACCACATGTATGCACTTTTTTTACTGCGCAACTCGCCTACAAGAATCACATAAATATTTATGTAGACAATATGCGCACACCCGAGCACAAAGGCATCCTCACCCATTTGACACACACCCGCGGACAAACATACTCGTACATACACCCACACACTCACACAGGACCAAAGGAATACATGTTTTTTACTGTTACTCTTGGCGCTGTAGATGCCTTTTCCTTCTCTGGGCGCTTTTTGTACGTGCTGGGCCATTTATCAAATGTTCCTTTTGACATTGTGCACATCCTGCGGAAAATTAAGACACTGTCTGGCACGCTTCCTAACCAATTTTAGAGCTGCTTTTTTCTACTCTCGTGCAACGTGCATTTGTTGCATGAATATCCTTTCGGAATTTCTCACGCAAATATGTTACACTTTATAACATGGGGCATGTAGAGCTACAAGGCATGCAGCAAGTGGCATGTGAGCAAAATATATGGCTGACCATATTTTGGAATGGTCCTTGGACTTTCAGGCGGCACTTGGCGTTAACATGCGTTGCACAGTGGATAAGTGCATGACAAATAGTTGTACATTTAAACTTGAGAATTAACAGTTAATTATAGTACAGCTTTACTATATAGCTCTACTTCTAAAATACTTTAAACTTAACACATGGTAGAATGAAGCCTGAAACTAAGGCATAACTAAAGCTTAAGGCAATGTATAAAACTAGCTTCATAGCCGCTATTCGATCGGGATTTCATTTTGAAATTATAGGCGTAGTTTTGGAAAATTCGACGCATCAGAGTTGCAAGGTTCAACCATTTCTGTAAAGCTTCTAAAATATTAACTAACGTTCAACACTTTCGAAGTTGGCGTCACTGTGCGTCCGTCATTTGGCAGTCAGTCTTACAGTTAGTCAGCTGACCCATCAAGTACCACTTTAGCTGGTTATTTTTTTTATTTTTTTTTCGTTGCACTCCCGTCAACGAAAAGCCTTTTAAGTGTTGCGTTGCGAACAGCTCAAATGGCACCTTGACTACCTTAGCAGTAAGAGCATCAGCAATGGAAGTTACAACAACAGCTAACGAAAATTGGCTGCTTGGTAGCCATAGCTGCAGCCAATTAATGTGGCGTATTGTTGCACAAACGCTTGCCCTAAAACTGGCAACCATTTTGGATCCAAGCCACAGCTGGTGTTCCGCCCACTTGAGCTCAGGAATCAGGCCATGCTACGTTGGTGTAGCTGTTGAAGCTGATGCTGCTGATGGTATAGCTGCCGTTTGGGCGGCTTGTAATGAAGTGGCATTTACCGCACACCCAACGGGGCGTATGTGCAATTTAATGAGCTTAAGCTCGTGCCACAAAAGGATGCAAGTCTCTGGCCCGTTCGTTGCGCCCAAATGCATTTCAATTAAAACATATTTAAGGCATGGCAGGGCAGGGCAGGGCAGCGCATTGGGGCCATTCATCAGACATGTGGCTAGGGCATCGATTATGCCACGGCGTACCTTCATTATTAATCAGCTGCATACCGGCGCTACACAGAAGTTGCAGGTGCAGGTGCAGGTGCAGCTGCACATGCCCAACAGGGCGGATAAAACAGTTACAAAAAGTCTTTATTGGGGTGGCTTTTAATACTACGCTGGAGGAATGTCAATGGCGACACGCACATAGCATCCTACTTCATACTGTTGCATTTTTCAGCGAACATTTACACACACATACAGAGTCATGAAGAGGGGAGCCTTTTTGTTGCAGCACGTTGCACTTTTTTGTGAAAGGCTCCAATTCGTGCGTTTCGTACATGGCTCTCGCTTTATTTCATGAAATTTACACCCAAGTACACACACAGATAGCGACCCTAAAACTTGATTCAGAAGAAAAAATGAGTTTTGCAAACTCAATACAAAGTTGGAAAGCTTAGTTTATACAAAATTTTGAAACTCAGCTGAATTTAAATAAACAAATTGTGAATAAAATTTACAATTTTTTTATTATTATTTTAGTATTTCAAACTCAGTAAGGTCCTTCTGACCACATAGAAATTAATTTTTATTGTTATATATAAATGCTTTGCTCTGCGCCCTGAATTTCAAACTGAACTCATAGTATCTACCAAGAGGCGAAGACACTAAGTAAGTGTAATTTTTAACGCCTAATCCGGATACTACCGTGGCGCCTACTCGCGAGAGAAGCAAAAATGAAACTACTGTAATTTAATAGAACAAAAGTTCATTCTGTGACCTCGTTTGTGGGTTTGCAGCAAACTTATGACTTGTTGTGGGCATCTGAATATCCATTTGGACAGCGCGCTCCAAAATCCCATTACTCGCAGCCCGGAGTCTGCCCATGTTCGCGGCTTCCACTCTGTAGCAGGTCACTTGTATGCTCGACTGCTGGTCACTTTGCTGAGGGTGTTTAAAGATCTCCTCACACTTTGTGTTTATTCAGTCTGGTTGATGCTTTAAGTACTTTAAGCTGAGGCACTACTTGCTTCCGCTTGGTACCGTGTCAGCTTTCTGCAACCTTTTCTCGCTGCTCGCGCATCCTTTGGGTGCTGTGCATAATTTAAATTCTTTTTGCTCCTTTGCGGTGCTCTGCGTGTATTCGACATTTCACGCTTAAATAATTTTGTGCGCGCCCGCTTCTAAGGCGCTTACGTCAAAAAGGCAACGGCAATAACAAACATACAAAAACACTCGCGATGGACGGACGGTGTCCGTAAGGAAATTTCAAATAGAAAGCAAAGCTGAAGCATTTAAATTAAATGCGTTGCGAAGCAGACTGAATAAAAGTTGTTGCGCCTCTGTTTTTGTTTGCGGAGCGAAGGTGCAAAGGGCCGAACAAATTAATATGCAGGGGTTGGTACCAAAAAGAGCAGAACTATAAGAGGTCTTGGCCAAGATACGAACCATAACAACCACATGTGCTGTTCGCACTTTTTGCTGGTAGTATGTGTAAGTGAGAGGTGAGTAACAACCCTGCGGGTAGGGTGGGGTTAGGTTCGTTTGCTGTAGGTGTAGGCGCCTTTAGCATGCAATGCTCGTGTTGCCGTTGAAATTTAATTTACACCTTTGCACGTACACAAACACCAATTTACACACACACACACACACGCACCACTACAGACACACACCACCACATATACACACACGATGGCCTGGCAATCTTCATACTATACTCCTATACTACCCATTGCTGTTTCACTTTCGCAACCGCCGATACCACGCCTCCTTGCCGGTCCTCCCTTAACCGCAGTAGCGCTGGCGGTGCACAAAAGTTTTCTTTTGCAATTTCGCTTGTTGCTGATGTTTTTTTTATTGTTGTTGTTATTGTAATTGCTGTTGTTGTACATGCGTCGAGCGTCGGTTTTGGTTTGGTTCAAGTTTTGTTGGGCATGTTGTTTGACTTTTACTTGTATTTGCGGTTGTGCTAATGCATGTCGATGCCAATAAAGGCTCCCCGCCTCCGCCTCCGTCGCCATCATCGCCATCGCCATCGTCATCGCAATCTCGCCAACTGCGCGTTTCCCCTGGCTATCTACAAATTGTCGTTGCCTGAATGCCTTGCTGTTTATCTTGCTGTTCGCACCTGCAAACTTCACCAAGACAAGTTTTTTTTACTTTATGCAGGTGCCGCCACACTCTTCTTCCCTCTGTACGAGTACACACTCGCTTTGGTAGTGTGTGTGAGTTAGTTTGACATCGTTTCCAACTGCCGTCAGCCGCTGGCGGGCGATGCCTTTACAAATTCGTGTAAATTGAATTTATTGGAGCGTACGTGTGCGTAGTTGATGACTTTGGTTGCCAAATTGGCTCCAAGGTATTTTCATGTACGCGCGAATAAGCAATTTTTGTCGCCCCTACGTCTGGCAGCAACAGCAGCAGCAACAGCTTAGCAATTCAGCAATAGTTCTAGCCATTTGGTACTTTATGTGAGGCCACAACCTATGCATTACTTTAATTTGTTTGCCAGCTGCTACCCTCACCATCACCACCGATTGGGCAGCGGCGGCGGCAGCTGCTGTGGCCACATGGTGGCTGTCACTTTTTTAATGTGCAAAAATGGAAATGAGAACATTTTAAATGCTGACATCGAGCGTGGGCGCGCTAATAGGCAACTTGTTACGCGCACGCCCAAAGTTATGCTATGAAATTTATATTAAATATAACTTTTCCGAGGGGGCGTTGGCTGAGCAGCACAATGGTCGTCGACAAGGCTGCTGCCACCAGATTGCATTGAATTTGACGCCCAAAGTATGCGAAATACAAAAAAAAAAGATGAAGACAGTAAGTGCGGAAGGAAACCATCTTTTATACCCATGATGTTGCTGCGTAGCTTGCAGCTTACAATTTTTTCACACTTTTCTTTTTTGTGCCTCCTTTCACTTGCCATGTTCTTTTAAAAGTAGGAACAGAAGAAGCAGCAGTGGCAGTACCAATGGCCTTGTACTCATATCCGCAAGAAACTTGTTAAAGTGGCAAAATTCTGCAGCGCCTGTCCATGAAAATCCTTATTAACATAATCCCCTGCAGTATGCAAGGCGCGCAACAGCTGCAACGGCCAACTGGTCACGACTTTGTCCCCAGCTTTTGCTTTGGTTATGGCTTTGACTTCGGTGAAAAGTTTGCCAAAGGTTGGTTAAGGATTTTAATCAGAGGCACAAATGAATTGTAAGCACTTGTCAGACATTTTTCTTTAGCCCGCCTCAAAGAATCCCTTACATGTAAATGATGTGGCTTTGCTAAGTTAACAATTTCAAAACTTCCGTGTGTTCACGGCGCAAAATTTAATTTCCTGTGCTTACAGTAAAGACATTACGAAAGAGAAGATGACCGAAGAGCAGGCGGTAACAAACAAACCAAAAAACAACCAACAAACGTGTAATGAAGTTTTCGTCCAATCAAGTTTAATAAAAATTATGCCTGCAGCTATAAACAGGCACCCACAGAAGGCCATAAGCTTACTGGTCTTGATGGTTGAGAAGCAGTCAGGCTACGTGTCAAAGAACATGTTAACTTCGGTATCGCCAATGATGTCTCAAATGGGCTTACTCAGCGTGAATAATTTCCAAAGGGCGATGTGAATACAGCATCATAATAGCATGTTTAGTGACGTGCGAATAGGCATGTAACATTTTGCGTTAATAAAAAATCGAAATACAACAATACAAACCTTCTGCAAAATGCAAGCTAACCAACGCCGATATGTAAAGCCGAGTTCATGTATTCAAAATAAAAATTTTTATTAAATAATGCACGATACATTCAAATAATAATTTATGCAACTTCAACAAATCTAACTCTAACTTTAACAAATCTAACTAACCCATTTTAAAGCGAAATAGTGCTTTTAAAAAAAAGTCTTGTGCACTGAGGGACGCACCTTACTTGTATTATCTAAATTTGAAATCTACAACAAAAACCATCGTAAGAGTGAATCCTGTTACAAATTGAGTAACGACACATGCACTGAATGTATTTTGTTTTTGTATCAAGTAGAATTTTGTACTAGAATTTAAATTTAAATAAATAAAGTATGATTCTATGCATTTGCAAACTGCATGTAATTACAGATTCAAATGTTGCTGCATATCTTTAAGCTTCGACAGGAAGGAACTTCAAGCATAAGTCTGCCAGAAATACCCAAATGGCACTCCCTACATACTTAACAGACATAAGTTACAGCAACGCTAACTTCAAATGCTCATACGAGTATGAGCAGCAGAATGACTCAAATGTAAACTCAACCCAATGTAAACTCAAACTGAAGTCTATTTCACTCAAACGAATAATCAGCAGTAACCGCAGCATTCTCAGTTAATTCTCAATGAGTAAAATTCAAGGTCGTTCTGTGACACAATTCTGGCGTGGGCTGAACAGCTTCGTGCGCTGTTAACAACAGTCCTCTGTTGGCATTTATGTTATCTCCATATGCGATGAACTGTGTATGTGTTTGTATGTCAGGATGTGGGTGCGGTTGCTAGCTGCAAGCTGCTGAGTGCGTTGAGTGAGTGGGACCACGTGCAACTAACTCGTCTGCTCTACATACCCCCACACACACACACATACATTTTTGTTTGAGCGTGTTTGCAGCCCCTGGCAATCGGTGCTCATTTTTCATATACATATGTATGTAGTAAGCGTACTTTGTTGTTTTCCCTGCTATTGTGCTTATTTTTCCCTGGTGTTGTTGTTGCTGCTACTGCTAGAAGTTTGCTGGCAGGCCTACAGCTGCTGTTTTTTCAACTTCTGAGCTCTGCCATGAATATGCTGCTGCCTAAACTGATGCCCACACACTAACAGCTCACGCACATGCACACGCACGGATATACAAACACACACACGCACACACACCCACAGATACATTCGTGCACCAATAGTCGTAAATGGCAACGCGCATGAAAGGCATTTTTCATCAGCATAAATTTGTTGCGCTCATCTTCCAACTGTTTTTTTTTTCATGTCTGCTGTCGTCTTTCTTATTTTTACATCAGACAAATTCTTTTTTTTTGCTTCTTCGATATTTGAAACTTTTTGTTTGTCTTGATTACGCTTATTATCGCTTATATGTACTTCAGATGTTGCCTTTTAAATTGAGCAATATTTTTGTCTGTTTATGTTTTAAAAAATATTTTCTGATACATTAGACTGCCACTTCATTCAATTGGTGGCATATTGGGGTCTAGTCTGTGTTGTCGTGTCAACATACATACTCGTATATGGTTGGCTGTCGCTCTTTTAAATGGGAAGCAAACTTCAAGTTGCACTAAAAGTTTTTCACTGGATGGCTGGCTGCTTGTGTAGTCATATAATCTTTATTGTATTATTTTAATTTAGGATACCAAGTTTGGAGCCCGAAGCGGCCAAGCTGCAACAAGGGTCGGCCTCAAAGGCTGTACCGTTAGCCAACCAGCACGCCAGCCAATCAACAGAAGGACGACAGGTGGGCGAATGAAGGGGCACCTTGAAGTTTGTGTGCGTCTCTATGCAGAGATTGTAGTTTGTATTCAATCAAAACTTTTCAATTTTGTTGTAGCTCTTAGAAAATGTTAGCTACCCTACATTTACCTTTTACTATTACCCCTCCCCAAGCATTCCGTGCTGAACTGACCTCTTTACAGCTATAACTGGCTGCCAGACGGGCTTGGAGAGTTTGGCTTAAGCTGGTTGAACTATGCGTAGCATAGCTTTAATGAGGTTCGGGCTCATGGTGGCGTTGACGGTATGACCGCTTTACAACTCGCCCCCTCAAATTTGTTGCAATAGTTTCAGACTAACTTTAATTTGGAAACTATGCGAAGGGTCGTCGGTACTTTCTTTTTTGTTTGACTTCTCAGGGAAGAGCAAATGTAGCAAGGAATTTAATTTGTTTTTAATTTTGCCATTTAGTAAAAATCGAACATCGAAAGACGAAAAACAAAAATAGCACGCGATTTTAAATGTGCGAGCAATTGTAAAAAAAACAAGCAAACTTGAAGCAGTCAAGTGTTTTCTGAAAATTGAAATTGAAATCAAATTAAGTAAACAGTTTAATGCAATAAAGTGGAAATATTTCACTTAACAGGCATCGCATAAAATCAATGAACGCAATGAATTAAAATGAAAACCACTTTCAATGGACGGCGGCATACAAACAAATAACGCCACACATGTCGGCCGACGACAGATTCGACGGGGGCATGGCGAAAGCCGGTGGTACGAGGCACGAGTGGGAAGAACCAACACTGGCTGCGGCTTCACGGAAATCGAAAACACATAAATCACTTGCCCAATCAACGCAAACAGCGAGCAGTCAATAAAAAGACAGCAGCACAAACAGACAATGTGCAGACGAACAGACAGTCTGACAACAAACATGGTGGATAAGGAGGTACGGGGTAATGGCGCAGACGATGCTCGCCTGCAGTTTCAACAATTATCAATTGGCTGAGTTTTTCTTAAATAATGAGTTCAATATAATATTAAGCAGTTACATACAAGCAGCGTACATACCTACTTGTTATTTCTTCCCCATTAACACGATCGCTGCCAGTTTTGCGAAGGCATAAATTTTCCCTGCTTCCATTTTACTACTAATTCATGTGAGTAGAGGAAAATGATTAAAGAGTTATCATGCACGGTAATTTGTTGCTAATTAGCTTAATAAACATAACATATTCCATGAGTAGCGCGAAAGTACTCTCAATCCGAAGATATCAGCTTCAAATTTCCGAAAAATCGCAGTCCATTTAGAATTACTTACATCAAGTTGTAAAAACATCTAATCTATGTTGTTATTTTAAACTTACTATACTCGTATATGATAATTACTTACAGTGAAAAATATCATATGGCTTATAAGGTTTTCGTATTCAAATATATAAATAGTTAGAAATTAAAATAGTTTTTATTAAAAACATCCCTACTTATACCATAATGTTTTTTCGATTCCTACTGTATTAAGGCACTTGTCCACAGAGCGTATGAGTCCGTGTTTTCAAATGTTTGTTGTGCCATTCCCATCTCTATTACATGTACTAGCAGCTAATATGCTTCACAATGATAACAAAACAACAATGTGCCTACCAATTTAGCCATTTTACTTAGTAGTGCACACATTAAAACTTAATGAGCTGGCATAAGCTGGTAGTGCAACAGCATACGATGACGACAACAACAAGGACAAGTGCAGCAACAAAAATCATTAACTCTGATTTTAAGTCTGGGTAACAGTGTGCGTGTGTGCGTGTGTGTGCTGCTATTGGAACGGCAATGGCTGCTTGCCACCTGGAGAGCAGTCGCCGTGCACCAAATGCTATGTTACTTCATTAGCAGCTAAACGTTGTAGCGACCAAGGGTGTGCAAAATGTGAATGTGTGGCTGCTTTGGCGCAACGGGGCGTATGAGCAATGTGTTTAACAATTAAAAGGCACCGGTGTCTCCGGTCCGCTCTACTCCACATCACAACCACACCATTTCACTTTCTCTCGTATTCACACGCTTCAAGTGTTTCAACTGTTGAGCAAGTTAGCCAGGAACTCTCGCCCGCTTAGCAACAATTGCACTAGTAATTACGCATAATTGCAGTTCAGCGAATTGTTCGCTTGGCTCCTCCAATAGGATTGTGAACCCCAGGAATAGCAGCTAAGAGCTCATTAACTTTAATGCGCATAGTTCAAGAGCTATTAATTTTGCCAAATACCAAAAAATATGCAATAAAAATGTCTGTCAGGCTCGTGCTCTTCATTTCCTCTCAACAGTGAAAGCAACTTTAAACGTATCGCTCCATCTGTTATCTGGGAAGTGCTGCGCGTACCTCATGCATATTTATTGCATGTACCCTTCTGAGTGCCGCCCTGCTTCCGCTGCTGATGCCGAGTCAGCCTTCGAACGAATTCAAGGCCCTCGTTTCCTTTCTGCTTATTGAAAATTATTTTGCTGGCAACAACAGCCGCTACTTGGTAAGTTTGCCTGCATTACACTGAAAAAAAAAGCGATTACAATCAGCAAAGAGTTTCTTATAACAAATAGTAATAGAACGATAAATATATTGTACAACAAAAAGCCAATATTCATTAAATAAAACCGCCATGAAAGCAAACTGAATACTATATGTTAAGGGCATGTTGAGGACTTACAGGGTTGTTGCGAGTTGATTGATGATGGACAGAAAACAAAGCAGCCTCAGGGAAGATGTCGTGACGATCGATCGAACCATGGTCTATTTCAACACGGTTCTATTCATAGAAAGGAGTTTATATTTCGATCGAAATGTGATTCTACATCGAACTTTAAATTGAGTTCAGTGCATGTGGTTCTACGCGTGACCAGAGGGCGCACGAAAATAGAACAAAAAGAATCATGTTCTCCGTACTATATATATAGACCAGCTGGCAGAAGTTTTTCCTTGGGTTGGATAGTCAGCTGTGAGATTTACATTGAGGCAGGCATCTGACAACCGAGGATGGAAAAGGGGCAGGCAGAGGCAGTAATTTTGTGCACAAATGCGCATTTTATTACCCGCCACTCAGGTGGTTGCAATGGTTCTCAGAATGCTATCCGCTCTGCTGACTCTTAGTGTCTATGGATGTGTGTGTGTGTGTGGCAGTTATGTCTTGCTTGTATGGAGTCGTATGTATTTATTCGAACGAGCGTTCTTCGGTCATTTTATGTTGCCACAGCATCTCTTCCCGCTGGTTCTGCTATTTGTTTATTTACACTTTGGTGGCGTAAAGCTTTTGTTGACACAAACTAATATACACAAAGGATTTGTCATTCAAGTTGAGGCATTCTATAAGGGTCTGCTTGTGTATGTGGGTCTAGCCCTAAGTGCCACCTATTTTAGTTTTGTGCGGTGATAAGTAAACTGATTGTATGGCGCTGATTGACGTTGTGGGGGGCGAACTATATGTGCCAGTGTCACAAGTGCGGCAAATAAAATTGCAATCACGTTATTTTTAAAGATATTACGATAAAAGTAAGAGTAGTTTTCACGTCAACTGTTGTGCAGTTTTTTTAAACATTGAATAAATAAAATTGTTTTATTTTGGGCAGTCATTTTTCAAAGTTTTCTTTAGCAAATTACCTTCACAACAATTTGTTGGACAAAGAACTTAAAGCTTTAAAAACAGTTTGGCATTACGATATGTGAATTTTAAACTACAAATATTACAAAACAGATTTAAGGCACCCATAGCCAAATAAACATAAAATATTACCCATACGCCCAGTCGGCCTTGAATTTCGTTGGTCGCTTTGGCCTGCTCGAAAAAATAAAATAAAAGAAGAAAAGGTGCTGCAGCCATGTGCCCTGCCAGACAATTTAAGGCACCTTTATGTTGTTTCTAAATTACATTTTTTTATTGTTCATTTGGTAGGCGCTTAGGGAGCACAGTGCCTGCTGACTTCTGTTATACTTTTGGGCATATTTCTGCATTATTTGATAGGAAATCGAGCAGAAAGCAAGAGAGGACAACCATACTTGGAAACACAAATTGTGAATGCTAATAAATTACCTGGGCCTTTGCATTGCGAACATAAATTGTCTAAGCTAAGCCAAAACCAAAACCAAACCCCATTTAGTTCGACTTTCATACACAGATGCACGGTTGATAATCCTCCCACATATGATATAACTTAAAGCTTTATTTTGCGGTACTGCTTCGAAAATTGCTCATATGCCATTAAAGTGTAATACAATATACTCGGTCGAGAGTATAACCTATAACCGTATTAAATATATGAAAACAATCTGCAGAAATATGAAAAATGTTTCGAAAAAAGACGAAGATGTAGGAACTATGAAACATGCACATGTGGTTCTGACCGGGTGGCGCCTCCGCTGTGACTGGGTTTGCTTTCGCTTCAGGCGTAAGCGGAAGCTAAGTAAACTGCAGCTAGCTCCCAATTGATTTAACACAACTATGTAATGTTGTTGTTGCCGCTATTGTTCCTGTTGTTGCCATTGTGGGGGCTGCTGATGAACAATGAAAGCTGCCAGACAGTATGGGTGTTTGTGTGAGTGTGTGCGTACATGGGAACCATATGCAACATGTGCCACAGCCAGCGTGAAAAAATGCTGCCACAAAAAATATGTGCATAGTTTTGTACGCAGACACGTCCTAGTGTACAAGGATGCAACAAAATGTATGGCAGAATAGTTTATGTGCAGCCGGTATAGCTGCGCGGGGCACAAGATGAAACTCTTGAAGCTAATTGTCAGGCAAGAGTAGCTCTGATGTTATGTGCATGTGCGAGTCGCCGTAAAATGCTTTAAAGTTGCCAAACTCTTGACAGGCCATCACCATCCCGCGCTACTACACTACCAAAGGGAGAAAAGTGGAAACGACAATTATGTGTGCCCCGCAGGTGCTGTTGCCGTTTTAGTTGTCGTATAAAGCTTACTCACAGGCATATCGCAGCACTCACGTTTCTCAAGTGGCAAGGAATGGACTGAAATGCGAGCTAATGTGGCATCGAAAGCCGAAATTAAATATTGAGTGCTGCCTTTGGTCAAGCAGTCTTTGAAAGCCTTGGATGGATATAAAGCAATTTTCCTACAGAATCCGATTTAGGATTCTTTAAAATTGAAATAAGTCTGTACAACGACTTCAACACCTAAGTAAAAAATATTATAAATTATTGAAATCTTTCCAAAATAATAGGAACAATACGATAATAGCATTATATTTTATCTTGTGTCTCCAAATAAAAAACATCATTTCACACACGTATGAGTTAAACGTACGGAGAATAATTGGTCTCAATAAAAGCGCCAATAAGTACAGGGTGCGCCATCTTTTATGTCGGTATGTAAACATTGAATATCTTTGAAAATAGACAACCGATTTTCAAGTATGAGATATTTTTATTTAATTTGGTTCTGTACAATTTCTTGAACTGAGGTTTTCAACACTGGTCTACTCAAGTCAATCGGTTCACTAATGACAAACTTATTCAATATTTACATACCGACATAAAAGATGGTGCACCCTGTATGTACCTGATTTGAGAAGGCAATCAAATTGTGCCTAAATATAACCAATGCTTAAGAAACATTCTGTCAATTGTCATAGTCCCACGTTGCGAAAAAATCAATGGCGCTTAAAGATGAACTTCTGAAAAAAAAGAAAACTGTGCTCCACACAATACCACTACAAAAATCAAGAACAAATTTAATCAAGATGAATGCTGCAATTTGTGCGCCGGCTAAACACAACTCGGCTGTCAAATCTAATTTCGCTATTTATCATTACGGTGAGGGCTCTCTTGTTATATTTGCCGTTTTTGTTGTTACTTTCCGCATCCCTAAGGCGTACGAAGCGCAAAAGTGGGCTTTTTGAGAGAGAGAGGGAGGCAGGGAGAGTGTAAGAGGGTGGGAAGCGGGTAGAAGGGAAGGAGCAACTTAATTTTTAATGAGTCAATTTGAATTTAACAAGGCTAAAACCGCAGCGTGACTGTGGACTGTTCTTGCAAGCAGCCCTATGTATTGGCAATGCACCCTCGGGCCCTTTATGCCACAATCGCAGTGTGGACTTTCGCTTCTTTGTCGCGTCTACGAATTGACAAATTACCGCAACATCTGCAAAATATGTAAGACGATGAGTGTCGCCTGAATAGCAGCCAACACCTAT
This sequence comes from Scaptodrosophila lebanonensis, assembly GCF_003285725.1. Taxonomy (NCBI): domain Eukaryota; kingdom Metazoa; phylum Arthropoda; class Insecta; order Diptera; family Drosophilidae; genus Scaptodrosophila; species Scaptodrosophila lebanonensis. Next base: position 23,132,694 of record NW_022060538.1, read on the forward strand.
TTTCGATAACGAAATTCGGAAGTCAGATTTAATTTCCATTAATGCGGCAACAGTAATGTAAGTAAGCAACGGCAGCAACAGAACGCGTAGTGTGTAATTACCGCTGGCTATTATCATTGCTATTTGCGTGACTTGTTGGCCAACTGTTCCGAAATTTCTTTGATGGGCGCATTTGAAATGTTTTGGGAAAATTGGAATCGACATTTTTTTGTTTGCCTTGACTATGCTGATGCCGATTCAGTCGACGCTTAGGACTCATTAGCAATACGAGCAGCTCTGCAGTAATCAGTCTCTGGACTTTACATGCTGCTCAGCCGTTTGGCAAATGTGCAAATTTGTCAATAAATTACACGGACTTTGGGCAAGTCTATAAAAGCCAACAACATAAAAAAGCCAGAAAACCTATTCGAGCGACAGAGACTCAAGAGTGCGCACTGGTTAATTACAAACAAAATTAATTGTGTGTAACTCTGGCGATTAGACAAATAATGATGGCTGGTCAGGGCCCGGGTCCATCAGCTAGCCGCAGCCATAGTGTTCATGAGCGTAATGCGAGTGCCGGCACACAATAAAATAAATGTTAAGCTATGCCCGGAACCACTCATAATGAAAATAAATGTGCCATCAACATACACAGACAAATTCAAGTTTACGGATGATGACGAGCTAGCGGAAAGCGTGTTCAGTGTGACCAAAATATAGAAAAAGAAACAAAAAGTACCATGCTTACTAAAGCCTGCTTACTACTACTGCCTAACACTTTTGGAGACTCGAAAGAACAAGTCATTTTATTAGTTTTACAGGTACATGATAGGGCAAATGGTGACCTGTTCATAGAAACAAGCAAAATATGAGAACATATGTGAACTGTGTGTGGGTAGAAAGAAAAACAAGGACTTTAACACAGACACGAAATTTCCACATTAGGGTTAGAAAAAGCACACATAATTCTATTTAAATATCCACCCTGAACGACCATTTGGTCACACTGGTTGGGACAATGAAGAAAAAGACAGAGTAAGTGGACAAACGAAAAAAACTACTTTACATTTTGTTCAGTCGCTGCCCTATTTGCACATGTAGCTTCTCGATGTCTTGGTTGTTGTTTGGACTTTAATAGAAGCTGTCAAGCTCACGCCTGCTTGGTAATCTCCTTTTTATGGCGGCGTCCTCGAGAAAACGTGCAAACGTGCACAGCTTGCCAAAGTTCTCCGAACTCCCAACTGTGGTGCGGACGCGTTCATAAACGCGCCCATTAGGGAGAAGCAGGCGTTAAGGAGATGCATTTAGAGTTCTCAAATAGCAGTTGAAATTATTTAAATTGAGTAAGCATTTAAACATTTGTGAGCACAACCAGATGTGGTCAGTGGGTGGCAGGCGAGCGGCACACAATGGCCAGTCGGCTTGATTCGATTCGATTCGTTTTGTTGTGTTTTATTGATTGAAAAATATTCATTACATTGTATATTGGTATTGGCATTGTGAAATGTGTAAGCAGTCGGTTTGTTGATTGTTTAGTAAATCAATTGATTTTCGTTGGGTCGAGGCAGCAAACAGCAAATAGGGAGCAGGACCAATGCATGAATAGCAAATGATGGCTACTTTCATGAGTGTGTGTGTATATGTATGTGTAAATATATGCTGTATGGGTGTATGTGTCTGTTTGTAGCAATTATTATTGTTTGTCCATTGCTTTTGTGTAAGCCAATATCCCTTATGACTACATACTATATACTGTGCCTTATGCCGTTGTTGCTTTAGTTTTACGTTAGTTTTCAGCTTAGTCATCATTGTGAACAACAGCTATGCCTGTAAACCCTAATCCTGACAGTCTGTCAGCAACAAGCAATTGCTTCTTGTATCTCAAGTTAATTTAAACAGCAACAAAATACTCGTAGGTATTTGATTGCTGTTACCGGTACTGTCGATCGAGAGTTCGACAAATGTGTATACCGAAGCTTAAACTGCAAGTCACAATCTTTTGCCACATAATCAATCAAACAATCTCTAAAAATCACAGACTTTTGCTCATATTTTAAAAATGAAATGAAAATGCGAATAAAAAACAAATTAACATGAAACTTTTTGCCCAACATTTGTTGTGGGAGTCGAGTCAAAAATTGAGAAAATATACCCCCACCCTAACACATACATGTGTATGTATATACGTGAGCGAAAATTTGTTTATTTTGTTTTTACAGCTTGTGTGTTTGCCTTCTTTTTTTGCCGGTTGGAAACGTCAACTTTCTACGCCCACACCAAAGCCGCACCGTAAACAAACTTTTGCCACTGGCGATGCTGTTGCAGCAATAAATTATGTTCCACAACTGCAATCAAAACAAAAAGCCGGGAAACATTTCAGTTGCTATTGCTGTGCTTAGAGTGCTTCTATGCAGTCAGTCAGGCATTCAGTCGGTGAGTCAGTCGGTGAGTCAGTCAGCCATATAATAAACAATAACAGGAGCAACTACAGCAGCACAAACACAACATTGTGCCTTGCTTTAAAGTCCATTCACTCAAAAACGCAAAATAAACAGACATCAGTGTGGCAGGCTATCGACCCAGTTGGACTCTGACTAGATCTGCCATGCTCGCAGGGCTGACATACGTGCATACTCCCTTATATACAAGTAGTATAGTATATAAACACATATGTACGTATATTTCTTTTGTGCCTTGCGAAGCACTTTAACTTTTTCAATTATGCGCGGCCATCAAATGCAGATAAAATGATGGCCAAACTTTGTAATGACGTTGACGAAAACACTTGAGAGATGGCGAAGTTAGACACACCGTAAAAACTCCGCCTATAAACATAGTACAAGGCAAATGCGGCCAAATTCCTTATAATACTCATTATTTTTAAAGGCCTGTCCCGAGAAATTGGTAGATATGATTGGGGAAGCATTTTGTCTAGTGCTATTACCTAAAAATGTTAATGCTTTGTAAAGGCTACCGAGTATTGCTTGTTTGCTTGGTATTCAGCAAAAATTCCATCCGCACTGTCCATTGGGCAGGAGGGTCCTCTAATTTGTGAACAACTCCAGTGCTTTAATTTACGTGAGTCCCTTAAACGCCTGCATGTTGTACAATACATACACATTGAAATTTCCATTAATTGCCAAAGCACACTTATACGTGTTTGCACACTTTGATGGTCAGCCCGCAGGGGACGTGTCGAGGATTGCTTGGACCACATGGACATGATTTGCTCACAACTTAGTGCAGAAATGTACAAAATTAATAAAAGCATTTTACTCGCCCTGTGTCATGATTACATCTGCCGACATTGCTACAGCAGCGGAAACAACAAGAACAACATGAGAAGTACTGGCTCACAAATTCAGCAACTTACGCTTCTACACGTAATTGTGCGCTTTTTTATGTCGCGCTGCCTTTCTTCCTTGTTCTCCTTCCTTGAGCGCCCGATACAACATTTTCTATGGCTGTCATGCTGATATAACATAGCTTGTAAGCTTTGCTCTACTCCCTGCTCTTTGTTGCCTGAGCTGCTCGACTCTTGCTCAACATTTTTATTTCATTATACTGCCTGCATAATGCTCGGGTACCGTCGGCCCACACAAAGCCGAACCGTTTTATCTTTTTCCTCATAAAAATAAAGCGCTGCGCATTCTTTCACGCCATTTGCAGTTACTTTGATAAGAGAGCTGGCTGGCCACTCTTTGTAGTTTGGTGTGTGTGTCGGAGATCGGAAGCCAGAGGTTGGACGCAGGGGGCATTGTCCGTGTGCCAGCAGCTGATGTTTCGAGTTCAAAGGTTAAGCTCAAATGCCTTTGTTATACTCTGTACATGAAATGTACAAGAGTATATTAGGTTTGCGGGAGCTGAAAAATGTAACAGGCAGAAGGAGGCGTGGCAGACCCCACAAAGTATATATATTCTTGATCAGCATGACGAGACGAGTCGATCTAGCCCTGTCTGTCTGTCTGTCCGTCTGTCCGTCTGTCCGTCCGTATGAACACCTGGATCTCAGAGACTATAAGAGATAGAGACACCAAATTTTGCACGAAGATGCGTTATGTGTGTATTCTATACGAGTTTGTTTTATTTTTTTGATTTTCCCCCCCACTTCCCCCCTATGGGGGTTTTCCCGATTTTCCATTCGTATAATCGCCTATATCTCGGAGACTATAAGACCTAGGAACACCAAATTTTAGTCCCAGATGCCTTATGTGAATACGCAGAAAATGTATATTTTGGAATTCCCCTCCCTCCCCCCTCTACCCCGCAAATCGTAACTCCCGTAATTCTTGGAATTTCGAACTAAAATTTTGGAAATACCCCCAGTTAGTTATTATGTGTCCGTATGCCAAATTTCATTATGATAGACCGATTTAACAAGAAGTTATAGCCATAAATATATTTGCTGATGCAGCGCTGCTGCAGCGCTGCTCAAGCGCTGCCCGCGGCTGTTGTTGATGTTGCTGTTTGGTTGACTGCGAAAATGCTTACACAGACACGAATTGATGCGCATAGGCATACATACACTCACACAGACGCAATTGCTATGTAAATGTGCAATTATACACCCTTTACGTGAGTTCGAATACCGAGAGAGGTAAAATCGATCAAATTTTTTTTTTTATTTTCTTAATTTTTTTTATTTTCTATAATTATTGTAAACATATGTACAGAGTATTTCAAAGTCGGGACACCCGACTTTAGCTTTTTTACTTGTTTTAATATGCGCCTGTCAATACGTTCTGACCACCTTCTTTGGTTGCCATTTGTGCCATAGGGATGGACGCGTGAATAAACTAGAGTATTTGTATCTGTATTCAAATCTGTGCGATCAGGGCAACATTTAGTGATGTAATATGAGTCCATTTAATAAATTTATTTTATTTAAAGTTCTTTATCTGTTGGTATCTGTTGGTACTCAGCAGCGTCATTATCGAGTGCAAATAATTAATCAAATAACGAAACAGGATGCTTAAGTTCAGGAAGCCTTCATCTCATGTATGTTATTATTGTATCTCAAAATTAATCATCATTTTTGTTGTTGTGTTGCATAGGAAGAAAAAATGTTCATCATGAAAAATGTTAGTCACTTAGGAAAAATTGTTGCTTCAAGAATCCTTACAATTGGCAGATAATTGTTGTTTAAAGTTAATTTTGTTGCTTGTACATTTATACACTCCTTTTCTGAGGGATATTTTAAATGCAGCTTCTAAGTTTAAGAGTTGTATGAGTACAATTCTAGCTAAACCCATCTTAGTTCTAATAATGTATCATACCTTTGGTTATCTGCTACCGTCAGTTGTCATTTACACACTCGTAAACTCAAGACAGATTAACGATTTTCCCGATTGCATGAGACGGGGTTAAACTCTGTCCGTGTTAAGGAGAGATGGCATGTTATCTCCTCAAGTGGCAAGAGCACACAGGCACACACACCACACACCTACAAAATCTTGCTCTTGTGCGGCTGTGCGGGAAGCAGAGTTATATACATTGTGGAAATATCAGAACTGGTAGATAATATGGCAGTGACCCAAGCAACGGACTCGGTCGGAAATTCTTGACAAAGTTTATTAATTAATTTTGTTGATTTTGTCACGTGCTCGTAATTTTGGTGAAATCCGTAAAATCACACTCATACACACTCGCACATACAAACAAAGTGGAAGTCGTGTCTGGGTGAAAGCCAAGGTAAAACAGTTGCACAAGTCAGAGTCCACACATGCACACCCACGCCCTCTTACAATGTTACCTGCGTGCGTGCCAGGGGGAGCTTGTAAGCGGCAGCATCCATTAGTCAAATGGTTTTCAGAAATTGTGCGTTAGACGGTAAGGCGATTGCTGGGTGCTTGTTAGTTGGCTCCTCAGCTGCTGCTCAGATATTTTGCCAAACTGAATCCAAGTCTTAAAGCTGCCCAACAGAAGCTTTTGGGACTGACTGCGCATGTCGGTTGGTTCACTTTTGGTTTGTCGTGTTCTGGCATCGACTACAGAATTATGTTATGTTTATTATCATTATTATTATGGTTATTGTTATGGAATTTCTTGTTAGATGCTCAGCGTAAAAGTCAATTAAGTGGCTATGTTTGTCAACGGGTATTTGAAATTTGAGTACGATATCCCCTAATGGCTTTATTATTACTATTGTTCTCACGACTGAAGCTGAATGCTTTGAAATACAAACCACAACAGAAGTGACATAATAAATTATATATATAGGTACTTAAATAAAATCACTATTAATTTTGCTTTGGCAAATTTGAGTCAGCTTGGACCTATCGACACTCGTGCATAAAATGTTTGACATCGATATGCCTTATATGCCTTGGAACATTGAAGTCTTTATACAATCCCTACTTCGCATATTTTCGTTGCGTCAGAAACTACGAAGGATATGTTCAAAATTTCGGGTGGGTTCGAATTAACTTATAATCTAAGTTCAGCATTTGAACTTGGAACTTTTCAAGTGATACTCAGTTGAATGATGAAAGGGATAAAGGAATAAAGATATCATTTAGTCTTCAATATTGCGCAATGAAAATTGTCACATGTTTTACCAAATTTAAAAATTTGCTCTAAGTTCTCTGAGCCATGGTAACTTCTTTTTTCGCTCCAAAATCAATATGCTTTTCCAGTTTTCGCATCACTCTATATTGTAGACATTGTGTGCATTTAGATTCAACTTGATTGCCGTTCGCTTCGCTTCCAGTTATTCTGCCACGGTTTCCTGAGATTTTCATTTCGACGAACGTAGTGCGTTTTTCTTTCTAGAATTTGCTGACATTGCTAGTATTTTGGTCAAGTTAGTAGACTTTCGCAATCATTAGTGGTCATTTCGCATCTCCTACTGTCATAATTTGGTAAAGTAAACGCAGAAAATGAGCCAGACGCATTTATTTCTCGTAAATCATGGCCCTCTAATCCAGCATTGTTCAATTTCTCCTAGCTTGTGAGTTCGAGTTTTGCTCAGAATTGTGGTAATCAATTGTGCATTGAACTGTACAAATGTTTGTATAGGACTTATGTACTTACATATATATAAATATAGTATATATACATACACACAACCACACACTCACACATAAAAGGTTTTCTTGTTGTTCTTATGGAATATTGCAAGCATGCGCATGGAACTATCATAAGTCTTCAGCTATGCCAAAGACACATAATATACTTATAGGGGTTCGTTTGTGTTCATGTGCGTATACTTGATTTTTGTTTTATTTTTTGGTTTTGTGGAAAACGGGAGCATGAAAACTTTTCAATTTCCAAATAATCGCAAATAGTGGGTAGCAGTAGATCATGCTCCTATCATTTAAACAAACTGCGAAATTATGCAGACACACTTATGGTGCAATAAAAAGGCGTCTGTGTATGGGTGTGTGAATTTTCGCCTGCGCGTATGCCAACCAATTTTCGCTTGTTGTGCGAAATGTCAAACATGTCACTCAAAAGCCATTTGGTATGCGGGCAGCGTCGCAGACGGCATTGGCATCGTTCAACATTGGCGTATATTGAATTGCATTTCGGCGGCGGTGACTCCAGGAGTGCTGGCAATGGCTGCGTCGCGTCGCTTCTGCAAGCGCATGACAGCCATGTCAATTGCAAAGCAATTTGGCCCGCAGTGCCTTCAAATCGGGGGGAGTAAATATTCGAACGCATCGTTAGTTATCTAATGCGAGATAGTTTGGCGAATGATTGGCCAGAGTCCACTTGAGTACGATGTGGCTTTTGTCGAACGGTCAGGAAAAGGACAAGCTAGAGTTGAATTGAAACTGTGCCACACTTGAATTGAGGAAAGTAATTCTTTCACTTCACAATTAATTTAACAAATTAAGAAGAAGCGCTCAAAAACTTTTTTGTTTGTTTAACACAACTCGAACGCAAAATCATACTAATAGAGGATTCCGATTGTTCTCTTTGATTGCACTCAAAAACCAGCTCAATCAGTTTAATTAAGTGCTTCAGATCCTACTTAAGAATATATTTTTTGTAACGTTGTCTCTGCTTTAACGCTTCTGTTGTTGCCGCTTCCTGCTGTGCATTTTTAATTGGCAAACAAAGAATATCAACTGGCGTTACGTTGCTTATAGCTGGCACCCCAAGGGAATTGGGTATTAATATGGGAAGTAGATTCCCCTGCTGTTTGTTTTGTGTTAGCAAATTGCAAAGGCTACAAATGCGCGCCCAATTTAAAATCATTGGTGTGCGTGTGTGGCTTGTGTGTTTTATGGCAGCATTGACTTTTATTTATACGCCACCAACATATAGAGGCGCACAGACACATATTCAGTCTTATGTCTGTTTGTTCGCCGGTTTGTTTGTCGATGCAAGTTGCGTATCCTGCGGGCGGTTATTTCTTTTTGAAAAGGGCATATTTGGGGATTTGAAATTTGTGTAAATTGAATTTATTGAAGTCTAACCGCCCCACGTTTCAGCATATCTGCGCTATCTATCGAAATGTCTGCCTGCCTGCCTGTCAAGCAGTCATCACTATGTGCGTTCGTGTATGTGTGGTGAAGACGTTTGATGCCAAAAATTGCTGCAAGGCGTTTTGTATTGAAAGTCATGCGTAAATATGTACGTGTGTGGTTATCAATTTGTACCTACGTGCATGTCTACATATGGTTGTATGTATGCATTGTATGTAAATGTAGGCGGTATTTATAGTCTACTTAAAGGATTCCGAAGCATGCGCTTCAAAGCAATTACAATCTATGTATGTATTCGTGTAGGTGAGTGTGTACGAGTATGCTCGTATTTCGTACCCCCTTCAACTTGACTGCGGTGCTGTCTGTAAAAGTTTGGATTTCATTGCCATCTGTCAGGATTGCTGTGAGCCCCCGCTCTCTATCAAGCGCGAAGCCGAGAATCCCGCCAAGCAAAGATAAACATAATGACAAAGATGCTGGAAACACACATTTCCATCATTGCCTTATGGGTGTGTGTGTGTTGGCGTGTGTACGCGAATGTAAGTATGCGCAGCATTAACCGCAACGGGAACAACGTTGCTGCAAAAGCCGTCACTAGCTATAACAAAAGTAAAATAATAGAAACCTAAGGTTAAGCAGAACTTCGGAATTAGTCAGTAAAATTAAAATTAAAAGTGTGGAAACATTTCATATGTATATTCTTGTAAAAAAAAAAAACAGAACAAATGGTTTTTTCGGCAAAATCAATTTATTTTAATTCAGTGTGTCTTAGCTCGTTGGCCGGTATGGCCGCCAGTATGCCGGTGCAAGCCTTTTGAATGGCCTCTACGTCTGCATAACGGTTTCCTTTCATGGGCAAATGCATTTTTCCGAAAAGGTAGAAGTCGCACGGTGCCATATCAGCTGAATACGGCGAGTGGTTAATGGTTAAAATGTGATTGTTGGTCAAATAATCGGCCACAAGCGTCGATCGATGAGAGCAATTTTTGTCGTCAGTCAATTTGTGCGGAACAAACCATGCACACACCTTTCGTAAGCCCAAATGTTCGGTCGAAATGCAATAAATCGATGTTTCGAAGATGTTCAATTCCATTTCCATCAATTTCAATGATGAATTCGGCTGATTTTTGATGAATTCACGCACAGTTTCGATGGAATTTTCGGTGATCACGAATTTTAATTGGCCCACATGTTGATCGTCATTTATGTCCTCACGACCACTTTGGAAACGTTGAAACCACTCGTGCACTCTGCTACGGGATAGGCAATCATCGCCATAAACTTGTTCCAACAATTGAAACGTTTCGGTAAAAGTTTTACCAATTTTAAAACAAAATTTAATGTTGTTCGAAGCTCATTTTCGCACCGATAATACAAACATACTGACACTTCGATGAAATGTCATGAAATTCTCACTGGACAATCGATAAGATGGCAGATTCTAAGGCGCCAGTCGACATATAGATAGCGCCACCAGGGGGCACTAGATTCAATAAGTCCTGTTTACTTTGGAACGCACCTTGTAATTCGAATCGAATGCTAGAGTGCCCTTTACCCCATCAATAATAATTGAATAAATAATTTGAACTTGTCCATACCCAGTTTAGTGACTCTACATCTTATAATATCAAATATCCTTACCTTTTTTCTGACATATGGAAGGGCAGACTAAAATATCGAAAAAAAAAACTGAATGATTTTATGATTATATTGCCTTTGGAAAAAAAAAAACGATCAGCGAATCTGATTTTCCATACTGGGTTTCCACTGTAACAACAAACACGATGATAATGACGACGACAACTTCATTTCGCATAATTTACATTTTGCGGCGTTTACGTTGAAATTTTAATTGGAATTTACTTTGCAACTTGACGACGTAGCATTTAATTTACGGTTCTTCAAAAGTTGTTCTTTACAACAATAAGAGTAACAATACATATAAACAATTTGCCTTGCATTTAATTGCTTAGGCAGATGCGTTGGATCCTTGGTTACGTACTTACGTGTATTAAAACATAAAAAGCTCTCCCTAATTTGCACCTACGTATATGTGTTTATGTACATGCTTACAACGACTAATAAATAAATAACGTCGTGAATGCGTAACATTTTGGTTACATTTTAAATTATAATATGCTCAAATGCAACAGCATGTAACCCAATAACACACTTTTACATTTACATTTCATGCAACGAGCTCAGCTGTTAACTTAACAGAGTAGCGCTCTCCCATTTACAATGAGTCGAAATATTGCGTTGAGTGACTGAGCGTGAGTGCAACATGCGCACGCTAAGCGTACTCAGCTGAGGCGTCGTCGTTGAGTCTGCTGCTTTCGCTGTTACTGCTGCTGTGGTTGCCGTTAGCAAAGGTTTTACATTCGGCTCTTCACTCAGTGAAGCATTTCAGTGCATTCTGAGTGTTTTGGGGGCTTCAAATGAAAGGGGCTCATTGAAATGGGACCGACTGACGACGCGCTGGCTGGCTGGCTAGCTGGCAAGCTTCGTACGGCGCTCACTAAATTTCGGCAGTTCATTCGTCTGTAAACTGTCTGGTGCGTTGCCACGTCGCGCGTCTCGTCGCATACAGAACACAGAACCGAGTAGCACAGAGCAGAACACGGTACGGTACGGAGCTGAATAGAGCATAGCATATAGTTGAATCGTGAATGCCAGTAGGGCAGTCGATGGTGTATTTATGTATGTGTACTTGTATGTCGTATAGAGCACAGGAGGGGAGAGAAATGGGCGCTTAAGAAATCAGTGACACTGTGACGGCGCGAAGCAAGCAAATTAATGAATATTGTTGCAAGATTACAAACACATTGATTGCGTAGAACAGTAATGCGGACGCACACACATAAACGCACACATACACACGAATATAAGAACGCGTGCCATTTATGTGCATATGAGCGCGATTCATCTGCCGTTTGTCGTTTACCGTTTGCATTGCGTATACGCAACGTTGCATACCGCCGTCGGGCAAATGGCATTGTGCGCGCTTCCGCTCGCTTCCGTTAGTTTGGCTGTAGGCCATGCATTGAAATAAGAAAATGTCGTGTAAATAAACGAAATAAGAATTGAAAATGTTGAAAAACGAGAAACCTCCCAGAACCTTCGAAAATAATTGCAAAGAATACAAATATTTTAATGCTCATTTTTGTGGTTCCTTGTGCGCTTTATTTTTGTTTCTTCTTTTACAAATTTAGTTCTGTTTTTATAATTTTTTGTACCCCTATGCTTTGATATACAAATTGTGATACCAATTTACGACACAAATATTCAAATATAAAATGCCGTTTCGGATTTTCATATTAAAATAGTAATAAAATAATAAAAAACACCCACTTTATACGATTTAATTCCGTATACAAAATATGTATATACGAATCGGAAAAAACGCATATAATACGAGGCATTATCGTAATAGTTATTGAAAAATAAAACGAGTGCTTTGGGTAAATGCAAATCCGACCAACAACCCGACGACTTGCCATTAAAAGCTAGATAACATAAATAAAAAACAAACTGCAACTCGCGACTACATTGACGACGCTACGCTGATGATGATGATTCTCACGGCTGAGCTGCCACCACAAACAGCTATTTATTGTTGTTGTTTTCTAGCTGCAGATTCTTGCCACGCCACTCAAGTTCCAGCTGAGTGTCTGAATGTATAAACTAAACAAAGTCGCACGCAGCGACGGTAGCAGAACTAGCACTGAGAGTAGAAATAAAAGTGCGGCCATGTACACACTTGTCTGGCAAGCAGCCGCGCCCAAATGGCACCTTATCCCATAGCGTTGCAATCAAAGTTGCTACAGCATCTTACTACAAAAAGGAAGAGTTGATATTGCTGTGCTACGTCTTTATCCAGGTGTCTAGCTCTACTAGTTCTATGCACTAATATTCGATTATAATTATCGATGATCGATTATCGCTATCGGTTATCAATCAAGAACCCATGTTTTCCAACTAATTCAATGTAAGATTCCAAATGAATATCACTGACTGATAAACGAACACTCAGGGTACCATTTCTTCTGTCTTAAGACAAGTCAGCTGAAACGTTACTTAGAAATTATCACATGCGGATTATATAGGAATTTGAAATATGAAAATATTTTATTCAGAACACTCACATTTACGGGCCAACGTTGCTAACGTACTGCACTAGTTAGATTAGGAAACGGAAGCTACTAGTTGATACAAATTGTTGCACAGAAACTAGTTCAAAGGGCACAGTTGTTACTCTTGGAACCGCAGGGATTGTTGAGTAGTTGGGTTAGTTGGCAGTTTTCCCTGTTCGTTCAAAATCGCCTCAAAACGACTTAAGATGCTGAACAGTATGCAGCGGCTCAGTCAGCATTTTTGCTTGGTAATGTCTTGGGGCACACTTAAAGCTGAGCTCACGCACATACAGACAGACACATATAGACATATATAGGTACACGCACGTGCCCGTACTGGCATGCAGAAAGACGGAATCCTTGGTCCCATTAAAGGTTTCGCCTTCTTCTATTTTTATGTGTGCTCCGCTCCAAGTGATTTTGTTTACTCTCTTCTGTCTTTTACTTATTTTCTATTTATTCGATTTACATTTCACTCTCGTATCGATGCCATTAAACTCGCCGCGTCTTAGAATACTGCTGCGCTTTGAAGCGTCACAAACTCTTAAGATTTAAAATGCAAATTTTCGTATTTCGCTCCTTTGTATGGATGGAGCTGTCTGTGCGTGTCTGGCTCACAATTTCCATTAAAGATTTTCTTTTTTTTGTTGGTATGCTTTACCAAATATATTTGTATGTCATTATTGTGGCATCTGTACACTCCAACATTTATAGTTATGTATATACATACACATGTACATGCCCGGACGTACTCAGATTTGTCAGCCGTTGACTTCAATTTGACCGAAGGAGCGACTAGAGTTCAGAGCAGCTGGCACTTGAGTAGAGTAGCAGGCAAGAGAGAACTTGAGCTTGAATTGGCAACTTACAGAAGCTCTCCGCGGTGACATCCCCGAACAAAATGGTAAGTTCCATAAGTAGTTTAAGTTCGGTTTTTTTTTTTTTTAAATTCTTGCAACAATGAATGTGGTTGAAAGCTTCTTAGTTTTTATCACCTAAGACACTATTCACTCGTATGTTCAGGAATACTTATATATAAGTATAGACATACTGTAGTTGGTCTGTGGTTCTTAAGTTTTTTTAAGTTTATGTGCATTGTTTTCGCTGTATTTGAGATCCGCTTTTGTAATGTGAATTGTCTTTTAAATCAATAGAAATATTTTAGATCTAGAGTTCGCGCTAACTCTGTGCACAGCGGATTCTTTATGACGCACATAGATGATGCGATCAGACTATTTCACATAATTGTCATACAATCGACAGACGAATTTAACTTTTATTCATTGTTGTTGTTTCATTTGCGCTCTTCAACTCTACGGCTGGAAATTGATATTTGCAAACAGACTCATAATTAAATTTCAATAATAATAATTAAAAAAAAAAATTATATCCTAGTAAATATATAAAGCCTTGTTTTTTAGAGCGTATAGAGAGAAATACTAAAAATCAAACTTTTTTTAAATAATAAAATGTAGTATATAATTTTGACGAATTTAAGATCCAAAGAACATTATTTATGTGCATTTTAAGTTGATATTAAGCCACGAATTTTTGAAACAATCCTTCACAAGCTTTAAAAATCTTTTGAATATATCTTATATAAGTATTTATGCTGTGTTGGAAAATTTCTTAACCAGTAAAATCGGGAACACAAGTGCTAACTAATTACTACATTAAACATTACACAATTAAAGATTAATCAGAACATACCATGGCAACGCAAATAATATAACATTTTTTACGTTCTGTCTGATGCAGTTTGAATTTGCAGAAGGTCTTTTGTGGACATTTAATTAAAATTGAAATTTAAATGAGCTTAAATACACGCTATGGCCAATGCCGCAGTTGAGACAACTACCCACCCTTTCCCCAAGCCCACAATCGTCATCCTACTTCTATAGGTAACCGCAAAACAACTGCAACTAAAACTGAATACTGGCAAATTTAATGAAGGCAGTTGGCCCCCCGGACGGTATCATTAATTATGATACTTTAAGTTGTGCCGCAAGTTACGGCGATGTTGCCTTGTTGCAGGTCTCAGAAATTCATGTTAAGGCGTCAAATAACCGCAGAAAACACATATGCACCCATACAAATACACGGGCTACACATAATAGGAAGGTGTTTAAAGCTTGCTTTAAACTGGGCAAAAATAAAACCACCAAGTGCTGCTTGTGTCTAAATACATGGGTCTGTATGTGTGTTTTTGCCTGTGTACGCTGACTGGGGTCTTGTCGGCATTTTCTTGCTCAATCAACTTCAATCAAGCAGGAATTTCAAACGTAATTGCGGTTTCAAAGCAAAAGCAGCACATTCTGAGGATGTACGCCGTTATTGTCGTCGCAGTGCCTGATGTTCTGAAGATGTTGGCGGTGTCAAAGGCAGTCATCAAATGTGTAGAAAGGCAGAAAATTATCGACGAAAAAGCAGACACGCATACATACATACATATTCATTCATGCACCAATAAAAGTAGGCGCTGTAGAACAAATGAAGCAGCAGTTGAAAATCCATCCCCTCGTTCAATTCACCAACCTACCCACAATCCAATCCCTTCCATTGGCAATACCAGTGCCATTGCCCACCAGCAGTGGAAGTCATAGCTGAAGATAGAAGGGCGTTTGATTTGATGGCTGTGGGCGTTTCATTGCCGCTGCCTTTCTCTTTGTGTACAACTTCAAACTTTTTTGCGCTCGTTCAATTACAACAGCAATAACAACAGCCATGGCATCTATAACAATTGAAAAGAAATGCTGCTTCTATGTAATGTATATATGTATGTACATACGTATGTATACTAGACAAAAGCGTTTGATTAGAAAAGCTGGATGCGATAAGAAAGCGTGAAGCGCAAGTATAAAAATTATATAGTATATATGAACTACAAAGTTGAGAAATAAAACGAAGCAATATAATTGAATTTTATATATAATTGCAACAGAGTCTAAGCGCTTTTTATATTTTCCCGCACTTTTTTTTAATGTGGCTATAGAGCTCAATGCTATGTGCAAACTGTCCTTTGATATTAGGTGTTGCTGTTTCAAGGCTGTCTTGTCCTTGCTCTGATTTATTGGCCAGATGGACTCTTTTGGGACGGCACGCACCCCAAAAAGCAAAAGCAAGAGCACGAACAGAATGGCCAAGAGTTTTAATTGCCTGTCAGTCTGTCCAACTAATCAGCATACGAACAGCAACAACAGCGAGGCACTTGTTTCAATGGCTTTTCCGACATCGTGTGAAAAATATGCCAACATTTTTCCAAACACGACAATGAACATATTATATAATAGACAATACCACAAAGTGTTTGGTGTTTCCTTGAACAAAAAAATGGGATGGGCTAAGAGGGCCTGTGCGGTTGGGGCATGGTGTGCGTCAGCAAAATATGAGAAAATACATGAACATGCTTCGGATTTCACAGCTTGAAGCTTTCAGCTGGGCGTTTGGAGCCATTTTCCATTATCCTCTGCCACAGCAGGCAATCGTAAAACCCCACAAACCTAAACAACCCCAGCAGTGGGTAAAACTTGCGACATTTGTCACACTATACTATACTATACAAAACAAATCAAATATTTAAAGCTCATTCAACCGAAAACTTCCACGCATGTTAGCGGAAACTAAAAAGAGGCATTCGATTTATTCTCCAACCAATGTCATAGGCACTTTTCATCAATGCTGTAACAGCTGCGGATACTCTAACAATTGCAATTGTGTTCTATGTATGTGCGGATCTGCGCTCTCGATTGACGGCTGCGGTCGCGCCCAGCAACACACAGGTAACCTCATCCACCTACCGATTCAATAGGCCACCAACCCATGCGGTTGCGGTAAGCTCTACTGCGCAATTAATAAGCGTCTAAGTTATTTGATTGCCACCAGTAAATATGTATGTATCCATGAAATACCTCAAGTGATGAACAAAATCTGATTATATTGTAGAAATGTGGAATTGACCTCAAGAATTCAAGCTGTTCTTAGTCATTTCTCACGTTTCTATTAAAACACAATTTTAAAAAAAGTTTGTAATTTTCTGTGAAATAAATAAGTTTTCAAGTATGTATAATATTTTTCCAGATCTAGACTAAGTTATTGCACAAAGAATATTTATTTTGGATACATTCGTAGAGGAGTGTATGTACGAGTAGTATGCATATGTCATGGGAACTTGTACACTAATTAATTTATTAAAAAACATATTTTAAACTCATCAGGCAGAGGAAGGTGTGTCTATATGCATTTACAGTTCAAAGCGCATACTTCAAAAAATTCTGGAAGGAATATTCAAGTAGTTGGGGAAACCGACGGGTACTTAACATTGTTGATAATTATTAAAGACGCTCTCAAAAAGCACTCGTAGGCAATTTTAGTTTGTAACTCTCTTTTCTCTATATTGTGCAAGCTGAAAAGCACTTAAAACTGGCGAGATAAATAAAAACTGACGTAGCTGCGAAGCCAAAATGTAAAATAGTTTGAAAAAGTATGCAAATCACCAAAGCTGAAAAGCAACCGTCGTTGCCGAAATGTGTAAAAAAAAGTAACACCAAGCTCAACACCTGAGCATTGAGCGCTAAATACGCTTTGCCGGCTGTCGATTTACCGCCTTTTTTATTGTATTTATTTGAGCAGGCCGAAGGCAATGAAAATACAGACGGACAACTTAAAAGCCAAGTTGAAAATGCTTTGCTGGCAAAAGGATTTTCAAAATAAAAAGAAAACACACACAAAAAGTCGCAAAGTCAACTTAAGAAAAGCCAGATTAGAGATGAGAGGAGACAGAGATGAAAAGGATTTTTTTTTCGCACACAGTGCGTATGCGTGATAAGTTTTCAATTTTCCTAAAGTAAATTGAGCTTATCACGGCCACCTGGGCACACAACAATTGAAAAAGAAGAAGAAGAAGCACAAGCAGTTAATTAGGTCGGACGGACGGACCACAATATACTGGCGTAGTGGAGCCCAAGTGTGTCAAAAGTCTGGCGTGGGCCATGTGCGAAAAGTTTATTTCATAATTTACAAAAAACGCTCAAGAGCTATGAGATTCATGGCTGCCCAACTCACCAACTCTCTGGCTATAGTGGAACATTTAAATTAAAAACTTTACCAAACAGCGCTCCCAAGTGGGTCGCGTATTATGCTAATGAACATAAAAACCCAAAACAAATCGCCTGGCGTGGTGTATACAAGAAAATGAATTAAAAATTAACGCAGCGCTACTGCAAATGCAAATGAATGAAAAACTTTAATGAAAGCTGTCTTTGCAACTAAAGAAAATAGCTCTCAACTTTTAATTAGCTTGCCATGCAATGGCGGCTTACTATTTGAGTTTTGGTTTGGTGTAAAAGCATGTTTTATTTATAAACTTTGCACCTCAAATGAAGCACCTCGTCAGTTCAATGCGGACAATAACAACAATTGCCAAAGGTTATGATTTTTATAGATATTGTAATGAAAGAGCAAGTAATGAAATGTGTGAATAGAGTATGCTCAAGAGAGACGGAAACCGTCATGCGGAAAATACGTTCTATTTGCAGTTGGAACTAAGTTCAGAGTCAAATTGAGTTTACATAGACGAAGGCAGCCCCAGTCGCAATTGTACACAAATAAAATTAATTTAATATTATGCAAATGTCATGTTTGTGTTGAGTAGACGTTTGGAATTTGGCGAAGTGCATTTTATGTGAGCGCCTTAAGTGCCTCACATTATTCTGCCTCTGACTCTCGACGGCCTTCAACTTTTACTTGCACGTTGACTTGTCTCCCTCAGTTTTGTGGCCTATGACAGTATAGGCTTCGTTGCAATTGAAAATACATTCTACTCGTATGTGCTCAATTGAATTAATTGCAATTCATTTTATTCGTATATGGCTGACTTCACTTTCGCAAATGCCTTACAAGCTGCTGTTCATTCACTTACTCAGCCATTCATTCATCACTAGGAAGACGATACGTGATGGGCTGAGACGAGTCGAAGAGAGCGTCTTGTCTACGACAAATCGTTTTAATCCTTAAGTGTCTGCATTGGCTGTTATTTGTTTTCATTAAGCAATCATTTCAACGAAATGCCTCGAACACAAGTCATTTGCATTCATTAACTTTGCCAGTTCGTATTGTTTTTGAATGTGAGTCTGAGTGTAGCAACTGTCTTAAATGATCACGCAACAAAAGTCTCGTATTTGGCATTTGGCACTTAGTAATCGACACAGAAATAACTACGCGCAATATATGACAACTGCGAACCTCATTTTAATATGCTCGACCAGAGCAACGCATATGAGTTTTATGGCCAATTATTTTTTCTATGGGCCTATTAATAGTTGATTATAATTTCCAATTGTAGTAGTCAGCGCACACTGTATGTTCCTGTTTGCTTACTACAACTTTTGTTTATATTTTCGATAGCCAGGCAGATAGATATACTTATAGTACAACAAAAACAATATAGTGGTGTGAGAATTTATTTGATTTGCTTGCCATCTTAGAGTCGGTTATTAAAATTAAAATCTGGAATGTAGAAGAGGCGCGAGCGTGAACAATTGTAAGTGCATGTGGTGATGTGTTTCATAATACTCTTTAGAGCACACAAATCCACAAATCGCTTGTATTGAACAGGGTTCATTCTTAAATACGATCCTGCAGGGCTCAACTCCAGATGTTCTCCAAAGTAAGCTCTATTATGTATTTGTACATACTCTATGTGCCATGAGATGGAAGTGACAGATATATATATTGATAAGAATAATCAATACATAACCATTTATGTCAGAAAACATAAGATATAGAGTAATTTGGCTGATCAAATTTATTATTCTAAGCTATGTGCAGTTTTTGCAGTGAGGATATTCATGTACAAATACAACACATTTATTTCAATTGCCGGTTAAAATTGTGGGAATACTACATAGTTGTGGACAGAGAAAACTTCAGGGGAACATAATACACTAAATATTGTCAATTACAATTTGTCAAGTCTGCGGTTGACTTATTTTTAATTTTCATGTCAATTGATATGGAACTTTTATTTCCTTTGTGCATTCAGTTTTTATTTTTATTGTTTGTGAATTTTTCCCAAGTTCATTTCTACACACCAAACAATTTTCAATTGAGTGCGCGGCGTCGAGCGCAATAAAGAAATCTAATAATAATAGAACTGGTACAAAAATAAAGAGCGAGAATATAAAATGGAGGAAATGACAAACGCCAATTGAGAGCTGGCAACATGTCGTATGTGTAATATTTGGACCTTCACTTTGTTTGAATGACGGCCGCATGCATTGCGATGCTGCCTTCGCAGCCGCCGTCGTTGTTGCAGTCGCTGCTTCTGCTGCTGCCATTTGATTTTTTGTTGTTTTTGTTGCGTCTCGCTGACTGAAAACACAATTAAGACGTGATGGAATTTTCATCAATTAATTTTATTTTAATTGCTGCGCCACATGACTCATTGGCACCATGATGGCAACAGCCTTTCTACTTGTATATAGAACGTATATGCTAGTTATATGCATGTATGAGTGTGTGTACACTGGAGCTTTTTGCATTATATAGTTGTGGCTCACACATCAAATGTAATCAAAGAGGGCAGTGCATTAATAAAACATATAAGTGCAATTGCGCCCTACGCATATTCATTATAATAAATTTCAAAGCCTGTAAATTAATTTAGTTTATTTCTATCCCTCGATTAGAGTGCAAAAAAACAAACTCACACATATGATCTTGCCTGCTTGCCTGTCTGTTTGTATATGTTTTTATGTCTGTACGTTTGTTTGTCCATGCCGTTTATTCAATTGAATTAATAATGCGCCTCGAGCGCCACGGGTGCCATTTAGAAATTTGCGTTTGTTGCAAGTCAACGATGTTGCCTGCTTCCATCATCTCCATTGCCATTTTTAAAAGGGAGCGGCTCTTTTATTGTTTGCCAGCATATAAATGCAAACGTACTATATGTACGATATATGTTCTTTATGATTTTTTAATAGCACGCACATAAAGCCGCTTAAGGCGCCGCCAATTATATTCACAACTTGAACGTGCATCATACGCTCATTGTGGTCCAAGTGGTTTAATTCATTTATAATATTTCAATTCACTCACCCATTCATAAAACCGTTGTCAATGCTGCATTTGATCAGCTTAAAGCTGGTAGTCGGATTTATAGCTTGCTGTATTTACAGAATTGCTAGTATGTGCTTACTTGTATACCTACATACATACGAGAATGTATGCACATTTGTATAAGTATAATGCATTTACGGCGGCATCTGTACTTAAGTATGTATGTACTATATATACCTATGTCGCGCTTATGTACTTCTGCCAGCAGAATGTAGGTATGCACAGACAGTACATGTTTCTATGTAAAGTAGAGTACGTGCGAGTACGACTCGCGCTTGTGGTATGGGGCGCACTCATAGGCACGTACTGTAATTTAAATTCATAGATGCGAGTCTGAGAGTTATTCCATGTGTGTGTGTGTGTGTGTATGTGTTTGGGTTTATTTGTGTGTGTGCCTCTTCATATCGTACTTTACATTGTACAATATATAATTTGTTGGGCTCGTTTCATAAACAATTATGTATTAAATTTTTGTCGTTGGTATGCAAAGTGTGTGAGTTGTTTCTTCGTCCGTCCATGGGTCAGACGGTCTGTTTTTGTCGGTAGTTCTGTTTGCTTATTTGATTGTTTGCTTAGGTCTACTCGTATGTGCGGCGTCATCATCGTTGCCGTAGTCGCATGCCGTCATAGCAAACTCATACTTTTTCAGCGGCGTAAGAAGCATTAATAAACGACTGTAGAACCAGCATTATTATCATCATCATCGTGCAATGAAACTCTGAGCTAAGTGGGTTCAATGTGTGTTTCGGCTTATCGCTGGCAGTACGTAGTCAGTGTTGCCGATTGACATGACTTAAACCTGGACTGAACTTTATGAATTGTCGCTGGTCCACAATAAGGCCGCTAAAAAATAAGGCTTAATTAGTGTTTTAATATATTTTTTGACCCTCTTATACTTGTATATGCAAAAACGTTTGTCGCTAATTACTAGGAGTTTATAATAAATGAAATATCTCTATGCTCCCACATACTTTTCCAAAAACATTTTTATATCTTATTCTTGAAAGCCAACGATATTGTAGACTATGCACTTTAATCTCTAGAGCAAGTCATATATAATTGTTCATAGGAGAAGCTGACGATAGTTCCTATTATTACTAATAAGCCCTTTACTTTCATTTCATAGGATTGAAATGATCAGGCCTACTAGGAATATATATTTTGAATGTGCATAAAAGTATTTCAAAAATTGTATTATTCATTGTAGAAACGATTCGCCACATTGTGTAGCGAACTTTGTAATGATTTATTTTAAATGCACTGCACTTAAAAATGTAAAAAAAAGAAACGAAAAATGCTATACTTGTAAGCGTCGCTGCCGCTGGCGATGTAGCTGCAATAAAAATAGATGCGAGTGTATATGTTTGTTATTTATTTTTATTTAATTTAATTGTTGCAGTTGCTATGTTTGTTAAATTGTATTATTCGCTTTTGCTCAAGTTCATGGCCCAAAAAAATAAAGAAATAAGAATGTGGGTTCTTTACTTCCTTGCCGCATTGGCATCATTCTTGTTGTTGCTTCTAAATTGGCCTGATTTAAATTTTGTTTTCGTTTTTGTTGAAAGTTTCACTTTGTTGTTGTAGGTATTGGTGCTTGCTTGTGGCATGTGCTCACATGCTCAGCAGTTGTGCCGATTTTGTCAACTAAAAATAATCCAAAAGCCGACAACAAATGCTGCTGACGATAATTTACGCTCGAACAAATACACCCGCGCCCAGTCTGTTGGGCATTCAATGTCATGCACTAAGCCAAAAGTTCACATTTTTGAATACTCTTAAAAATATGATTAAGAGAAGTGCAGATTTTTAGATAAACGCGAAAATTTTCCTATTCTTAAGTTATAATTACTCTTTCTATTTCAGATGAGCAATAAACTTATTTCAACTGCAAAGATGGTTGTTAGTATTTTGGAAGCTTTCAGCAGAACAATTGAGGCTTGCTGAAGCTTAGCTGGAAAATGTTACATACACATTACACCTGAAATAATAACTGAAATAGCTTCTACTGTATGTTGATTTGCTTTTTGAATGTATTATGCTTACGAGATGCTAAGCGCTCTCATGTTTGCTCAATTAAGTTCATGTCGTAGTGCAAACTGTCGATGAATTCTGTCAAATGAAACGCGTCCAACGCAATTTATCGTCCATTTGCACTCATCGCACATACAGGCTGACAATGTCGATGCAGGCGCCCAATGCCAGTTGATTTGACCAAAATGCTTGGGGCCATCATGGCGTGTGAGTGCTGCTGCCTGATTCCCGGCACATTAGTAGCACCTGCGACAAATTTCCATGCCTGGCTGCTGTGCATTTGACTGGTGGTTGTGCATCATTTAATGCGCATTGTGGTTGTTGTTGTTGCTGGTGCAACTGACAGTCTGTTGACAACACGTCAGCTCATGTAAATTTAATGCTATCCACTTGCAGCTTGGTCAGCTCATCGCCGCTCATCAAGAACGCTGTGCTTGAAGCCGGGACTACGGTTGTGGCTTCGGTTAAGTCTTGGGGGCTGAGAATGGAGTGCGTATGCTCATTTTGACGCCCACATGCCAATTAAACGGGAGCACACACGCTTGACTGCCACAAATACAAGTAGTAGAGCAGAGATCATCCTACACTAAGGAAATAATTGGGAAAATCGTGGGAAAAACGTGTATGGAGCACAAATTTTGTGTGCGGTACGGCTATGAGTATTTAACCTACGGCCAAGAGAATAATGCTCTAAGTTTATTACGTCGAATACTAATCATTTCCTAACATTCAATTGCTTAAATCTGTTACCGCAGTAATAAAAATAATTAAACTGATAAATTCTATTTATGAAGCACTTGGACATTGTGGGACCACGGCTTAGTATTACTTAGGGAAATAATGGGAGGTCTAAAGGTTTTGGGGATCGCAAGAAGATATCTGCGTTATTTAACAAGCTAGAAGAACTAATATCTGTTTTATTGGCTTTCAAAATCATTCAATCAGCTGATGTTTTAAATAAAGGTCTTTGCTTGTTGGTTGCAATTAGAATTATTATTGGGATGTAACGATACTACTCCGATAGGGTGAGAACTAATTTTTATAGGAATTATTGTCTCGACCTATTATGATACACATACTTGTATGTATTAATAAAATTCTTTTGAAGATATTTTTCTCAGTGCGCGTCGTTGTCAGGCGCTTTGCCAGTTGCACACTCGGTCAATCAATTTAGCTGCAGCAGACAAATCGTGCGCGGCAAACATTTTTCCGTTTCCAGATGTTATGTGAAATTTTCGCTCAACGAACAACCAGCAACCAGCCACCTGCTCACCCCTCCCCCAAGCGCCTTTCTCTGTGATTTGTGCTAAACATTTTATGTCTCCGGTTCTAATTAGAAATACGTCGCCTGACATTGAGCACTGATTTATGCATATGAATTGTGTTCAGATTTGTTGTGTCTCTGTTGTGTTTGCTGTTTTTGTTTGGGTAGTAGTTTCCCAAAGCCAATAAAATGCAGTACAATTTTAGTTGGGTCTGACATTATGTCTATCGACAATTTTGTTTTTTTAGGGCGTGAGTATGCGTTTGCTTCAGCTGCTTTATCACCAGGCAAATAGGTAGACAGGCCATTAGCCAGATGGCGAGGGAGTAAGTGGGTGAGTTACAATTTTCAATAATTGTTTGTAGCGCAATTGTAGCTGCAACTTGGCTTATCACCCCTTCACAGCTCTCGCTACAATCCCACTCATCAACACTATACAAGGCAATTAGCATACAAAGCACGTAGAGCAACCAAACAGTAATGAAATACGTATAAATATTGTTATTTTTAACGGCTGTTGTAATTTTCAGCAGTTAAGTTCACGCGTACACCCCTGCTTGCAGCTTGACTATAGCTGAGCAAATTTTATTCAGTAGCCAAGTGTAGCTTCTGCTATATTCTTTTTTTTTACACAAACATAAATGCAAATTTAATGCAGATTACTCAGCGAAATATAGATTTCGCACTCGATATCGCATATGGGGTGTTGTGGCGACAATCCGTAGCACCATAAAAGCCTTACTAATCAGTTTAGCACACCTCATATTAAGTTAGCACCAGCTTTAACCCATTATTCACGCTGGTGAGCGGGGATTTAGCGTATTTTGTTGCATTTACTTAAAAAAACTAAGAGAAGCTTTCCACCTTTCAGTAAGGGTTTGAAATGAATTTATGTCTTTGCCATTAGATAATTACGACATGAAAAATAAATGGAATTACTAACACTGTACACTGTAAATTTTAATAAAATTACTATTTAAATAAATAACACTTAATAGAATGAATGCATTTGCGTTGCCTTGGGATCAAATAACAAAACTGACTATCAATTAAATGAATTACTTTATATTGAGCATTCAATTAAATTAATTAAAATTCATCAAGCAATATTTATCAAAGTTGTGTGGGACAAAATCAATATGTGGATATTTCTCCAAGTTATTATTACATTTTTTATACTGCACAAGCTTCCCAAAAGCCTACCATTAGCAAATCAAATGAGGCAAGCAGCTGTCACTCAAACACACCAATTTAAAGGGCGTTCAGCCCTGCCCTAAGAACTCACAGCTTCCTTAAGATGCTGTCGTATTATTCAACCCGCAAGGAAGTGATGCGCAAGACTCATTTAACCGCCCGGCTGGGTCTGATGAATGAAAACTATGAAATTTGGCTACAACTAACAACTAATAAATGTTTGTGAGGCAGCTGTCATTTCATTATCAGCATCCTTTGGCCTCTGGCTAAAATAATTTGCCGCACATCTTGTGGGCAACCTCTGACCCATGCACAAACAATGCTCACGCACACTGGGAGAGGATCTACTGAAAATTGTTTTCCCCTCTTTGTGTTTTCAAATTAAAGCTTTGCGTATTCATTTGTCACCATCATAGCTGCGGGAACAAGAAACAGGTGCAACTATTTCAAATTAAAATAGTAAACTGGAAACGTGAAACAGCATTGCACGCATGTTTGTTACAATGCAACACATCGATTGCTAAATAAATTTAGATAAAGTAAATGAATGAATGCGTGACATTAATTTGAACTATTCAATTTTAATTGTAGCCACATGACTTGGCAATTCGACAGAACTAATGCACGTGTGTGCATTTAATATGATTTTAAAACACCTTTCAGTTGTTGTTCAAATATTTCAATAAAATAAATGAAATTACTTCATTTTAAAGGCAATTAGCCCTGGGCTCCCAAATTGCATTGAAGTGGAAACACAAAATCCTGCAGCTAATTGAGGCAAACAAACCATGCCACAAAATTAACTAAACTGTTAAACAAATACATGCATATACATGCAAACAATCGAAGCCAGCCCTTCAGCGAAATTCAAACAGAAAGCGGGGACGATGGAAAAAATCGACTCCAATGTTCGCCGAGGATATTGCATTTGACATTTACACCAATCCAATTAAAGCTTAAAAAGCAAACTACAAATCAGACAATGTTAAGCCATGCAACAAAAAAAAAATAAAATAAAATGCAATTAAATCCAAAAGCGGAAACTAAAATGTGTAACATTTCAAATAGGCGTGCATAATCAAATTTTCGCATTCGGGCACCGAGCGAGTGCAATGCGCCCATAAAACGAATGCTAATGATTTACATACATATTCGTATATATACAAACATTCCAATTTCCAAGTGATATACACTTAAACAAATTCTTCGTGCCAATTTCAAGATTATTTCAATAACATGCAATATATAGTTTCTGACAAAATTACAAATTGAATTGCTTACTTATTTGTATTTGTATTTTCAATAGTATTTTCAATATTAAGTGATAAATTTTATTACATATTAAAATTGTAGCTTCTTAATATAAGCGTTAGCGCTAAAGCGTCAAAAACTAGTCAGTTTAAGAGCTCGAAGACCCACTTCATTTAATGAGTGATGATAAATAAAATAAAAAATGAAGAAAGAAGCGACAGTTCTATTATCAAAATAGAGATATGCCACATTTCAGGACGAAGAGTAAGCTGTTTTTTATACCCTGTACCCGTAGGGTAAAAAGGGTATATTAGGTTTGTGCAAAGTATGTAACATACAGAAGGAAGCATCTCCGACCCCATAAAGTATATATATTCTTGATCAGCATGACGAGAGAAATCGATCTAGACATGTCCGTCTGTCCGTCCGTCCGTCTGGATGAACGCGAGGATCTCAGAAACTATAAAAGCTAGAATAACCAAAGTTGGCATCCAGATTCTCCTAGGTCCGAGTAAGGACGAGTTTTTTTTATTTTTTTATTTTCCCCCCCTTCCCCCGCTGCAGAATTTCGTCAATAGCGTCCACAATTTTATTCAATTGGTCAATTCTAAGAAAAGTTATTAGCGAAACAAATTTTCGCCAGTACAACCCCCCCAAACTGCAGCAACAAGTTCGCTCTTCTTCTTCCTCTTTTTGCTGCTGCTATGGGCGCATATAACTCAGGGACGGAAGTTTTCCTGGGTACAGGGTATTACACTGTCGGGCTTGCTCGACTGTAGCGTTCTCTCTTGTTAAGTGTATGTTTGTGTGTGCATGTGTATGAGTGAGCCTAGGGCTAGCGCATCAAAGCGCCGTTAATCAATTTTTGGTGCGACTACTTTGTTAAATTAGCGAGAAACACATGTTACGTATAATCGATGTGGCCGTCGAGCAGACATATAAGTAGTATACGCAAATTTGCCGAAAACCGAAATCAATAAATAAACCTAAGGCCAAAATAGACGCAGACGTTGTTGTTGTCGCTACAAAAATGTTAATTTAAAAACGGCTAAAATTAAACTGCATACATGCATGCTCATAATAGATATGCCCGAAAATTTATTGCACTGTCAATTCAGCCACAGGCGCGACAAAAATCAAGAACAAAATTTGCAATTACATAAATTAGAAAAAAATATAGTATACTCGTATATTCGTACTTGCATGTATGTACGAGTATATAAAGCCTTGCCCGTTGTCCATTAAACCGGGCTACAAGCAATTTCGTTGTCATTTAATTAGTGCTACACTATTTGGGCGACTGCAATTGTCAGTGGATTTTAATTTTTGCATTTGTATCGCTTGGCTAACCGTCGGGGTGCAACTGCGTGCGAAAATTGTGACAAGCTGTCAGCTTTCATAAACTTTGAGAAATTGTTATTTATAAAATGCGCTGAAAAATGTTTATTATTTTCAAATTGCGGACGCGATTAAGTTGCATGGACATGTGAAGCATTTGTAATTGTCAGAGCAGGATCTAAAACGGAACGGTGGCAGGAAGGATGCACAGCGAGCGCGTTATAATCACCTAGCATAGACGCATAAGCTGCACACTTAATTTGTGCCAGGCGCACTCCAAAGCGATTTCAGTTTACAGCTTGTGGCAACGAGACCAACAACCAGCCATGCCAACAACACCGGCAGCGACACCGACATCGTGAACGATGCCTGCGTGTTATAAAGCAAAGTCAAGTTGGCGTAGCTAAAAACAAAAGACTTGAGTCGCACTTAGTGCCCAAAACAATGCCAAAGACGAGGGGAGCCTCAACGCAGGACGGATTTGCTGTCTGCTCGTTTTATATGCATTATCTGCCGCGACCACTTTTAATGGGACGCGCTTGCCAGTTTATTTTATCACTAGGCGCCATCACAAACTCTGGGCTTCTTGCGCTGTCAACGCCATCAACGTCAGCGCTGTTGTTGCCATTGCTGCCTCACGCTGTTAACTTGCTAAAAATTTACGTACTAGCAATAAGAAAAACAACAGCAATAACAATAATACTGCAATTCTCTCTGTCACTTACTTTTTCGTGCTTTTCACGCGCTTTATTTTATTTTGACTTCAACAAAGCAGTGCGAAGCGCTGAGCTGGAAACTTTAGCTCCTCGTTGTTGCTGTTTTTTCAACCCGCGTTGGAAGTCGAGTTGTTTTTTGAATAGCCGGAAACTACGTGGAGAGCAGCGTTATTCAATTCCGAGAGCTGGCTAGAAAGTAGTCGGTGCTAATCGGGTAAAACGGTTTTGGGTAAAGTTCAAATAAACACTCAACGCAATCTTACCCTTCTACAAAATGCGATTTTTCGGGGTTTCTAATTTTCATTACATCAAAATCTTGGAGCACAATAATTCAAATTTTTATTTGCCATTTAGAAAACGTTCTTTAGTTTCCCTTTTAATGATGCAAATTTCTTTAAATACTTGAATCGTTCTGCTCTTTTCGATGCATTGAAACATTGCCGCAAGCATCCTAAATTACAGTCGCTGCCTTGGCATCCTTCTGTGTCCTT
This sequence comes from Scaptodrosophila lebanonensis, assembly GCF_003285725.1. Taxonomy (NCBI): domain Eukaryota; kingdom Metazoa; phylum Arthropoda; class Insecta; order Diptera; family Drosophilidae; genus Scaptodrosophila; species Scaptodrosophila lebanonensis. The sequence continues at coordinate 23,161,641 of NW_022060538.1, forward strand.
CTGTGTAAATATATATTAAAACCATATGTGTATAATTTTGAGGGCAATAAGTAGGAAAAGCACATATGCATATTCATTTGTGCAAAAATGTCAATGTTTTCTTTACTATATACTATATAATATTTGGCAGTCAAATAGGAGTGATCAGATGCTAGAAATGTACTTTGTGGCTATTCAGATTACTTTTCGGACCACCTTCGGGAATGTGCGCTGTCTATCGATTATTGCAGGCCATCCATATTTATGCATTTCGCACTGGCATTCGCTTTGATTGCGTTGCCCCGGGCAGGGTGAGAAGAGATGCGGCAGCGGGAACTGAAGTTTGTGGGAAACGGTTTTCCAATTTGCAAAATGAAACCGGGCAACAGTTGTACAAGCATTGAAGGCGCACGGCCGCGCAATTAAACTGAAAGCCTGCCAGCGCCATTTAAACTCTAACTTTGGATGGGACCATTGATTGCAATTCAATGACGGCATAAATTCTTCAAGTTTTGGAGAGTTTAATATAGATTAAAGTATTTATATTTACACATAATTGATATACACAGTTGATAAACTAAAACAATCCTACCTGGAATAGCTTTCTAGAGTTGTGAGTATTCACAAAAATTTATTGAATTTGACCTATTGGACCCTGTTTGCGTGTGTTTCATATCAGTCCGAAAATACTGCTCCTCCCAAGTTACAAACTGTTCATAGCAATCATTCAGATAAGCTACAATAAGTTAAGGTTATGAAAGTCCATAAATGACAGCTATAGATATCCTTATATACTAAAAGGCTACGCCTCACAATTAGGTGGTACTACAAGTATTATTTTGTCCCACATACCATTAAGCTGTCCACATGCCTGAAAGCGGTGCGATGCTAAGTCTTGACGCAGGACACATACAAAAGAAATTCCAACAAAAAATAAATAAAAGCTAAGATTTTTGTGCCTAGAGGGGGCATGTGAAAGGGGTCGACCATGGTAGATGCTGCATATATTGCAGCACATATATTGCAGCACTAACTGTAAAACCGTAAAACGGTAAAAAGTGAAAATGAATGTGTGGCTATGCTATACAAAAGTCGGTATCACTGTATCTCTTGCACGACGTGTGTGTATTTGGGAATGTATGTGCGAGCGACTGAGGTGTTGCTGAATGTGAAATGTAACCGGCGCATGTTTTTACACACTTTTATGGCCGACATGGCGTACTTGACAACATTTTATGCACACCGCCTACGCTACAGCACAGCCAACAAGCAGCTACCAAAGCCAGTTGTCCTCCAGGCGCCCCCTTTCCTTTTACTCTTTTAAGCCATGCAGCCCAGTATTGAAATGTTGCCGTCGCCTGTTTCCAAAAGTGCCATGAGCCATACTCACGCAGCAACAAGGCACAGATGACGTTGTTGTTGTTGTTGTTGTCAGATGCTGTACTTAGCCTCGTTAGGGTCTAATTAAAATTAAAATTTGTTACTTTAATGAAAAACTTTTTCGGTAGCTGGCAGGCTTTAGATCTGTTCATTAAATTAGTCACACTTGGCGGGTATGGAGTATGGAGCTCTCGGAAGACTAATGCCAGCAACTATAATAACAAAGGCCGTATTCAGGCTCATGTCACGTAGCGTCCGCACTTAATTTCTGTAATTTCCAGGGACTGCGTAATTTAAAGGCTAAGAGCACATTGCTAAGAATTAGGCATATAAATAAATTTCCTGAGTGTGGTGATTTGCAGGTTCGTGATTTTGCAGAAATTAAATTAAGAAGTGGGTGTACATAGTACCGACAAACCCTTCTCAGCAACAAATGCGACCCTCGTTTTTACACCGACACATTCTACCTATACATCAACAACGGGCAACAGAAATAACACCTTGAGGCTGGGTGTCAAAGGTCCCGCCAGTAAACATTTGATGTCATCGCGTGTCCTTTTAACTTTATATATTGCTCGGTGTACACATACGTATGTGAACGAAATACCAGCGAATTTCCTCAATAAATCCACTCACACAAATATACATACATACATACTCGTACTCGTATTGTAGAAGAACGTATGACAGACCTTCTGCAACAATAACAATAAAAAGGAGAGCATGACAAGCGACAGCCATAACGTTGACAGCGATAAATTAAATGGTAATTTGAATTTACCGTTAAGTGACACGAACAACAGCATGCCTGAGAAAAACCAAACTATAGTACATATGTAAGAATCTATGTATTTGGGTAAATACTCGTAGTGTACTTATGTATGAGCAGACGCTACCAATTGGCAGGCCAAATGAAATGTACAAAACCGAAAAATGGCAACGGCAACTGAAAGTCAAACTTTATATACAAAATTGTCGTTAACGTAACAATAAACACCAGAATTAGAAAGGAAGCCAACATGTATATATATGTACACTCACTGAGGAATAATCAAAAATATGTAAGCTAAGTAAATTCAAGTAAGAGACTTTAAATTTCTTCTGTTAATACGAAATGCTGATTACATGACATGGCCCCGCTTCATGTCCCATAAAGGACTATGGTCTGACCCTTCGAAAAGAAAGTGATTTTTGTGGGCCCAGCACACACGCTCACCGAAACATAAAAGATACAAAAAACTTTCCGGCTTGTCCGTGGCAAACCAAAAATTTATTGCCAAAGTTAGGCCAAGAAAATGTATACAAACAAAGTTGGCCCACCGAGGCTGAGGGAACGGTCCTCACCAGCGGCCTCGACTCCACTTCGAACTCCTTTTTCGGCATTTGAAATGCTAAATGTATTGTTAGGGCCCAGCCGTTAATGCTACCAACAGTGACCGCAATCCTAAATGGGCTCGGGCGGGCGCATATTTGTCAACGACATTTGTGCCTGATAAACCGGAAATAGCACCCACTCACACATACAAGGCACACACACACACAAGGCAGCGATGGCATCATAGTGTCGAACGCAGTTACACGGTAAATTACCTTGAAGTGCAGCAAAAACAAAAAAAAAATCCAATGAAAAACAGACTGGCTAAGTTTTTATACAGTTGGAATGGAAATTTATTGTGGCATTAAGCAATAGCGATTTTTAAGCGATGGAAAAACATAACCGACCATGTCTTGCCATACTCTTAACTTTTAATCTTGACAACGATTTATGGTGTACATAAAAATGAATGTATTATTTTGCCAATTCGGCGCCCAATATACAGAACCGATATTTATGAAAATTGTATTATATTTACTATGCGGATCTGGGGGAAAAAGTATATAACTATTCGGAAAGTATAAAAATAGGAACAAAGTTTCTTAAGAAAAATTGTAGAAGACTTAAGGTCAACAAGGTGGAAATAGTGTAGATCAAGATCAAGAGAGTGACTGCAAATGTAATGCCTTGGAATGGCCAATACCTTTAAAGGTATTGGCATTTCTAAGCGAGAGAGAAACAAAGTGTGTCGCATATAATAGATTTTATGACCAATCGTGAAAAACTTGGGATTGGAGTTGCTTTCTCCTGGAAGGAAGCTGAATATTTAGTAGCACATACAAATTACACAGAGCATGCAACATTCGAATTCGAGATTCAAATTTTAACCTGGCTTTTTTGCAAATTTCTCTTGCAATAAATGTTAAAACAGCAGGAAATGCCAGGGAGTACAGAAGGGCACATTCAATGAACAAAAACTAAGTTTCCAAGGCTTAAGTTTGAATTTGTTGTCGATGGGGTCTATGAATTTGTATTTTTTGTTTTTTGTTTAAAGCCTGCCTACCTGCCTTGATCCACTTTATGCTTTTGGAGCCGACAGTCGAGCCTGCGAACGTGTTCCACTTCAGCAACCAAATGGGTCGAATGCAACTACCAACGCACACAGCTAAATGTATATGTATATACTACAAGTATATATACAGATAAATAGTGACGTGTAGGTATTTTCTGGTGGTTGCTGCAGAATAAATAAATAAATATTCAGAATGTGGGCGCAATGAGTGATTTTCTTCCTGAACGTGTAATTTATGCCTAGTGTGAAGGAGTGTAAAGGTCCGTCAAAGGGCAGCTATTGCATATTTGATAATGCTGCCTGCTGCGGTAAACAATGGAACCATGTATATTTGGGATTTGCGCAACCAAATGGGATTAGTTGCTTGTAAGCTGCTGTCGGCCCAGCCGTCAGTAACATTAGGCAGGCAGCATGTTGTGGGGCAAGGAACAAAGGCTGGTTGTAGGAATTACCATTGACGTTCTCATCTACCGACAGTCGGAAACTTGATTGAGAGATCAACGTTAGCAAGCGAATATGCGTGTACGTCTGTCATTCACACACCCATTCAATCAGTCAGCCGTACAGCCAGCCAGTCAGTCGGTCACATCTTTGCATATCTTAATAAGACATTCAACTCACATACAGAGGAGGCATAACACTTACGCCTCCATCGCATAAACTTATACCGATTTTTCTTACAATTTGTGTGTAGCTGCACCGCGGCGAATATCGTGAACGGGTCCTGACAACTGAAATAGGCTCATACAAAGCATGAAATATGGTAATAGCCGTGTACCAAAACGACGTGGCTCATTCTTTCCCCTCCTCAGTGTATATTTGTGCGTGATGTGTGTATCTCACCAATACAAGCGAAGCGTGAAATTTCATACGGTGTAAGCAAGTGAGTGAATGTTGGATGAATAACTGCGTATATATGTGTGTGTGGGTCTGTGTCAGTGTTTGTGAAGAGCTGCCAGCACATAAACAACGACATTTAGCTGCACGCACACACAACCCACACACACCGACAGTTTGGCATAAATATATGTGCCATTCACATACACTTGACACAATGCGCACACAAAAGTAGACAACGTTTTCGATGCGCCGGCAACAGCTTTGCTAAAGTGCTGAGAATACTATACTGCTGGTTTGCTTCCTCTCCTTTCTGTCAGATTTTTCTACCTTTTGCCTTCTGACCGTTGAACAATGGGACTAACTATTTAAAACTTTATGGATAATTTTCAAGCTTCTTAAATTAAGTAAGTTATAACTATGTTCCTGCAAAGAAATCATTTGGCCGGATCGTCGTAGGATGAAGTGGCGAATTTGCAAAAGCTTAAATGAATAAAGTTCGAAGCGTTAGCGTACTTGTTGTTTTTATATCCTGTACCCGTAGGGTAAAAAGGGTATATTAGGTTTGTGCAAAGTATGTAACATACAGAAGGAAGCACCTCCGACCCCATAAAGTATATATATTCTTGATCAGCATGACGAGAGAAATCGATCTAGACATGTCCGTCCGTCTGTCCGTCTGTCCGTCCGTCTGTCCGTCCGTCTGTCCGTCTGGATGAACACGAGGATCTCAGAAACTATAAAAGCTAGAATAACCAAAGTTGGCATCCAGATTCTCCTAGGTCCGAGTAAGGACGAGTTTATTTTTTTTTTTTTAATTTTCCCCCCCTTCCCCCGCTGCAGAATTTCGTCAAATGCTACCTAAACCAAACTTTGCACACATAATTAATATGTAATTGTCTACTGTTGTTCAAAATTTTATTCAATTCGGTCAATTTTAAGAAAAGTTATTAGCGAAACAAATTCTCGACAGTACAACCCCCCCAAACTGCAGCAACAAGTTCGCTCTTCTTCTTCCTCTTTTTGCTGCTGCTATGGGCGCATATAACTCAGTGACGCAAGTTTACCTGGGTACAGGGTATTACACTGTCGGGCTTGCTCGACTGTAGCGTTCTCTCTTGTTTATGTGTAAAGTAGTTTAAAAGTCATTGCACATACACACCTAATATATAGTCCGTTCTTTGGCTGGCGACAGCATTAATCTTTGAAAGATTATTTTTCAAGAGGTATGTAACGAACTTCACCCACAGTGCATTGCGCAGCTAGTCTTGTTGTGGGCAATGCTTTTGTTGGCTTGCAATTTGATGATGATGTCGTTGGTCGTGCATTTTACGCTAAATACCTTAGAGACAACTTGGCTGGGATTTTCCAACAACGTTCTTATTATGACACTAGTGTTGTTGCTACCATTTGCTTATTTATTTATGAATGGCCCCACATGTGTGTGGCAAGGCCATAGAGAGTTGGTCGACTTAGAGCTGTCTACAAAATGGACAATTAAATGTTTTATTACGTAATCCTAATTGGATGTAATTGTTTAACATTGATTGCAAATTTGCAAGCACGCCTGTGTAAGTTGGGTTCGAGTTAGTGGCTCGCCTCAAATCTGCGCCAGCAAGCAAGTCACACCCTCCTGCCTTCCCCACAATTCCTCATAGTTGTCATCGTTGTCATTTAGCTCTGTTGACAGTTGAGATGGCACTGGAGACCCCTAAAATGGCAGGTCAGGTTGAAGCTAGGGTACTTATGTTTTACTAATTAATGTACATATTTAATTAATTACAAGTAAAAGCTGTAAGCATGCACTACACAAAACATACATACATACACAAGTTGCCATAAGCGCTGGGGATACGACGTATGAGCGTGTACACTTAAAGAAACATTTGAATTAAATTAAATAAGGGGGATAAAAATAATAAATTCAAAAATATTTTATTTTTCGTTTACGTTTAAACGTGTTTTGTTCTAGCTTTAAATCCTCTAAAGCAAATCCTTACTAATTATATTCTGTTTGCGGGTACAGGGTCACAAATGTCATAATCAACATAACGTTTATCGTATTGCCCAAGCGAAATAGCTGGCAAACACACACACACACGCACACACACACACACACACACACACACACGCAATCCAACTTAAACAGCCCCGCCCTCAACGGCTCTGCATGTTCAAGTGTTGTCTTGCCGCTCACCTTCGAGCTCATCCTTCCCATCGTCTGCTAAGTGTTCCCCGCTATGCGGCTACCTGGCTGCAGGTGTCAGCAGCAACTGTACCCACAGCCAGACAGCCAAGCATCCGAAGAAGCAGCCCGACAGCTCTAGGCACCGGCTTCGCCTGACGTTTATGAGGTTTATCGATTATAAGCTGCTTAATGCGAACTAAGTGCGCAATTAATGTGCCAGTTTTCTATGCACTTGAGCTTAAATTTAGTTGTAGCATTTAATGCTTGGCCTGGTAAATAGGCCGACTTAGTTGCTGTTGCTGCTGCTGCCAAGATTGAACGAAACAGTTTGCTGGAGACATGTTTTCTGCTAAAATATCAAAACACCACTACTTCAGCTTTGGGATTTTAAGGCATTTGGCTGATTTGATGAAATTATAAACCGCATTTACCATTCCAATTTGTATTGTGCGATCTAAAAGATCAGAAAGCGTTCGCAAAAACCATCTAGCAGTCCAATAATTTTCAACGAACTCTTAAAATACAAGGGTATACGAGCTTTGCATAGCCATTATTTATCCTGCTTCGTTTTACTTCTGCTTAAATCATTTTTATGACTCTGACGCTGATCTCGCTCCTTTGCAACCCATTTGTCTTCTCTGCAATGGCGGTTACTTTGGTTTCCTTGCCATTGTCAACGAACATGGACTGCGGCATTCCTCGTCAACATTGAAAGCTATGCGATGTCATATTATGCTGAAGATTATTCGAATTGTGGAACAAGAATTCAACAGAAAAATATGTATGAGTTTATCTATGTAGAGAGCAGTATGGCGTCAACTGCGAATGAAGACGGTTGCATAAACATTTATGAGCAGTTCCTTTAGTATTATTATTATTTTTTGCCCTGTTTATTTGCGCCATTTGCAGCACGTTGCTTCAGCAAGAGCAAAAGCTTGTTAACAAACAAAGCCGCCGTGTAATGAGCATCTTAAGTGCTGACTTCCGGTATGCAGGACCACCCACACCAATTGCTATGTTAACAGTCATATTGAATCTGTTTGTGGTCTGTTCTCGTGGCAGTTCTGCAGGAATAACTAAATGGTCGGCAAAACAGAGGAGAGCTCTATTCACACATATGAGTGTTAGTTTAAGTATGTACGTTTTATATTCGCTAGTTCAAGCAGCCGGGCGGGTGACTTGTCCGCCCGTTGCTGGCTGATAAAGTTATCTGCTATGGCGACATACAAAATGGGCCAAGTGGGCGCCACTGTAAAGGAGGTAGCCACGGCTGAGCAGCAGCCAACTGCTAAATTGAATAAACACATAACGAGCGCATTGCAAGCAGGCAAAAGGAACGAAACGGTAATAAAACTTTTAGCCATATAGACGAGCCAGACACCGAGTGACCTGCGTTGAACGTTTCTCCCTTTTGGGGGCCAGCAGCAACATTCACAGGCGTTCACATGTAATGGCACAAGGACAAAAGCAAGGCAAGTAAACTTTCTTGCTCTTGGCTGTTTTATTGTACGCGCAATAAAATTTGTGCTTACGAAAAATGTTGTTCCTTTTTCGAAACAAGGTAAATTGCGCTTGTAAGTATGCTACAGTTTTCTTCGTTAAACTTTTCCCTTTTCTTTCCCTTGCTATTATTATGCTTGCTTTGTCTACACTTAAAGAAATGACAGCAGTTCAATTTCAGTTTTGATATTGTTTGAAAATACGGAAATGGTATACTCCTTTTTATGCGCACCTTTATTTGATAATATAATACATTTTAAGTGTGTGAACACATTCCCCAATGAAGGTTTCAAATAAATAATAAATATTTGTGATTTAAATGTAATTAGTTTCGTACAGTGTTCAAGCACGATTTTCTTTGGCTTCGTATTTTAAAAATTGTTTTGCCAAATGAATTCAAATGTGCTGAGGTAGTTCGGTTTCCAATATGGCAACCAGCCGCTGAGTACCCGTGTGTTTGTTGTTAAGCGCTCCTCTGTGTGTATGTTGAACTGTGACCGTGGGTGGGAGTGTGCGTGTGGCTGCTCAAATGCTGATTGCTCCCTTAAGCCACATACATTTTATTTTTTCGTATTTCTGTAAATTGCATTACTGCGTTTTATATGCTTGTTTTCTTTGAGCACATGAAACGCTGCTGCTCCACATCTGCCGTCCCGTGCTTGAATTTTCTGTGCATATGGCTGCCATAAGGTGCTTCTAGGTTTCTTTTATTTTTCGATTTTTCTTTTGCTTTTGCTTCTGTCTCATAAAAATTACGCTGATTATGCGAATGACGTGGCATTTTATGGCTGTCAGCTTAGTTTGCCACAGGGATTCTGGGCCTCAGCGGTTACAGGTTCGGTTCTGGCTGCCTTGCGCTACAGCAGCCATATTGTAAGCCATCCTAGGTATTCCGCTCTGAAATTCTGCGACACTGTCGACGCCAGCAGCAGGTGGCCTTTTATGGATTTTCAATGGGCTTATTATCAACAGTATTTTATGTGCTCCAATGCGTCGTTGTCATAGTCAATTGATTAAGCTAACGAAGTACAATTTTGTGCTGGAACGCGAGGAGTGCGCTGCAAGTAAATTGAAGCGCATGGGCGAACGGTTAGCTACGATGGCAGACGCCGTTTTTTTTTTATTATTATAATCATTGCTTTTGTTGTTGTAGCCACGGCTGCTATGGCTGTTGGCACAGGCAACGACCGAGCTTTGAGTTTGTGCCAATTAGTTTCAGCCAGTGGGCAAACAAAGCTCCCACAACCATTGCCATATAGAGCTCATGGCGAACATGTATTTATGTTGCGTGCCCCGAAACCGCATAACGAGATGAAAAACCTAATGGCGATGAGTATATAGCATAAGAAAGGATTCGCAATCAAAAGTTTTATCAAAATTGCTAAAGCTCGTGTTGTAGTCAACCAATACAAATACAAGATCTAAAAATTTGTTCTGACGGACACTTTTCTGAATTCAATCGGTGCAACCATTAAAAAGGCCAACATTAAACTGATGTTTTGGGGCTTTCGCCACTGTATAGACTGCCACCAACGAGGACGTACTTCACACAGCTTTGCAGTATGTTTAAATGTACACATTCGTGCAAAACATTGCAGTTGCACTTGTTTCTCTATTTGTAACTTCCCCTTTGGCATATTTCCAAAATGCTGCCAACCACACAAGCCGCCAATTTCAACAGCATAAGCATTAGCAGCAACTCGTGGTGGCTGTTGGTTGTTGATGGTGCGGTGGCTAGCGGGTTTGAACTGGTTGGCAACATGTGATGTGTACTACTTTACCATTTGCTTTAATTCATTTTGCTGTATATATATATTTTGAAATCTGTACTCTATTTTATTATGATCCCATTAAAAGACTATTCGACATTGTGGAGTCATTTTAGACATTGAAAGAAGAACTGCATAATTTCCCACATAATTGAAGGAATCTTTAGCTCCCAAAATGCAAGACATTTTGCATTTACTATTTTACATCAACTGTCTTACTTATTTACGGTTTAAGTTGATGAGAAGTTTTGTTTTTAGAAGAATGCTATCAAGCAAAAAAAGAAGTGATATTTTTGGGCGTCCAATGCTTATAAGTATACATACTTTATAAACTGTTTGTGTTTATGCTTCTGGGTGTAATACAGCACAACTCTGTAAAACAGCAACACCATCAATAGCTGGTGGCAAAGCATAGGCCCAAATGGGCCACAAGATTCGAGATTTGCTAAAGCGGGGGAACGGGTGGATGATTCAGGAAAAACACAATCTTAAAAACTAATTTTTCCCTATATTTTTAGTCGAATTATGCGGATATTGATAACAATATTTGATTTGGCAGTAGGAAAAATGTCATAGGACTCATAGCACTAAAAACACAAAAGCAGTTGCAGACATGTTGGTTATGTTGCTGCTTCACATGTCGTTGTCGTTTTTGATGTTGCTGTACGCGTACATTCAGGGACATTTTGCTATCAGTACAACATTATTACAAATACACAAAATATAAATGCGGAAGGGCCTTGCCCTGGACCTCCCCCCTTCCTACGATAAAAAAAAAGTACAACGGCATGCGCATTTGTCAGTGCTGTCGCTTTTCAAGTGCAGCTGCCATCGTGTGTCTGTTGTGCGATGCCCAGCATAGCCTCTGACCCACTCTTTTACATTTTCCATTCCGTAGATATATGTTGTTAAAATGATTTGTATGCTGCATTGCTTTCGTTGTGTTGTGTGTGTAATGCACCACGTTTGCGCAAATGCGAGCCTGTCGTGCTTACTGTAATTGCAGTGTTATTTTGTGCCATAACGCCCACATCTCGTCCACTGCTGCTGACTGCACTGCTGTGGCTGTGGCTATGGCTGTCGCTGTGAGTTGGCTCTTTGTACTGTGTGTACGTGTGTGGCCCCTTGGGCTGCTGTGTTTGTGCCCAAAATCTCTAGACCAATTTTGTGGCATGTCTGTTAAAGTAATTGTTTAAGCTTTTAATTTAGTTACTCGCACACATGCATACCACCAACACACACACTTATATGAGGATAAGTGCTTTTAACAGACACAAATATACATTTGCTCGCACATAAACACACACACTCGCACACACACACACACTAATGCAAATTTACTCATTCAGCCAACGAATTAGCTTAAATTCAATTTAAGTTAAGTCGCAGCGATCACTCAACGTATGGCATTTGAAATTATTTATGTATGAGCCAAGTTGGGTGGGTATGTGTGTGTGATAGTACATGTGCTCTATTTAGTGGAGCCCAGCTTTTGTGGTTTGTGTTGCGAAACTCGCCAACTGGAAAGAAGAGCAACAACTAAAACCCTAATGGTATTTATGCGCAAAATTTAAGTTTGGCCAAGCATAGCTAAAGGATTTACTAGATTTGTGTGCCTTTTGTTTTCACTAAAACTTCATGGCGCACAAGCACATGCAATAATGTGTGTGTTTTCCAACTAATCCGCTTTAATAAAAGTGGCTCTGAGAGTACACACCACTTTTCCGAATTTGTTTCAGAATGTAATTTTAAGGAATTTTTAGTGTTCGATTGGTATTTATACTAAGTATATATATAATAATTTATTTTCATTAAAAGCTCCTTAGAACTACATACATACACATTTATTTTACTTTGACATGTGATAGTTGTGAGGTAGAGATGACGGTTTTAAAAAATGTGCTACAAGAACATACAGATACCTGATTTTCGGATTAAAGTATAGCTTAAAAATATGTTTTGGCTTTTGAGGCAGATTAACGAAAGCTTTGCAGCGCTTTTCGGTAGAATTAGTGTGATACCTGCTCAACGATAACGAAACACATGAATATCTATTTTAATTTTGGAGCATAATTGCAACGCAAATAGTATGAAATGCCAGACTCTATTGGTTTTTAAAACCATGGACGCTGCTTTCAATTTAATTTGTCAACGCATGCATAATAGCCGCCAAGGCCACAGAAAGCGCTTAGCTATTTGGTATTTTATGTGAAAAATTCTAAAGCCCCAACAGTCATCCACACTTCACCCATAGCCCCACAAACAGGGGGCACGTACACGATCCAATGAGTTCCAGCAATGAAAATGCCAGCACACAAATTTTAATAATCAAACAAAAACGCGAACGAAAGCGGACGAGCGAGTAAAGCAGCCATGCGAAGAATGTGAAAAGTCAGTGTAGAAATTTTGGTGTTCGGCCTTCTATGTCGACGCCGACGCTGACGCAACTTTAAGAAAACAAGCGCAATAAATTATAATATGAGAAAAAATAAAAATTCATTGCCTTTGATAATTTCTCACATACGATATGAGATGACAACTTTTTAACTTCGCAGTTGTTGTTTTACACATATTTTTTATGCGTAGCTGCCAGTCCCACATTAGTTTTTTGTTGGCGCCGAAAATAGACTAGACTTTTAAATGAGGAGCGCAACAGCTAACAAGATGGAGAAATGGAGAGATGTAGAAGAGAAAAAAATACAAAAAAAAAAAGAAAAATGCAGCAAAAGTATTGCTGAAAATACTTTGCATACTTTCAGGCGGGCACACACAATCAACTTGGCAATTTGGCTGCTCAATTTTTGTCCTCATTGACATTCCTAGCATTGATGAACGCATTCTGTAGCCATAAAAATCAAACATGCTGATGTGGGTCGGTGTAGACTCGACATGATTATTGTGTCGCCTTTTCTTATAGGATAGCTTCAGTTGAGGGCTGGCATTACTACAGGGAACAGAAACGGCTGAATATTTCAAGCAGCTTGACAACGTTTCATTTCACAAAAGACTGAAATTTGATGAAACAGAAGCATAAAAATCCCGATGGTTGTATAGTATCAGACCTCAATTTCATGAAACACAAGCAGAAAACGAGCAAGTGTGCCGCCAGAAACTTTGCCCAGTTTCAGTTCCTCGCCCCAAGACCCGAATGTTTGCACAAAATTGACAACCAAAAACGTCAAGCGAGTCAAGCTGTCGACTTGCAAGACTTTCAAGGTACAACTGTCATATGCATTTTCTTTTTAGAGCGGCTTGGCAGCTCACAACTTGAGTGCTCAAAACTTCAACGTACGTCCGTTTCTGTCTTTTTCTTTGTCTGTGTCTGTACTCCTATTCATACTTGTTACTGAATTCGTGCCTGTGTGGGTCACATACTAAATATCAGTCAGCGAGAAAATCATGTAGCATACTAAATTCGAATTGAAACTGTTTCAATTATCGCAAAATGGCGTACAGTTCAAATAGTTCTTGCGAAATTCATAACCCATTGTCTGACAGAGTACGACGATGTTATTTCAGCTCTATAGGTGGCCAGAATGACTGATTGGTAAGCGCAAGCAAAGTCGGTAATGAAGGAATAATATGTATGAGTAATGACGGCAGTATCTTTAAAGAAAAGCCCTGAAAATTTCATCAAACAATGCATCGGCTACTGTGTGTACACCACAGTGCATAGCGTCTTTTCTTAGTTGAGAACATGTGCGGAATTATTAAGTTTGGAAATTTAGTGCACAATAGTAGAAGCCTTTAGAGGAAATTTGTCGATATTATTATTATTATTTTTTTTTTTTTTTTTTTTTTTTTTTTTTTTTTTGAGAGTCTATAATCTATGTATTACCTTTCATGATGCCATGATGCGTTTCGACTATTTGGGTAAGCAACGTCTAGTTGCCTAAATTCGAAAAAGCCTATAAAATTCTCAATAAAACAGGTAGCATGTACTGTGTATGCCTACGACGTATTGCAAAATAGCTATGAAGGGGTTTATTAATTTTTTATTCATAAATGTTGCCTGGTATGGCAAGGAACATCATCAATTCTAAGATATCTGCCAACAACACTCCTGGACTTCGAGTAAAATCAAACCAAAAACACGTGCAAACTACAACGGATGCACATCGAGATTGCTTATGGCTCTGTTCGGCTCACTACAAGTCAGCAACCCAGTGAGTTTGCATTTTGGGTTTTTGTGAAATGCTAAAATGCTCCTATCCCTTAAAGTCTGCACAATCATTCTGCTTTTTTTTTGGTCCATGAATTATATTAGTTAATAGTTAGGTTAGTGGTTAAAAGCTAATATTGGCGTCTTCCAAAAGTTTGCCAAAGTGTCTAATTGATATTAATTTTGTTGAAGACCAAACTTTGCACTATTTGTGCTCAGTCAGCTTAAAATTTATAAGCAACCCAATGGAATAGGTACGTCGCTTCATTGGCCTGCTAACGAGCTAAGCAAATGAACTAAAGGCAAGCAAGGCCAATGAAGCCACTTAGCGGAGCTGTCAATGCTAGACAATCGCTCATCATTAGGTGTAGAAACAAACCTATACGCAAACCTCTTTCCATGCGTATCTGAATCAAGTTGTCCTCTAAGTTTTTGGGCAGCCTGCCTGTCAGCAACAGCAACAGCCAATGTTGAAATGACAAACGGAAACGCGTCAGGCGGAAAGGCGGAAAGGCAGTAACACAACAAGAGAAACAGCAAGGCAAGCAGGAAAGTCAGCAATGGATCCTTTAATTGTAACTGGCGCATCAAGCGTGTCAACTTGTTTGTCAGCTGACGAGCCATCGTTTGCTTGCTTCTCTACTCTCATTTTTCTCCGTTACACAGTTGCCGCATGTTCAATTCGCCTACGCCCCTCCCCACTCTTGCCATGGGTGCTTGATCTAATCAATTAGCATTGAAGCTGCTCGCATCCTAATGCGTTTGTCATGGCTGCTGTACAACGGGTGGTATGAGTAACAACTCTTTCTCTTGCTCTGTCGCTCTCATTCATTGGTCTTCCGATATTACAAAAACAACAGCATTGTTACGAAAAAGGGAAGAATAATGCAAACAAACGCTGATATTTATCAACTTGGCAGCAGAAACACAATAAAGTCTTGGCACGCTTATTGCTGTCAACATTGTCGCACGGTGCAAGAGCATTGTTATTCTTCCGCTTTCTCTCTACCAAATAATTTCAGTCAAGTGAGATAATAATGCTTATTAAGCAATTTTCTTTAATCGTTGAATTAGTTGGCGGTCAATCGGCTTTTTAGCTATTCATACCACACACAAATACGATAAAAAGGGGAGAAGAATAAGAGAGGGAGGGTGGGCATAAAACGGGCGCATATTAAAATGATAGGCTAAGCAATGACAAGCGCATGTTAGAGTTGAAGTCCCTGGTAGTGAAATATCAAGGCAATCTATCTACACATCCTTGCAGGCATCGCAAACGCAAACACAAATACACAAACGCATACACGACACATCGACTATCGCCCCTCTTTGTGTCCTTTTGTACTTATTTTGTCGGCACATCGCATGGCCCCTTCAATCCGTTCCTAGCTACAGCATGCAGCTTAAGCATGCCTCTATGTGTGTGTATTGCTTTTGGTGTTGACTTTGACATTTGTTTTGTGTGGCTTATCCTTCAGCATTGGCATTGGCACTCACATAGACAGACAGACAGACACACAGACGCACAGACACACTCACGCACACAGCATCGCCATCAATCGCAGTGTATTTTATGTCTATTTAGCCAAGTTTCGTTTTTCATTGTCGAGCTTAGTCGAGCGGCTACAACGGCTTTTAAGCGCCCATTCATTTCATTCTACAATATTTCTCTTCTTCTTACACTTGGGAATTGTCTGGTCCCGATTTTTAGCGTCCGGTGAAATAGAAACGCCTTCAGTTCGAATCGAGCAGACGCTCTCTGTTAAACGCTTTCCGTTGGCGAGCATTCATTCAAAGGCTGCCATTGAATGGACATAAAAATGAAAACGTCTGTGGCAAGTCAACACAATGAATATACTATAGTATACATAGGCAGATAGAGCCAAGAGAAAAAGAAAATGTATGCATGGAAATATGTGCCCTCCCACCCTTTCTCTATTATATTGTATTTGTGCGATTTATTTGCGTGCGCAAATTGGTCAACATTGTTTTGTGTTATTGTTTTTTCTGCTGCTTTACGCTCCTGCTGTGCGATGCTGCGAGCTCCTGAAAGGTTCAAGAGTGTCAGAAGTGAGTTCGTCATTTGCATATATGAAAATAAATAAACTTTAATCAGTGAGCAGCAGCGTTAAAAAATGAAAAATTTACATATACTCGTATTCATGTGCGAAAAAATAACTGCGTCAATTTTGTGACACACGGAGTTCTCTATTCTCTCTTCATATTTCTTTCTCGTATTTTATTTACTTATTTATTTATTTTTGTAACACTTTGGCTCTTAATGGACTCGTGCGCCAAGGCGTGCAGACTGTCCACACCAAGTTCTGTGCAAATTCATGATTAAAATGCAATAGCCAGCGGAAAAGAAATAATGTACGTTAACAGAGTAATTCTGGCCTACATATGAATCGTCAGATGGCGCAGGTTTTGTTTGTCATTCCAGACAAATACTGACGCAGAGAGCCAGGCAATTTAATTATGTATATCTAAACATATTTGAATTTTTTTAAAAAGCTTTTCGATCTTTTGAAACATGTGCATATTTTTCAGGCTTCAATTTAAGCAAAATATCATTTTGGCTAGCAGAAAATGAAAATATTTTAACAAAAGCTATCTACTCTATTCTCATCACAGAACTCAAACAAAACAAGAGAGAACGCTACAGTCGAGCAAGCCCGACAGTGTAATACCCTGTACCCAGGTAAACTTGCGTCACTGAGTTATATGCGCCCATAGCAGCAGCAAAAAGAGGAAGAAGAAGAGCGAACTTGTTGCTGCAGTTTGGTGGGGTTGTACTGGCGAGAATTTGTTTTGCTAATAACTTTTCTTAAAATTGACCGAATTGAATAAAATTTTGAACAACAATAGACAATTATATATAAATTATAAGTGCAAAGTTTGGTTTAGGTAGCATTTGAAATGTGGACGCTATTGACGAAATTCTGTAGCGGGGGAAGGGGGGGAAAATTAAAAAAAATAAAATAAACTCGTCCTTACTCGGACCTAGGAGAATCTGGATGCCAACTTTGGTTATTCCAGCTTTTATAGTTTCTGAGATCCTTGCGTTCATCCAGACGGACGGACAGACGGACGGACATGTCTAGATCGATTTCTCTCGTCATGCTGATCAAGAATATATATACTTTATGGGGTCGGAGATGCTTCCTTCTGTATGTTACATACTTTGCACAAACCTAATATACCCTTTTTACCCTACGGGTACAGGGTATAAAAAATCATTCGAAACTGGTGAGAGGTCAGGTGCAACAGCTGCTGAAAGGCAAACGAACATGCAACTCAACACTCTTCTGTATCTGCAACAAAGAGCGCACATTGTGTAAAATTAAAACTTTTGTTTGTTAAATAAAAATAAATGCAAGTTAATTAATTAAAAGTTTAAACAAGATAGAGCATGGAAAAAGTTTTTATACCTCGCAGAGTGCTGGCTGGCATGTGTTTATGTTGGCTTGATTGTTTTATGCTCATTGAGTAAACACAAAGCGAGTATTACAGACATGATTAAAAGCACGCGCATTTATCCACAGTTTAGTTAAGCCTGTTTGTGGGTTGGATGGTTCGAACTTGGCTAAGAGGGTATTTCTGTTGTAAAGTCATTGATGTGGCAGTGTTGTTGTTGTTACTTGACATGTGTGCCATAATTTGGCAACAATTTGGGTGTGTGTCGTAAAATAGCAACAGCAGCATTATACAATGCCAATGCCAAGAATAAAAACGATGGCCACGTCAACGCAATGAAAATAAAAACAGAAACGAAAAATATGAAATAGAAATAAACTATTTAAAAACGGGAGAAACCCAATTGAGTTTAAAAAAATGGTTTTCAAGATATTAACATTGCCCGACCACTTGAACAATTGTAGTTGCGTCAAAAAAAGATATATTCTATATGTATCGTATACATATATGTCTGTGTTAGAGTGGATATGTGCGTGCAATAATTGCTTCGGCTTCTTACGTAGCGTAATTCGTTCACTTTAACTTTAGTGCTCCGACTATATCCATGAATACGTATAGCCGCAAAATGCAGCACCCTCTCATTCAGATTTATGGCAGAGGAATATCGAAACCGAAAAACTTTAAATACAATAATAAACGTAAGAGAAATTCATTTTGCCACAAAATTAATTATACGCCCACAACGTGAAGCAAAAGTGGCGTCAGCGTAGCCGGTGTCGGTGCTGGGGGCAGTGGATGATTTCTGCGATCTCTACAAAATTTTAAATTAAAAAAGCGAAAATATAACTGCAATAATAACAACGCCTTCACCACAGTACTATGAGGCTATAGCGCACATTTCTTTTGGCATTTAATATCTGCAGGGACAGACATAAAAACACAAGTACATATATGTATATGTACGAGTACATACAAATATGTATATGGAAATTTTTAACATAATTTTAGAAGCTGATTGTGTTATCTTTTTTCACATATTTAATAACTTTTTAATTTACATTTGTATCTTTACAGTTTTTCACACCCGGCGGCTAGTGTTTCTTGGACTATTGCTGTGAACATGATAACAAACAATAATAACTACAACATTTTAAATGTGTGACAGTTGGTTAAATGAGAAAGCTAGTGCAAATAATACCAAAAAACATACGCGAAAAAGAATCCGAAGCCAAAAGTAAATCCTAAGAGTCTAAAAATAAAATATGCCTGATTTCAGGGTAGGCAAAAAAAAAAAACAGCTAATTTGTTGCCGAACAACAACAGCAACAGCTACTATGAGACGAACATCAAAAAGACGGCGCATTGCGAATGTTAAAAGCGTGTGCGAACATCAAAATAAAAAATCAGGAAATAAATTTACCAAAAATATAAATATAAATAAATATGTATCTACAAAAAGCTTAGGAGCAGACACTCACAGATACTTATAGATTGCTAGAGTGTGTATATAGACACAGCGCGACAAATCTTACGGAACAGCTACAGCAAGCTGAAAATGACATTAGGCACTGCCCCAACTTAGTCGCAACTAAGTTGGCTGCTTGCACAGGGTGACAGGAGGATGAAGACGGGCAAGATGATCGGATTGGGGAGGCAGCAAAGCATCCAAGTAGTTATACACAGATGTGGCCAATATACACATGCCAAAGGCATATGAAGCGGGCGATTTAAGGCGAATAGCATTCCTCAGTGTCAGCTGTTGTAATATAAATCATCAAGAGTTTACAGGGTGTGACAATTTCGGAGATAACGCACTATTATTGAGCTTTGTTTAGATTTGGTCATATTCGACATCGAATAAAAGTTTCAAAATTTACAACAAAAATGTATTAACTCACCCTTTTTCTATTCAATAAACAACAGTAAAGATTATAATATTTAATACATACATTATTAGAGAAGAAATTACTATATCAATTTTGTTGTAAATTTTAACGCAAGTTTTGGTTTAGGCACCCTGTACAACACGAAAAAGTTATGCAGCAATATGAGAGAGAAATTAGAATAACAGAATAACAAATTATACGCAAGTACATATATAAACAAATATTGGCTAAAATCAATACAAGACGCCAACAACAATAAAAATAACAGAACAAATTTACGCGTTGGAAAATGAAGAATCGCCCGCTGGTATAATTTTTTCCTTCATTTTTTTGTTGATTTTTTTCATTATTTACTTTTTATGATTTAGCAACAGATTTAAAAGCGCCAAACCATAAGTGTATTGATCCTAGGAAAATCCTAAAGAGAAACTAAACCAAAAATTGAAAACCACTTCTGGGCACGCAATCGAACGCACGTCAAGTTTAGCAAACTAAAAATAAATTTAAATAAGTATTAAAAACAGAAACATGTTAAATATACTTAATATTAGGAGAGACCAATGAAATTTTTGTGGACGCAGCGAACGCAAAACTTAGGAATATTAAGAGGCAGCAGTAGGAGCGACAGCAACAACAATAACAACAACAATAACAACAACAACACCAACGACAACGCGTTGGGCAAAAACCTAAGGAAACGAAAAGAATCAGAACAACAGAAAAAACAGAAGCTACAGAAACAGCAACAGCAACAACAGCAACAGCAGCTAACGGCAAAAAGTCCAGCAGCAGCGACGTCGACTGAAGCAGCACCATAACCAAATTATCAACAGCGTCGCCGTTCGCGTGGGCAGAGAACTGCGAGAAAGCTCCTAGCCAGTGGGCGTCGGCAACGTTTGGGGAAGGACAGCGACGACAGCAGTGACTACGAGCGGCACTTTCGCAAATCAATTTCTGTTGCTTTGGCAGCAGTTTCAGTTTTTTTACTAACGTCGCGAGCGCAACGCGTGTCGCGATACTCTTCTTTAATGGCGGTCGGCGGCGCATATCCAGCAAATTAATGCGAGACTTCTTCCAGAGTGCAAAATATAGGCAAAACCTCGGAAAGTGTAAAAATCTCGTAAAGGAAAAAATATAGAAAGGCCCTTTAAGAAGCAATAAAATCGGTAACTTTTAAGGTTTTGATAAAATCAAAACTAAGCCCAACCCAACAGAAAACCAAACAGAAAAAGACTTCAGGAACATGTTGAGTCAAGTTCCAACATTACCGGCGGTGCAAGCTTCACAGTCAGCGCACATGGCTAGTAGGCGGCATAGAACAAGCGCTACAAGAATACGCAAGAGACGTTGCTGTTGTGCTGGCGATGTAAGCGAGTCTGCAGCAACAAGCACATGGCCAACCGCTTGGCCAACGTCCACCTCAATCAGCGAGCTGCCTTCTCCAAGCTGCTCCAGATTCGTCATGCCACCACACACTTCAGAGGTAACACTTGAAACTCCAGTAAAACCGACATCTGCGTCGACATCGACTTGCACAGTAACGACGCCTTTACACCAAGTTCAACATCAACATCCGCTTCGACGCACAACGAACCGAGCACGAACTATAAGGCTGGCCACCACGGCGGCCGCATTGACCGCGGCAGCGACCATTCTGCATACAACGAACGCTCTGTCAACGACAGGCGCAGGCATAGCGGTGGCGACAGCAGAGAAAATGTCTTCTGCAATGGCGCCGATCGCAGCTCCTGTCGCACTGCCATTGCAAGCCACTGCCACGCCCTTCACTGAACTGAACGCCACACTGCTGGGCAGCACAGCGGCTGCCCTGCTCAGTAATATCAGCAACAATGACCTCCTGGAAGCGGCCAATAGTACAGTAATCAATGCCATGGATTGGCTCGACGACGTTATCTGGGTGTTTACGGCTTTCGTTATGCTGTTCATAATAATTGCCGCCATTTGTGGCAATCTGCTTGTTATTATTTCTGTGATGCGTGTTAGAAAATTAAGGTGAGTTCTAAAGTTGTGCTGAAGTTTTAATTGCTATTTATGGAAACCGGGAATTTTTCATCTAAGCGAATATTATTATGGATACTGGAAACGAAGAAACTCTCCAATTGGCTATATGTACCTATTAGGTCTCTTTAAAATTTAAATAAAAGAAGAGAGAACGCTACAGTCGAGTAGGCCCGACAGTAATACCCTGTACCCAGACACTGAGTATGTGCCTCTATCAGAAGCAAAATGAAGAAGAAGAGCGAACTTGATGCTGCAGTTTGTGGCCGTAATACCGGAGTGAAATTGTTTCTAACTTTTCTTAGAATTGACCGAATTGGGTTACTGTATATAGATTGCGTGTGCAAAGTTTGGTTTATGTAGACAGTATTCTGTAGTGGAAGAAGGGGGGCAAAATTAAAAAAAAAAAAAATAAACTCGTTATTCGAGCTTTTATAGTTTCTGAGATCCTTGCGTTCATCCAGGCAGACAAACGGACGGACAGACGGACATGTCTAGATCGATTTCTCTAGTCATGCTGATCAAGAATATACATATATCCTTTATGGGGTCTGAGATGCTTCCTTCTGCATGTTACATACTTTTAGAAATTTGTTTTCATTTTCAATTAAACTAAACTACATTTTTAATTGTAAACTAACATTATATAAATTGATTGAGAAACTCTATCTTCGTTACTTTGTTTCAACAATAGGCTGGCTAGTTGGTCCCTACCTTAATTCTCGCTGCACACCGTGTCACTTGCTCACGTTTTTAATTACCTGTCAAGAGCAATTAGTGCTGCTTTCTCCATGTAATTTCAAGCCCATTTGCATAAAATTACGTCACTCCCTTAGAGCGTAGTCGAGCTCTTGATTAGCTGGCCCCAGTCCAACCATCTCCCCAACAATTTTAAATTATTTCGCTTTCTATGCGCGATTTTCGTCAACTTTGCATAAAATTCATGTACGGCCATGCTTTCGTTTTAACTTCATGCCTTTAGCCTGCCTTCTTTCTCTTTCTCTCTCTCTCTCCCTCTCTCTCATACTCCTTTTCTTTCCTTCTCTTCCTATGCTTCCGTTGCCGTTTTTCCATTTGACAATTTCTAGCAGCCCTCTCTGTTCATTGTGTGGCATCTTCTCTTTTATTTATTTAGCTCATAATTGAGCACTTGCTCATGCATCAAGGAGCATCCTTTTAAGCCACCCCTCCAAGCCTGGTCGGTGGCGACATTGTCGCTGTAGTATTTGCACATTTTTCTTTCGATTCTCTGGGAACAGCTAAGGAATTACTAGCGAAATTCATTATTTTAATGACAAATTAACTTTGATGACTTTACATCTTTTATGACTTTATATTGTATGTGCATACAGATATTTTTGAAATGAATGAACAAATCAAATTTGCAAGCTAAGGGATTGTTAATTGCTGTGTTGTTCGTTATGCAAATGGCAGCACTATCTGCTTGAAATAATTTCCCAAACGGGATGAGGAAGAAAGAAACCAATGAACCTTGGCATTCGAAATGACTTAATCATTCTCAATGTCTCCAAAAGTGTTATCCAACACAAAAATAGACCCGCACACCCACACTTGTCATCGCTGTTTGTCACACATAGCAGACGCCGACCTCGTTACATTTGCTGACACCAGCCGGCGTGTCCTTCACACGACAACGTCCGGCTGCTCGATATAGCAACACATTATCATAAAAGATAAATAGGAAAAACGAAAATATATATAAGTTTCAAGTGATAAATGACGAGGTATCATTGACTTTGGCTCGTTTATATTTTAGTAATGCTTCAGGATAGGCATGGCATGGCTCAAACAACAATAAAAACAATTATCTTTTGTAATTGCAAAGTAACTAAAAGGCGGGCAAAACTCTGTTACGAGGTCATAATCAAAGTTAACTAAGGCACATCACTCACGCGAGCAAAAGTTCCGGGAACTTGCTGGCAAGATTTAAGAGCACCCTTCCGGATGCCGGTCTCGCCCGGCAGCTGTATGCATGCTATTTTAATTTTTGTTAAGCGCTGCTCTCTTTTTTTCTAGAAAACTTTAAATGCTCTTATTTAAAGTTGTACGGGGTAAACAAAATAGAATGCTAGAGTCGAGTGAAATACCCTCTACTACAATATATATAAAAGCACATAGTATAAGCAAAAATAAGAAGAACAAACTCTATGGTGCAGTTTGTGTGAAGTACTGAAGTAAAATTGGTTCGCTAATAACTTTTCTTAGAACAAACCGATTTGGCTGAATTTTGAAACCAAAGAAAACGATTATATAATTATTTTGTATGAAAATTTAATTTATGTAGCTTTGAAATGCTGGACAGTGTTGACGAAACTTTGTGGGGTCGGCGATGCTTCCTACTGCCTGTTTCATGCTTTGCACCAGTCTAATATACCCTTTTTACTCTTTGGGTACAGGGTATAAAAAGGGAAACACAATCAGTTAGATCTAAGGCTCATCAGATTTTGAAATACCTAATTAATTCTTTAGATACATCAAAAAAATTTTATTTTAGAAGAGGAATATGAGGTGCAGCCTATATTACATACGCGAACTGTATAGTATATAATTACGTATACTACATATTTATGTATATACAACAAATGTCGTACATTGGAATGTGCATCTATATAAAACTTCCAATCACCATCGAATCAAGTTTTCTAGATAACACTAGCGTTTTATTTATTTATAATTTTTTTGAATTCTTTGCTTCCATAAAAACAGACGTGGCTAGATCGATTCGACTTGTTGGGCAGATCAAAGATACAAAAACATATCAATTGCGGAATTTGTTTCCGCCAAATATACGCTTACGGTATTTGATTAAAGGGTATAATATAAGATGAGGATCGGGCTGTAGCACAAGCGGGCAGGTTGAACGTCCCTTAATTTTTCTTTTGGTTGCTACTAATGAGAAGCATTTTATTTTTAAGTGACTTACCCCCGAGCTCTACCGCCATCGTCTTAGCTTCTGTTGACTCTAATGATGATGATGATGATAGCGCTATTCATGCTGATGCTGCTGCTGCTAATGGTTGAGCGAAATCAAGGCTCTGTGTCTTAACAAATAAATTTCAAGAATGTAGACATAAATCATCGGCCTAGGCGAAATTAATTTCCGACTGCCAAAAGAATTAATAAAATCCAAAACATAGAACGCCATATAAATGGTCAGCTGCCGACGGCATGCACAACACTTTTCACTCTGATAGTGTAGGGATTGAGGCTGGTACGTCGGAAACAGAAGTCTATTGTTTGGTGCTCAGCATGGAAAGCCACAAATATTACAAATACGCTACATGAAACAAAGGAAAAATACGTTGGAAAATGTGTAGCACAAAAAGCGGGACAATTAAATGTTGTCGCCAGCACGAACGCGTTTTGCGGAAAGCGAAATAGAAAGAGGCGGCAAAAACTTTGGCAATTAAGGCAACTTATGGTTTTTATGACAGCATAAATTTTAAATTTTCTATGCGCGCCATGAAAATGTGTTTGCCAGTATCAAAAAATGTACTATATACTACTATATGTATGTATGTGGTTCCGTCTGTAGCAAAAGAAGCTCGCATATATGTGCTATTACATTTTGTTGCTCATTAACGGGGCCGGCGGCGTCTTCACGTTAAGAATGCTTAGATGCTTGGCAACTATTTCCGTTTCCTGCGACGCAACTGTAGGCAGGTAAGGCAACGCTGAAAGCAGTTAGGTGTTAAAGTGTGCCCTATAATGATATAGATTTTTAATGCCGACGCCCACAGATTATTGCCCGGTCTTTGTAGCCATGAATAATACAAATATTTCTAGGTTCTCAAGATAAAGGTTTGATTTACGTGTACTGTTATAATAATTGTTTGATCTATTAGCTAGTAATTTAATAAGTTGGTTTCGACTTGAAGTAAATGGTAAATTTACATACAAGTCGAGAGGTGCTTCCTTCTGTCTGTTACAAACATACAAAAAATTTGTAAACTGTATTAAATAGCAATATTGCTAACAAACATGTCATTTTTCTCAATGAAATGTGATAAGTGATAAGCAAAGATATCGCATAGTGATTGTAATGAGAACAGCACACCAAGCTGGATTGCTGAATCATGAGGCGCAATGACGGGAATGTGGGCCTTAACGATTCAATAACGACCCATGCTTAGATCTGAACGCAAACTGACCATCATGCTCATCTGCCTACCAACGGCAGTGGTTGGCATTACACATACAATCAAATGATCTGCAATAAACCTCAAACAAAATGGTTTGAATACACAGAATCAGGCGCTCATACATACAAGCACACACGATGATTTGCTGATTAGTCATCTAGAGAGCAGCGGCAACAGCTTGCTCGGATCCTTCATTTCATATTATTTGTATTTAGCATACGTTTGTATACTTGAATGTATGTAAGATATGTACGATTTTAACCAATCCTTCTCCGTTTTATTCTATTCTTTCTCTTTGCAGAGTTATAACGAATTACTTTGTAGTTTCCTTAGCCATGGCTGACATAATGGTCGCTATTATGGCCATGACATTTAATTTTAGTGTGCAAGTAACTGGGCGGTAAGTATTGTACAATCAAAAGCATACATA
The DNA here is from genome assembly GCF_003285725.1 of Scaptodrosophila lebanonensis. NCBI lineage: Eukaryota > Metazoa > Arthropoda > Insecta > Diptera > Drosophilidae > Scaptodrosophila > Scaptodrosophila lebanonensis. The sequence goes on from NW_022060538.1 coordinate 23,187,758, forward strand.
TAGTACACCAACAACGAATGCAAGAAAGTAGAAGGGAAGAAAACTAAAAAAATAATGGTAGCAGCAGCTGTAACTAAACGGGACCAAGGCGGGTGGGATGTAGAATACAAATAACCAAAAAAAAAAAAAAAAAAAATCCCTGAAAACGAAAGCAACGTTCATTTGTGCTGCTGCCTTTGTGTGCGTGAGTGTAGAATACGAGTACATATATGAGAAATGCAAATGCACAAAGTCATTTTTGTGCATGCCGGCGAGTGCCCATGTGTGTGTATGTGTGTGTACGTGTGTGCATGTGTGTGCATGTGTGTGCATGTGTGTGTATGTGTGTGCATGAGTGAATCATACGGTGAAAGCATGCGTGCGTTTGTGTTTAGGTCTGTGTTTGTGTTCAAGTATTAAAATGTACAAAAAGGATGGACGAGAATGCACACACACATGCACTTTGAATTGCTTTTCTAAAGGACAAAATTGTCCCAGTGTGACATGGTTGTATCCTTCAATGTAAAAGTACGTGGGCAGTATGATTAATAATCAACGAGGCATACTCGCACGCATACCACATCACCTCAGCAGCTGTATTGGCATGAACTTGAAGCATCGAATATCTGGTTAGTGCATAGTGAATGAGGGGATTTATTTGCCAACACGATTATCCGTTAAAATCAACGATTTCTACGGGTGAACAATTTTGCAATTTTTAAGGTGCATATTTTAGATGTTTGCAGACGAGGCACTCTTTGCCATTCTGTTTGCGGAACTATTTGTCATTGCCAAGCCTACACAAATGACTTTATTGATTTTTCAGAGCATTGCTAAGATGTGCAGCAAAAATTTGCGGATTTTTGTCCAACTGCCCTCGAACAGGCATATACATAATGGCAAATGCTTTTGTGTTTGAGCCCACGCATTTCAACATACTCAGTTAATTATTCATGACTTTAAATATGGACATATCTCCCCCTTTCTCCCTTCTGCTCTCTCTCTTCCTCACTCTCTCTCTCTCTCTCTCTTTCTCTCGATTATGATATATATATGTGGTTGATCCAACTCGGCGCTTAGGTATGGCTTCAATTTAAAACCAAGACAAATGTTTGTGATGATATGTAATGCGTGACATCGCATAATACTCTGCACACTTGTATGCAAAAAACTAAGTAGAAGGCTAGAGTCGCGCACTGTCGTACGTATATACGCAGCAACCACTTTAAGGAGATTATTTTAAAATTAAATTAAAATAGCTAATGTAAAAATATACATTTAAAAGATATGTGCACACTTGGGAGAGCATGGGAAAAAATTACATCTACGTCTATAACTTGCCGGTCTTCCCTCAGAGGTGTAACTAAACAAACAAAACATTTTCAGGTACATCAGGTACATAAAAAAAACTAAAGCGCATTACAAAAAAATGTTTAGCCTTGTTTTGGGTTCCTTTAAAAGCCACTCTAAAGATAGAGAGTTGCCTTCAATATTATCAATTAAATACATAATTAAATAATTAATGGGTCTCATCGGCAAGTATGCTATATAAGTACATCAATTTTAAAATATAATTTCACCCAGGAGAGTCAAATTTTAGGGAACTTAAACTTCATCGCACGCTCAAAGTCACATACAAGCAGCAAGCACTTGATTCAATCACCCACACAGACACAAATTCACTCACACACACACACCCACACACACACCCACACACACACACACACACACAGGACGATAGAGTTGCATATAAATTGGCACTGGTCACACAATTTCGCGTCGCACTTCACCGGCCCACCCTGCGGCCCACTTAGCATTCATTAGCAATTTCACCTTCGCAGTCGCTACTTGCATAATTGACGTTGGACCCAAGCGTCAATTCCTGACAGTGCATACAAAATTAAAAACGAAAAAAAAGAAACAAAAGGAAAGAGAAGAAATGAGAACATGATAGGTATAAAAGGAAACGAAAAAAGTCGGCGCCGATGCCGCTTGGAGCACAGTTTTGAATAGTCGAAAAGTTTTGTTGAAACTGATGCTAAACGAGAAAGAGAGCCCGATAATAAATTTTACTGCCTGTTGGCCGTTTCGCTGTAACGACAGAACAACAACCTACAGAAACAACAATAGGAGCCGCAGAAACAGCCACAGCAAGTAGAGCAGTAGCAACTTGGCCAGCGACGGCGACAACAACGCGAGTTTTAATGAGTTTTTCATGCAGCCAAGGCAGCAACGGCACAGACCGAAATTGAGGCGCAGGAGGAGCTGCTTGTGGTAACATTGCTGGCGACAGCATGGCCTGCCGCTAATATACACACGCACATACACTTACACAGTCAGGCACTTCGTCGCAGATAGAGCTGGTGCGGAACGGGTTGTTGTGCCCTTTGGTGTACAAGTACACTGCTTTTAATTTGGTTGTTTTGCCCGTGGCGAATTGTGTCAGTGGAACACGTAAAGGATTCAACCGGGCGCCATTTCACGGGCAATGCCACCTGGCAACCGAAACTAAGATGAAATCGATAAATACATAAATCAGCTGCGCTACTGATAACAGTGTTCCCAGTGGCTTTCGATGGACTTTTACAAATTACATTTACTTGAAACTATTAAAGATGTTGCGAAGAGATTTCCATAACATACAGGGTAGAGAATAAAACAAATACGAGTATACTTGTAAGAGAGTTGTAGATACGTTCTTAAGCGTTATTCAATTTTTATGTATTATTTATTGAGAGACTAGCGTTGCGATGGAAAGATATCAAGTTATTAGCTTGTTTACTTTAAATATAGAGAAGTTCAGAAGTTCAACTACCTTATATACAACGCATCTCTTAGATTGATGTTTGACTTAAAAAATTAAAAGAAAATATTCGACACCCGTATAGAAAGGTGTGTGAGTTTGAACGAAAGAAGTAACAAGAACAATGTCTGCTTGTAGAGCATTAGTGGAGAAACTAGAAATGGGAATTACGGTTATGCGTATATATAGTATGTGTGACGAAACGAGCACTTTCGACCCTAAATTCTGTATTTGTTGTATAAGAAATTGATATGAAAAGTGCATTCAGACCATCATGTACCAAATACACTGCATATAATGCTATAGTAAATACTTTTCGACGTACTTACAGCTGGAATTTTGGCCCATTCGTGTGCGACCTGTGGAACAGCCTGGACGTATATTTCTCAACAGCGAGTATTTTGCATTTATGTTGCATATCCGTGGATAGGTAATTATTGCACTGCAAATCTGTCACTCTTATTGTGATGGTAAGCTGGGAAAATTGCCAATTAGCATGCGCATATTTTGTGCTCTGCTTGTGGCTTTAAAGTGTGCGTGTGTGGATTCAATAAAGCGCCAAGCATTTGGAATGTCGACAGCACAACACACACACACTCAGTTGTTTGCAAACTGCAATAACGTGAACCGCTCTCTGGGCTTTTGCAGATATTATGCGATTGTTAAGCCGCTGAAGTATCCGATTAACATGACGAAACGCGTTGTAGGCATTATGCTGCTCAATACATGGATTTCACCGGCACTGCTGTCATTCCTGCCGATATTTATTGGCTGGTATACGACCGACGAGCACAAGTCCTTTGTCAAAGAGAATCCGGATGAGTGCACCTTTAAGGTGAACACCTACTACGCCATCATATCTAGCTCGATTTCGTTCTGGATTCCATGCACCATCATGATCTTTACCTACTTGGCCATATTTCGAGAGGCAAACCGTCAGGAGAAACAGTTGATAATGCGGCACGGCAATGCGATGCTAATGCATCGACCTTCAATGCAGCCATCAGGTGAGTGCCGAGAACATTGTCGGAATCGAGTTCATGTTACTTTGACCTTTCTAAGTCAGCACATTTATCATTGCCGTGTGACTAACTGTATGTTCCTTTTTCTTTCTGAACAGGCGAGGCATTAAGCGGCTCGGGCTCATCGAAAACGTTGACACTGCACGAGGTCGAGCAGGAGCACACACCGACTAAGGATAAACATTTAATCAAAATGAAGCGGGAGCACAAGGCAGCCCGCACACTCGGCATCATCATGGGTACCTTTATACTCTGCTGGCTGCCATTCTTCTTGTGGTGAGTCTGTGCGGGTGAGAAGTCATGCTGACAAGGGATTTCAACATGATTTATTTAATATCACGCATACATAATTAAATATAACTCATCCACGGCGCCACAAAATTCTGTTGCTAGTTGTTTGCTGATGGTTTTTGTTCTTCGTTTATATATTTACGAGTATTTCCCTAATGAAAGCTTAAAATACATGAGGCAACATGGGGTCCGCCATCACAAAGCCAATTTTTAAATAAGCAAAAGGAATAAAAAATTAACTTAGAGTAGAAATGAAGTAAATTTTAAATGCAAGAAAGAAATTTTAAATATTGATGAAGTTTGTTCAAAGTCTCCTGCAAATATAGGTGTGTACTTTTGCAATAAATACACTTCTCTTAATTTAAATTATATTTATACTTTACGACATGTGAAAACTTGTAACGCGGATACTACTTTGCTTATAAAAACGGTTGAAAGGCAAATCTAATGTAATTTTTTGCATTCCCCATTAGGTACACACTCTCCATGACCTGCGGACCATGCCAGGTGCCAGATATCGTTGTATCCATACTATTCTGGATTGGCTATTTCAATTCTACGCTAAATCCACTTATTTATGCCTACTTCAATCGCGACTTTCGCGAGGCTTTCCGCAACACACTGCTGTGTTTGTTCTGCAACTGGTGGAAAGATCGCCACTTGCCCTTGGATATTGACATTCGTAGGTCCAGCCTGCGATACGATCAGCGGGCCAAGAGCGTCTATTCAGAGAGCTACCTCAACTCAACTACCCCTTCCCAGCGCCGGCAGTCTCAGCTCGTCGATAACTTATAATACAGGGATGATGCGCTGCTGACGCCAATAGCTCAGCAGCAGCAGCGATTGCAAGCGGGAAGCACTGCAGCAGCGGCTGCGGCGGCAGTCAGATCGAAGCACGACGATTTATCGGCAGATGACGTGCAGGAGATACAAATTGAAATTCCGATGGAGTACATAAACAAATGGCAGAAAAACAACAACAAGGCAGCCGCCACGGCGTCGAGTCATGTGTAAGGATGGCAAGTACGTAAAGGATGTGTATGCGATTGAGTGACGACGGCATTGACAATGGAAACAGCAACAAAAGTATCAACAACAACAAAAGCGAGGCAGCAATCAATTTAATGAAATTAAAATTTTCCATTAATTTGTAATATTAATATGCTGGCTCATGCCGTGTATAAGTACATATAGTATATACATATTCGAGTATGTGTATGTGCGTGTATGTGTGCGATTTTCATACAGATTTATGCGCATACTATATAAAGGTGACACGATGCAATCAGTCGGTTGGCATGCTGTACTCATCGGCTCTGCGAATTGTTTTCGTTTGCTATACATACATACTTGTATATCTCAATGGTTTCTTGTTTTGGTTGTTGCCTTTTTGTGATTTAATGGAAAGCTCATCGCACAACTGTTCGCGTTTATTTTCTTGCACATTTATTTATTTATCCGCATGGCCAAGTCTGTGGCAAATTATTAACGCGCTTTCCACCACACATGTAAATAGTCAATAAATATTTTTATATGTATTAAATAAATTAACTAAATTGTATTTAAGCGCAGGTTGCATAAATTCTGTACCAAAATCTACAAACATACATATATTTAACGCACATACACACATACACCCATACACCCGTTGTTCGCTAAGCTTTTGTTAATTGGCTGGCGTCCAGCAGCAACTGTATTTGTAAAGCAAACGTTGATAAACAGCATTGAAATTGTAATTCGAAATGCCACAGCCAAGCTAAAGGAAGGAAGGAAGGACAAGAAACAGTGCCAATTTGCGAACCATTATTCAAAAACAAGATACACAGAGCTAATCAGTAACGAATAGAACAAAAAACATGAAATGAGGGAACTTCCCAACATACTAAACAATGTTGCAAAACAATGATGATGCTTACGGTTTATTTAGTAGTTAAAAGTTAAAATGTTATTCGAACGACAATCGTATGCAATAAAAATGCTCAAAATACACCTAGAAAATTTCATAAGTAAACTACGTTTGTATGTACGTATGTGTTGACGTTAAGTTGAGGCGAGGCGAGGCACAAAATCAAAACTAATTAAGCGAAATTTACATAAATCTACCAAATATATTCTAGTCTACATCAGCGAATCGGAAATTCGAAAAATCAATGATAAACAATTACGCAGTTAAAATATCTGATCGACTTTAAAAATAATCAACTCAATGCAATGTGTTTAGTTTTTACTTTTTTTTTTAAGTGTACATGATTGTGTAAGCAGTTGTTGTTTTTTGTAAATATAAATATGTGTGTGTGCGCGTGTTGTCCTTAAAACATTTGCGTTGCAGCTCCTGGAATTAAGTTGACTGTGTAGCCTGTAAGGGGGAGGCTTGTGCACTGCTTACAAAGTCAGCAACTTGATTCCAGCAATTGCGGCACAAGCTCAACCTTAGATAAGGACAACAACAATAACAACTATTACAAAATATATGAAATAAATTTGCATAAATACATAATACTTATCTAATCTGTCTGCCTCCCCAAAACTTCGACTACTTCGACTAAAGGGAAAAGGGGAACTGTTCAAAGTGAAAAACAACTTCAATTGATAGGCGCCTCAGCAAAAGCATTTTGACCAGCATCTACGGAATGTGTATTATAAAATTGACTACAAGTGTATTTTCAACTTTTTGTACCATTTTACACAATAAAGACAAATACGAGTATAACAGTGAGGGAGAGAAATGTCCGCCATGATTTAAAAGAGAATCCCCAGTCTTCACATTTTGCACAAACATCTAGTATTTACGACAAACAGTTAATTTTTTGATACTACGCAACTGTTACAAAACAAAAGCAAAAAGCCTGTTAAATTAAATTATATACAACTATTACGGAAACAACAAAATTGTTATGATAAGTAGGTAAAAAAGAACGTCAAAGTGTTACGTACATAAGCGAATAAGTTTGTTTTGTTGTTGATTTGCGATGCTAGTCCCAAAAATATTAATTTGTATAAACAACTCTAAAGCAATTGTAAAGATTAACGATAGTAATTATGTACAAGTATGTATGAGTATGTAAATGTTATGTATCATAGTACACGTATTTATTATATGCTTTTCCTTAACATAATAAAACAACAGATTACAAGGAGCTTGTTATATTTTTAAATAAAACAAAATTATGTATATTTCTGACAACAAAATCTAAGACAAATTCTTGCTTATTCATACGTTAACAATTTGTAATCAGGCTGTAACTTAATTTTCTATACAAAGTCAGAACACAGCTTGGTCAGAATGACACAAAAAGTAACTACATAAAATGTGAAATGCTATAAACGTATTTTAGATTAAACATTTCTAAGAAAATATATGGAAATTTAGAGTGAAAATAAACAGAAAATACAGTTAGTTAACTATTGTATTAATACGACTATCAATTATTTTTCATTTAAGACCAATTCTCAAGGTTAAACTGTACATGTTCTTAGCCACTCTTCAGGTACCCGTAAATTGCTTTTAATTACAGCGCAACATCTTACATATTTACTTACGAAGTATATTAACATCATAATGCCTTCAGAAAAGTAAAGCTGATTACTGTCGCCGACGCTCAGTAAAATATATTGGTTCAAAATCCATTATCCACCTATCAAATTCATACTGCAGCATAGTATAAACACAAAGCGGATTAAAATGAATTTTACAATAATAATATGTCCAATTACTTTTAATTCCACGTATTGACGGATGCGACAACTCAATTCGTTTTTGTTTTGCAATTTACCAAGTTTACCTCGAGTGTGAAAAGGTAACTGGGACAAAGATTATGACACTATATGTGGTAAGCACCGTTGTACTAACGCATTCAATAATTAATTCACCAATATAAAACAGAACTAATGAACTAAAAAACACCGTAGACCTAAGGAAAAATATTTAAGACATTTTCAGTTTTTAAAGCTTGTCTCACTGTGCACCACAGACTTCGGCGCTAGCGACAGGTGTAAACTTTTAAACAATTTTGTCTGCTTGGATGACAAATTACAAATTTTTGAGAATTCTTCGAAGTTGGCGTTAGCAACATTCGACAGCGCCCGGCGTATGAGCTATTTTTATTTGGCAGATAATTTAGCCGGCGTCATGGCAATGAAACGCGCCGCAGTCATAAAAATATCCCACCTATCCTACTGAGTAATTTGTCATAATAAAGACCAAAGAAGTAAGCAAAGCCCAAGGCGTATGCGCTATGTGACGCGCTAACAGTTTGCGGACCTTAAATAAAAGAGCGGTCGGCCTGCCCAACAGCTAGGCCAGTCCATTTGATTTTGCTGTACTTTTGTTTCTTGTTACATTGAGGAAAACTTTTAGTAATTTTATATGGCATTATAAATTAAATTTATTTGCCAAACAGGTGACAGGCACCACACCAAAACAAAGTTTGGACCCCCTTGGCTACCACGAGCAAACTTTCTTCCTTAGCATCTTAAAAACTCATAAAGCAAAAATATGATGGTCTACACGTATGTAGATGGGCGTGCGATTCTGTAGGTATGTGTATAATGCAGAGAAAAGCTAAAATATCAAAAAACATTTTTGAACCGAAAATACAGGGAGGGCTAGCGGCTGTTTTTATTTATATAATAATAATATATATTCAGCGTTTCATGAATACTTACTATATTATATCAGACCTTGACATATATTCACACAGAAAATGCAACCTCAGACAGATTATAAATACCCATCAAAGCGAGACTTCAATCATTCACAAAACTGAGCAGTATAGCCAGCATAAAAGGCAAAGTAAAAAATGTAAATAAAATCGTTTTCATGCATTGAAGCATGACTCTCGAATGTCGCTCATTGATGTGGCCAAAATTGCGAAACGTGGCTGCTGTGCGTAAATCTCAAAATGGTGATCCATAATGTCATAATGCCAGCCATCTGACGCAGTAGCAGTAGTAGCTATAACAGCAGTCAATCATTACTCATCGTATGGGGCACGAGCGGCGATGGCAATATCTTGACAAGTGACAGCAACACGTCTGTGTCAAAAGTTAAGTTCCATTTAAGCGCGTTCCTCGCATTTCATTTCCCTTCATTTTCGCTTATCAAATTAATATTTAAGTGCACAATGTTGGGACGTTTCAACATATGCAACATAAAACAAAAACCAAAAATTTAGTTTCGCATGTCGAGTTTGTCACAGACGCAACCAACTAGACAATGTTCCTCGAGCGACCAGTGTTGGATTCTCAACGCACAACAATCGACAAATCAAATTCTGCGTTGTTATATTTTATTTTATTTTTATGCTATTTTAATAACATTGACAAGCTCTACAGACACGCCAGCACACCCGGCATGTTTCTGTCGTTCTCAGCTGGCTGCTATTGTTGTTGCTAGTGTTGCCGCCCCTTTGTTGTTCAACTGCTGCCAGCAGCACACAACACAGGACGAAAACACGACGCGATACACGAGCAGAAATAACAAATCTTTTTTAGATTTACGTGCCGCGTTTTGGGTATATGACAACGCATCTAAATATTTTTATTACAAATGCAAATATTGACGCTTGCTGCGCGCTCCATGCCGGTAATGTAGCAAGGGGGGAACAAAGTTGGGGGCGCTGCCGACACTCTCGTCACTGCCTTGGGCGCACCACTTGGCGTCTTTATAATGCGGCAAATTCGTCTCCGTTTGTGGGTGTTGGATATTGGGGGTTGTGTACTGCCTAAAACGAAAACAGCTGAGCCTGCAGGGTTGCTTATTTGGGAGCAGTTTCTGCTTTTAACTTTAGTAGCAAATGCGACAAAAGACAAACTTCAAGTGACGAAAGTATTCGCACTTATGTGTGAAAATTGCAAAATGTAATATATCTTGCTTTCAACTAAGAGTAATGCTAAAATCTATATTTCATTGATTTAAAATTAATTGAAGATATTACAATTTATGAAGGGAAATTTACCGGTTATAACTAATAAATCAAATTAATCTGTGGTTTGCATTGTATGTATTCACAGTAAATGTCTGCTATTGAGTTGAATATTTGTTAAAGGGATTCTTGTTATACTTCTTAAGTCACTATAACCATTTAGAATCAGAGTAAGCTTTGATTACAGTAAGTTCAAAGTATTTAAGTCTGCTTTACAATAATGTATCCAACATTTAAAATACCTTTTGCTACTACGCTACCATGCAACTCTAATAATTTTCAAAATCGTCTGCGCGCCACAGGATACTGCGCAGAAGCGCTCTGCAGTGCTCTCTCACTCACCTGGCCGTCAATTCGCTGTGAATTGTTGACAGGCCGATATGGATGGCGAGTCCTTTGCACGTTGTGCCAACTTTCAGTTACTGGCCAGTTTTTGCAGCGAGCACACGCAACGTCTCGGCAGACGGAGGACGTGTGTGTGTGTGTGTGCTGCTGCAACTGTTACTAAACCGACTGGCAGCTGCAACAGCAAAAACAAGATCAACAATAACAATACCAACAGAAAGCTGTGGCCATTAGTCACACAAAATAATATAAAATACATAAAGCAAAAGGCAGAAAACCAAAGTTGGTAGTGACAGTGACAGTTGTCGATGTAATTTGGCGGTGTTTTCATTGTATTCGGTTAAAGCTCGAAATACTATAGCAGCATCGGCCGCTTGAGTGCCACTTACACGCACGAACACAGCGACGGCACATGTGCGTGTTTCAATTTTGGCTTTTGGTCGTTAAACACAAAAACCGATATTGTGTCCGAGAGGCCTGTGTGTATGTGTGTGCAGTATTGGGCGCCAATATTCGTGCCATCCTGGCTACGTGCACCAATGTACGTGTGTTTACTCTATAGCCCCAAAAAAAACAATGATCGCCTTGTCCAAACGTGCGGCACATTGCAGACAGCGGGCAGTTTGCTCAAATCAAAAATACATTTCCTTTTAACACATCGATTTCGATTTTGTTTTTCCAGGCAATCAAAAATAGAAGAGAAACAAAATAAAATAACGAATAAAAAAGAAAAGAGAAATAAGAAAGTCGCTGCTGATGACGTCGTGCCGTCTAATCAGAAATTAAATTGTTTTCGTTTTCGCCAACACGCTAAGCGCAGGCAGCCACAACAACAATGACAACAACCAAAATAACATTGACAGTTACTGTTACAGGAACGCACGCCAACGCAAATCATTAAAAAATTACTAAACGGCAACACGCACTGTGCTCGAGAGTGAGAGTGTGTGTGTGTATGTTTGCGCCTGTGTACTTGTATATAAATTAACGTATGCCTGTTTGTGGTGCATGTGCGCTTTAGAGTATCGTATATTTGTATGCATGTGTATCAGTCTGTAAGAAGTTTTACTGTTATCATCAACAATAATAACAATAATAAACAACGATAAAGGCAACAGCCAAACAAAAGTTTTTGCTGTATACCAACAACAACAACAACTACAACAAGTTACGCCGCGAGCCACAATCGCTGGACCTTCCCAGCTCTATCTGCCACCCCGCAACTGACGAACCATCAACAACAATGCCATCGCCAAGCGAACAACGCACAACGCGTGTTGAGCAAGTAAGCAAACAATAAAAAAAAACTTTGAGCTTCACTGGTTTTTGTTGTATTTTTGTTTTTGCGCAATTTCATGTAGTCTACTTACTGGCGAGCGCACGTGCTGTAGCGTCGAGGCCTTCGGCTGGCATGGCGCTAAAAGAAATTAAGGCGCACGAAAACCGAAACCAAAAAAAAAAAACCGTAATGTTAAAAAGCGGGTAGGGTCCTACTATAGCGTGCACCTGACTTTTTTATACCCTCTACCCATTTCATATTTAAGGAAATTATAAATGGATTTTAAAACACACTTTGAAATACTCAAATTTAATAGTATGTGTACGCCTTGCCTCGCACAAATACATGCATAACAAGAAATAATCACAATAAAAACTGTTAGTAGAAAAATATGTACTCCCTTTTAAAGGAGTATTTGCAAAAACTGTCCTTTCGTCAGACAATAACTCCTCTTATTAAGCTAACATAGAATATATGTATAAACAGTATTCGGTGTCGCAAATTAGACACCTATTTCACCAGAGCATTAAAACTTTTGAGCACAGGGCAAAAAAAGACACATAACACTGCCAGCCAACAATTTTCAGCGGTTACGTAAATTGGAATTTTAGTCTAGGCTCTCCGGCCTAAGGCCTCAAACAGTAAGTACTCTGAGCTGTATGTTAGTGTGAGTGCGGTGCCGTGGGCCATCCGTCGACCCTGTCTGTTCTGCTTTTTAATAAAGTTAAGAACATGTGCCTAGTTGTCTGACGCTTTAATATCTAGCTATGTGCAGAGCTAGCTATGAAGCAGTGCTTCAGTTCGTGTAACGTTGTCACAGTTAGCGAGGGCTGTTCATTAAGTACATAGGTTTCATAAAAATCCTAAATTATTATATGGGTTCATGTTTCAGTCTGCATATATTAAGCTTGGAGAAATAAAGAGATATTTGTAATTTAAATTACTTATTGTTATTCGAACTTTGTATGTAATTGAAAAATTGGTATTATAGCGTTTATAGAAAATAATGACTTAGTGTGACTATAAGTAGGAATCAAAAATAGAGTTTACAGCATCAATATTAATAGCATTTTCATAAAAGATACCAAATTTTCATCACTTATAGTACTTTTCCATACAACCTTCAACAATCCCACTACATTAGGACACAACAAATATTTAAATATTACCGAAGCACGAACACTTACCAAATAGCCCTCAAACTCTGTTCGTAATGACAGTGTGCCCCGACCCTTGCACTCTTGTGTCTCGGTTGGGCTGCTTTGCCATCGTATTTGCCACTTGATTCGTTACAACAGCAATGGAGGCAGCATCAGTGGCAGCAATTGCAAACCTCGACTCGCAGTTGCCTCACCTGAGCTTGGTCTTCGGCGTGTAATGGTGTTGCCGCTTCGCTCACATCCTTTGCATTTTTAAAATACTTTCTGCTGTAGCGATGCCTGCGACTTGACTTCGACGATGGCGACAATGACTTTTTAGCAACCAAGAACTATTGATTTTTGTGCGCCTACGTGATTTTCACCCCAGAGCTGGCTGCAATTCGTATTGCATATTGCTGGTATCTGGTATTCTGCTTCCACTTTGTTTGGCCTTAAATCTAGCGAGTGGGTCTGTTTGGCTGGTCTGAAAATAATTTAATACTTTTCTTCCATTTTTTGTGTGCAGTATCATAAACTATGTAACTACACGGAAAAAAAATTTGCAAAATACACCCACATCCAGACACTCGAACACACATAAATAAGCATTTCGACATACACACGAACACAGCGCTATGCACAAATTGAAACTTTTCAAGTTACGCTTGAAAAAGTTTGAAATTCACTAATACAGTTGGGCTGAGTTGTTGTTTAGTTGTTAGACAGACATATTTACGACAGATAGATAGACAGACAAACATTTTAAACATATACAAATCCAGATATAGACAGTATGCATATGTTTTCTATATACCAGCATTTGCGGAAAACTTTTGACTGTTTTCAAATTGAGTGTGATTTCCATTTCATGTGAGTGCGATTTAGGCTTTAAAGTACCCTCAAATGGGTACAGTGTTTATTTAATATGAGCAACATTAAAAACGGATACAAACTGAGATATAGAATTTATATATTCCACTGTACACATAAATTAAATCTTTAAAGTGATTAAGGATTGTCTTGCCTTATCCAACACAACTGTATTTTATGCCGTTGTCAACAAAATATTGAACACACATAGCAACTACTAGCCGAGCAGAGCACAGAATTTATAAGGGTTAGATGCTCGCGATTCTAGTGGAATTTTGGAAAATTATTTAGAAAGACATATGTGATCTTACGCAACCTAACCTTTTCAGCTGATTTAAGAAACTCGTGCTTATACATTTTAAGTAATTCAAAATAAGTTAAAAATAAAAATTTTAATAAAACAATGCGAACAAACATTTTTATGAAATTTCAAATCGTCTATTTGAGCGTGCACTGTATACGTACGAGCATTTGCAAATAAATGGTTTGGACGCAAATAGCGTCATTTATTCTGACAATATTTCATCATCATCCGGCCGTAGTCGTCGTCATCGTAATCGCAACCTTACCCAAAGTCGCCCGTTGTTTTCAAATGTCTTCGATAAATGGCTGAATAAATGATAAATAGAATAAATGCCTTTAGGCATTCTTGTTCTCGACTGGTGCCGCCGCTTTTTACGGTTGTTGCTGATGTTGGTGTTGCTGCAGTGATTGGCGTCTTTGTTAGGATTTAGCTGTAAGCTAATAAAATTCATGGCTCGCATAATGATGTGATGTATTCTATTCTATTCGGTTCCCATCGCTCCTATTTTTGAAGCACGCGCAAATGTGTCGCCATTCGCCGCTGTGATTGAAAATTTAATTAAAGGCCCTCAATGGGTCCGGATTCGGATTCGGCTTGGATTGGCTGCGGCATCACCTAAAAGAGGCAGCTAATTCAATGCCTGTTTATTTATGTTAACGTAGCACTACACCGTCGGGATCGCAAAAAGTCACGTACATGTCAATTAGGCAAACTACAAAAATAAATCATTTGGCTAACCGCAAAGCATAAACATAAAATTGCCGGCACTACGCAACAGCCACAAGCTAATTCTCAAAAATGTGTCTCTGATATAACTTGCCCAGTTCTATCAACGGAAGCAGCGCTAAACAAGCCAAAGCCGGAAATATGCTCAACTGTTGAAAGCATTTAAATCAGTTTGTATTTTCGTAAGCACCCAACTGGAAATTCCTTTTTGCCATTTTGCTTTTCACATTTTATTAGCCACTAAATACCACCAACGATATTTGCTTTTTGTTTCACGATGGAGAGGGTCAATTAGATACCTACTTGCCTGTCGCTCGCCAACAAAGTCGAAATTAATAATATTCGTTTTAGAGTCCTGCTTTGTTTTTGTAGCCGAGTGGCGTTTGTGGGTATGTCCGTGTGTGTGTGTGTGTGTGTGTGCGACAGAGCGACGCATCGGTTTGCTCATTAAAACAACTTCCGCCGCTTGGTTGGCATCGCCTTCCGCCATCCTCTCATAAACTCGCACTCTCTTCATCCTCCTTCGCCTTATCGTTTAGGGCCGGCGCCTGTGTTTATGTCATTAAGTTTACGTTCTGTGTGCTCCCATGGTGCTGTTGTTGTTGTTGCTCTTGAATTGCTACACTTGCGCTTAGCACTTCGTTTTATTATGCTTCCAAGAGGATTCACTTCAGTTAAATGCAGCCTACCGAATAGAGCGACATTCTGTTGCTGTTGTTGTTTTTTTTTTAAAGTAGGGGCCTGCCTGTTTTTGTTTATACCAAATGTATTGTAATATGGCTTCAACAACGACGAAAATAATCAAAACGGGGGAAGCTCGTATTGTCCAATATTCTGTGTATATGAATGTGCGAATGTGGGTCTAAATACTCGTATGTTTTTATACGTACTTGACAAGTTTGCTTTGCACTCTGGCCGATACTGCCTATGCCGCGCTCCTTTCTCCAGGGCTCTATCCTTATACAAGCAATCTGCTGTCTACATGTACCTCCAAGCTAATGCCTTTGCTCGCACAACTCACGGCCTCGCCTTTTAGTTTGCTTGGGTTTTCAACTTTAGAGCCATTGAGCAAACCTTTTGTTTGTTAGTTAGAGACGCACCGACAAACTGCTCCCCTCCGTCATCCCTTTGCTCTTCTTCCAGTACACACACATACTCACACATACTTAGACACCATTTTTATTTTTGCTTGCTAGGCTCGGAGTGAGGGCTTAACTTTTTTTTTGTTGGATCAATGAGAGTGTGCGTGTGTGTGTCGCCAATTCGTTGGCCGATTGCCGTAGGCCTTGCTGGGTCTAGTCCATTGTCTCTTAATGTCTCTTGGTGGTTTCGGAATTTTTTCCCCATTTTTTTGTTTCTGTTAACGCTGCGCTGCGCCAGCTACACATACATGTATTATTTATGCCATTATCGATTTTGTATGTGCTTTTTACTTAGAATGTCGGCTTCTAGTGCCTTAGTCCCTTTGGTCCCGAGTCGCCAGCCCATGTCTGCAGTTTTCTTTTGCGTCATTGTAGAACCGCTATTCAGTAATAAAGTACAAACCTACAAACTATACATTGTTAAAATTGCATGACACAATATATCTTCAAAATTAGGATGAACGTGTATAGTATGCTTCCTTTGCTTTATGTGCGGCAAAGAATTGACCTAAATGATTAATTACCAATTATTTTGGTTGACTAGATTTTGTCATAATGTTATCCTACTATTACAACCCTAACGTTGCACCAGCTGCTTGTATACGCTATACACCCGCCTTCCCTCTTCACAACAGTCCTTTAACTAAACTCTAACAAGTCTATATCATGGGAATATCTTTCCATTGGTTCTGCCACTCCTCCTTCTGCCTGTTTAGAGATTCTAGTAAATCAAGTCACTAGCAAAACGAAAATAGTTTTCAAATAATATTAGTTGGTACTTAAATTGGAGCACAGTCTTCAACTTAGGTCTCAAAGAAGTTCATCGACGCTTAAGAAAAATAATCTTAATTTCCCTAAATTTTCACGAGAATCTTGTTAGCAGTATATTTTCTTGCCTTAAAGAAATATCAACTATTACAGCAACCACACAAAATTATAGTAACGATAAAAGTTTTTATAAAAAAAATCACAACGATTGTCAAATTGTGTTGTGGTCTGCCCTGTTTAATGTTAACCATCAAAGCAAATTTGTTGGCACTTGCTGTGTGTAAATGCCGCCTTCAAATTAAATCATTTTTCAACAAATTTTATTCCAAACATCAGTGGGCCAAATGGTGCCTATATCTGCTTTTAAAATTTCTTTGAAACAATTTGAAACGGCAAGGCGTCTCCAAAAATTGGTTACGTGCTTTTTTCAATTTATTTTTGTTGTTTGGCTCTCAGCAAGTGGCTGCGTATACCTAAAAGCAACTGCAACTTAGTTACACTTGGCCCTGCGGTCAGGAAATAATCGAGAGCTGGAGCAGTGGATGAAGCACTGCTAGGACTGGGCTGAAGCCTGTGTACAATGTGGCAGGCGGCTGTTTTTTTTATATGCCCAAGAACGAAGACCATAACAACGTTGACCACAACAGCGACGATGACTTTTAGCTTTATTTTAATTTTGACTTTTTAACAAAGTTACCAAACATTTTTTTTAACTTAATTCAGATCTCAGGTCGGGACCAAATCATAAATGGGCACTCAAGCGCGCTGTCTGAGTCGGGCCAAAGTTTTGTTTGTGTACTTGGCTTCACACTTTATTTACATAGCTAAGGCCTAAATTAAATTTTAAGCTGTTGATTTGCATTTTAGCCTTTTTGTGTGCCAGTCGCCATCTCCATCTCTATGGCCATCTTCGACATTTCAAAGGCGCTAATTTTTCGTGAGCGCAGCCGTCTGATGCTCTGTTTATTGAGCCCTGATTAGATTAAACAGAAGGCGACCTTGACCAAGGCAAACAATAAATTCGAAAAATTAAAAAAAAAACGAAGGCGGCAGTATTTGTACTCATTAGCCCAGAGGCAGACTCATTTAGAGTGCCATAGTTGAGAATTGCTAAAGATGTTGAGAAGCTCTTCAAAAGAATATCGAAGAAAATGGGTTCTAATTAAAGAATAAATACACATCAGCAGTAACTCTCGAAAAAGGTGCAAAATAAAAAAAAAAAAGCAGCATAAATTGTTCAAAAGTTGTATTGTTTGTGCTCGGCAAAAATCTTACAAGTATTTTTTTATTTAATGAAATTAGGCGTAGGCAGCGCATCATTGCCGTTGTTGTATTCAGAAGTTGTTCGGGTTGCCCGTCATGTCACGTCACTCAGCATCAAATCATGGACCAATGAAATGAAATTAGCTGCGTTCCAGCAAAAACCAAAATCAAATTTTCAGCTACAAAGACATTGTGTACACACAAAGCTTATAATATAAAAGTATATGTACATAGGTATGTGTATAATATGCACGTATGTTGGTGTATGTGTGTCAATTTGCTGAAATGCGCGTGCCAGCGGCAGAAGCAGTGGCAGTGGCAGGGCGAGGTGAAAGATCAGGGGCAGAGTTGTTTAATTTACGCAACAAAGTAATTTCAAGTGATTTTCAACAGCAGAAGCAAAAATGGAATGAAGCGCTTGCCTGTTTTCACCTAGAAAAACCAATTTATAAACAAATTATCAATATATAACAACAAGTAACAAAATGCCGACTGAAAGTAGGCAGTAAGTGCAGAAGGTGCTTTGAATTGCGCAAAATGCTGATAACAAATCAGTGGGTTCATTGGAAAGTAATTTTTTTGACACACAAGTGTTTAAGCACTGAAGCGCACAGTTTGCAAAATAAAAGAAGAAGAGTGAGAAGCAAACTCATACTTTTAAAAAAGGTCATGAGATGAAAGATGAAGAAATAATTTCGAAGAAGGCCAGAAAAAAATGTATGTAAGCCTAGCCCCTTTAAGAATGCAGTTTTCTACTTTAACAAGAGAGAACGCTACAGTCGAGCAAGCCCGACAGTGTAATACCCTGTACCCAGGTAAACTTTCGTCACTGAGTTATATGCGCCCATAGCAGCAGCAAAAACAGGAAGAAGAAGAGCGAACTCGTTGCTGCAGTTTGTGGGGATTGTACTGTAGAGAATTTGTTTCGCTAATAACTTTTCTCAGAATTGACCGAATTGGATAAAATTTTAAACAGTAGACAATTATATATAAATTATGTGTGCAAAGTTTGGTTGAGGTAGCATTTGAAATGTGGACGCTATTGACGAAATTCTGTAGCGGGGGAAGGGGGGGGGGGGGGGGGGGGGGGAAATTAAAAAAAAAAAAAAAATAAACTCGTCCTTACTCGGACCTAGGAGAATCTGGATGCCAACTTTGGTTATTCTAGCTTTTATAGTTTCTGAGATCCTCGCGTTCATCCAGACGGACAGACGGACGGACAGACGGACGGACATGTCTAGATCGATTTCTCTCGTCATGCTGATTCAGAATATATATACTTTATGGGGTCGGAGATGCTTCCTTCTGCATGTTACATACTTTGCACAAACCTAATATACCCTTTTTACCCTACGGGTACAGGGTATAAAAACTTATTTAAATACACAGAACAATGAATCTATATTTCAGTTCGCTATTGAGAAAAATAAACAAAAGATTTGATCAGGGTGTTGTATTAATACATACACTTTAGAGAACAATACACGACCTGTTATATCGAAACCGATTCCATTACGTACTGATATACGAAGACAGGCTTTTAAAATATACAACATGTTTTTTTAATAGTGTATTGCATTAGACAGTGTTTCAAGGCCCACGGTGCAGATGCTTAACTTGTATGTATAGTACTTACAGAGACAAAGCACTGCTCAAACTCTAAGCTTTAATGTACATAGCATATTGGATGGGGTATTTCCCATGGCAGCTTCTCTGATGAAATCCTTAAAACAAAATCAAACAGCAAATAGCGTAAATAACGGGACTTTGGCTGCGAATGTGGCAGCATTTGTTGACGGTGCCGTTGGAGGTCTCTTCATTGCTTTAACCAACAGCGTCAAAAAAGTTGGCCGCACCTGTGCGCTCGTGTTGTACCATTTGTGTGCACGACTAGTTACCTCAAGCCAAACAAACACAAAGCCAGAAGCAGAAGCTGAATCGGACGCAAAAGGACAGGTATACCTACAACATCTCGCAAATGACACAACCTGATGAAGACGACGATGATGTTGATGACATGTGCAGCAATTCCGCCACTTTTCATTCACTTTTTACGCGAGGCCTGCTTTTCACCCCGTCTCAAAGCCATTGTCCTGCACTGCTGTCAACAGCAAGTGTTGTTGTTGTTGTAACTGGTGTTATTGACACAGGCCGAGGCAACTACAACCACTATTCATGCTCATACAAACCCAACAACAAAGCCCAAGCATTAGTACACGCAAAGTCACTCAATTGATTTTTAGTTGCTCGTTGTCAATTATCTGCAGAACTGTTTGCCTTGCCATTCAGTCAGGGTGGCCTCTGAATGGACACAAACACACACACATGCACATACAAATGTACATACAAACGCATGCAAACGTCGGCAGATCACAATGACAGTGCTTGGCTTTGCGGGCTACAGATTTTTGCCAATGTTCTTCGGCAGAAACACACAAATGCACATACAATGGGCACTCGTCGCACTTGTCGGTCGTACTTGAACTGTTTCAAGGGCACCAATCGCTGCCAGCTCACACACACACACATACCGCCAATTCAAGAAATACACGCACGTCCCCAACGTTGTTTGTGTGTTTGTGTGTGTTTGTGTGTGTGTGTGTGTGTGTAGCACATAGCCCAGAAATATAAATCAGCTGTTCTCATGATTCATTGAGCAAAACGTGGAAATGTCGCCGAATGGCGACTATCATCCACCGTTCTGTGGCTCTCGCTCTTTTTGTGCATACCCGTATGTACGAGTATGTACATATGTATGTATTATTCATATCGTGTGGGCAATTCGGTGCGTTGTTGTATGTTGAAAACTATTCCATTAGGACGCTGCAACTGCAACGGCATGTGTCACGCTGTTCTTCAAAACTTCTTAGCCTGGCAAGCTGCCAATCGCTACCTCACTCTTTCTGTATTTCTCTCGCTCGCCCCGTAACAGTTTCTCGTTCGTTCTGCCATCGTAAGGCTTTTTGACAAATTTGACGTAGAACAGACATGGCCACTCGTTGGGTCACATATTGGTGATCAGTTCTCTGAGCAAAATTATATGAACGTACAACTTATAGGTGCAATTATGACAATATGGTGCGGGAACTTTAGAGACATCTCAAGAGAGAAGTGATAGTGTTTGTATGTGTTAGTAATACGATACATAGGCCATAAAAATATCAACTGATTAATAAGTTAACTGGCTAAAACCCTTTTCAGACGCTGTCGGCCTAAGAATAAAATCCACTGTTTAGTCATAAGTTCTGTTTGATGAGTAATACCTAAATAAACCGTTGAAAAGCTTTTTGGCACACATGCATAGGTACGTTTCTGGACTACAAGTTAAAGCATTTTTGTTCTCCATTTAACGATAACAAGTACAGAATTTTGTTATTCAAGTTTATTTTAGTTCGTTCGTTTCGCTGATAGAAACTTTTTCCTTAATTTTGATACATTATAAATAATATAAATATGGCTATTGCCACTGACGGCCACTTCCAATTGATTTCGGCTCATGAATTTGACATGTCAGTGACCTTGTAAAAAAAAAGCATAGCATTAGCACCAGGTTCCAACCTTTATGGCACAGTAAACCAAAACAAAAAAATATTAAGAAACGGAGAAACATTACCCACCATTTCAAGCCAATTAAAGGTCATTTTGCAGCTACGACTCCGGCATTATAAGATTGAACGTTCGCCGCTCAACTCCTGTCCCACATAACGACACATTAATAATGTATAAGCTGTAATCTACGACATAATGCGTTCCCAAATTGCTTGCGGCGGTCGCTGTAACGGGCACTTGTCTAAATTCTTTATAAATTTTCTTGAGACGCGTTCGCCTGAAAAAGATTAAAAAGCGCCGAGGGGAAGTTGACGGGCACCTTGCGTTATATCTCTGTTGCCTGTGGTAGCTAATAAAATACTACACACAAACACATATAGTACACATACATATATACAAACATGCGAACTCTCGTAAAGGGCAAACGAAATTATAATACGTGCTGCTGCCCAAGGCGCACAACATTCAGCATGCTGGGCACAAAAATGTTGTTGTTGGTGTTGCCTTTAGTTAGTAATGCCGTCCACTTTGCGAGGTCCTGTTTTATGTGCTTTTTGATTTGCTACAACTGCAGAGCGGCAAAGTCAATCCCAAATCTCAGCCAAGTAATCCATGACCAACGCCTACAAGCCCAGCAAGTGACATACACGCATACCAACACAAACGACGCGTCATATTTATTTTAATAATTCCTTTGAAAAGCTGGCAATATGTATCCTGGCAGGCACCAGCTTGGCAGTGAATATTGCTCAATGACGTTGCTCTGACCGCCTGATATTCCATATCGAAATCGTTTCAAACACATACTTTAACATAAGTACTCACACCCTTATGGATAAAATGCCCAGTTGTCTAATTGACAAAAAGACAACATTGACTAACATAAACTAAATAATAATTTAATCTGTTGACTCTTTCCGTTATCCACATTCTCTAAGTTTTCTTTTTCAAAGAAAGTAAGAAACCATCTACTATTTCTTCAACATCCAGCAGTTGTTTATTTTTAAACTGTTCCAACCAATTGAGAGCTGTATGTTTCTTTTTTAATGCCAAACGAAACGTGCACCACCAAGCATTTCCTCTAACAATGGTTAATTTTTCTTCTAGAATTTTTACAAGCAGTGAAAAGGCGATTAATACCTAAACGCTTTTAATTAAGAAGCGCTCGTGTGTCTAAAGTTTAAGGCCATGCAAATTAATTAAAGGCAAATTACCCGCCTTGACGGGCAGGATAGCACATGTCGTAACATACGGCGTATGAGAGATTTTTTGTTAGCTTATTTGAAAGCCACCCACTTTTTTGTACGCTTTTTGTTATTGTTTGAATAGTTTGCCGGTTGTTTTTTGTTTTACTTTGTTTATTTAGTTCTTTTAATTACTCGCGTGCGGCTTGACACACACAAGCATAAACTTTTTCATTGCATATTTTCAAGCGTGGCGTAAAATTGTTTAAAAACGTTTTATGCAAATTCTTTGCACCGCATAAATATGTGAGAAAAATGCGCACAATATATGAACATTAATGAAACAAAAATATAAAAAAAGTGTTCAAGGAAATGAGCGCTGGCATGCTTTTATTCGAGGACTCCGACTGAACCTTAGCCTACGCCAGCTGCCTGACCAGGGCTAGAACTGGCAGGCAGCTCGGCAACATTTTTGTGGGCTAGTGCTAGCCAGTTATTCAGACAGCCAGGCAACATTTTTGTGGCGGTTCGGAAAAAAACGATTTTAGAGTAGCGCATGCAAATTTTGGCGTCGTGGCAGCTAATTCAATGAGAACTGCTCGTCCTTTTTGCCCAGAGGATGTTCGCTTACTTTTCTTGTATGTGTGTGTGTGTCTGTGTATGTGAAATATTACTATTCCGCTACTTCTTACAGCTCTTGTTGTGCTCATGGTTTTATAACCAACAATAAAAAATGCCTTAAAAAATAAAATCAATAAAAAAAATACTTTGCTTCCAAGTGTGGTACTTAAATGGATTAAATGCAGTGCATGTTGACCTCAGAAGAGACAAACAAGGCACACAATTAGCGCCCTTAAACCGTTCGTGCTGTTACAAAACCGCGCCTTTAACATTGTCTCTCGAAGCGAAATTTGTGTCACTGACAAACGTTTTATTTATTGCTGCATTTTTTTGATTACTTTCTCGCTGTTGTTTTTTATGGTGAGTGTTTGTGCCTTTTCAATTTCATTTCCTGCCATCGAGCCTGTCTGTTTGTTTGTTTCGTGCGCGCATCCCTCCGACTTATTCGTCCGTCGGACTCTCTGTTCCGTCTAATTTGCAAACATCTTAAGAAACAGTTCATTTAACTTAAATTGGCTTGTAATTGTGTTAAAATGTTTTGTAAATAGGTTCAATGTAGGTGGCATTAGCGCTTTGAAGTTGATGGTTGATGGTGGATTGGCAATTTAATGTGCACCGCCCACATCATGCAACATGCAGACCAGAACGGCCAACCGCAAATGCCATAATATGCACAGACCCGCACACCCACATCTACACAAAAGCAATTAAGAGTCGCAAAATGTTTCCCAGTGCGCGGCGCCTGTTAATTTTCATAAGTCCAACGTCATATTTGCCATAGAAGTGATGCATGGCTGTAGCAACAGCAACCATAACTAAAACAACGATGACAGTCACGCTCGCAAATTATAAAAACCAAAAACAACTAAAAGTTAATTGGCAGCACTTTGCCTGAACAGCACCGGGGCGAAAAGGACGATGACGAGGCGAGAGGCAGCTATTGAGCCAACAATCTGTACATGTCAATGTTTGGTTGTGAATGAGAGCGTATGTGTTTGTGTGTGTGTACTTAATTATAGTAACATGAAATTACATGCACATATAGTTAACATTTTGCACGCAATAAATTCTGATGATTGTTAAAAACAATTGTGCATAATCATTGACTAAATTGCATTATCCGTTATAAATAACAGGACTGAAATGTGAATGGATGTGCGTGTGTATGGAACTGCTGCTAACAATAATAATAAATGTCAATAATCAAGTCAAAGTCAGCGAAAATGGCAGCAATACACGCGTCCCAAAGCGTCCCTATTGACGTCGTTATAGACGTGACGTCCCAAGTATAAATTATTCAAATACTGACGATGATGGACAGCGAATGGTGAAGTTCAATGCTATGGCAGCTTACAAGCAAAGGCAATTACTTATGAACGTACAAACGACACAAATCGATACATGTGTGCGACCTAGAATTATAAGGCCATGGCTCGCTACAATGTTCCGCTGTCACGCACAGCCCAGACCTTGATGTAATGGTCAGTTACTATAATAGAGGTGCCTGACCTTCAGTAGGTGAAATGTTTTCGTTTGCATTTTTCATTCATTCATAAAATCTTGTTCTTCCTCATTAGTTGTGATTAAATTTGACATTTGACATGCCGCACTCACATATCGACAAGTATATATGTAAGATTTATTAGGTTTATAAATCGTTTAATAAAGTATATCGAGTATTTGACAAACAATAAGAATAGTATTATATAATAACATAAGACTTAAAAATATGTTTAGACGCCGACTTTTGCAACTTCTGACCAACTTTAGTGACTGCTGTACAACTTTACTACTGACGACTGAATGCCACGACTGCTGCTTACGACTGTTGAAAAACGACTATCCCACGACTTCTTCTTAATTACACCTTCGCCTGATCGGGGGTGCCAACTGATGATAATGGCACAAGGATGCCACTTTACACTCGGCCATCCTGCTCATCATCTGTCTCAGATGATTCTCCAGCTTCATCGTCTTCGTCTTGACCCATGTAACGCCACAGTTTCATAGAATCAGTACAAGTTGAAGTCTGATTCGGACCCTGGAACTCTGCAACTTTCTTCACGTCGAACCTTCCATTACGTTTTATTTTGGTAACCTCGTATGGCCCGATATATTTCGGAGCCAGCTTTTTACCATTTACAAACTGTGTTACTTTAATGGCTACTAAGTCTGCTAATTGGTAACCACTATGCTTACGTCGCTTTTTGTCAAAATTCTTCTTGTAGCAACTTTGAGCTTTTTCAATCTGTACTCTGGCATCAGCTCTGATTTGGTTGCGTTCATCCTGCAAGCCTTCCAGTAGCTCGTCCTGAAGAATTTTCACCACTTCCAGATCAGATTCATTACGCATTTTGACGCCGAACATAATTTCAAACGGAGTGTACTTCGTAGATGAGTGGACATGTGTATTAATAGATCGTTGCACCTGTGATGTATATTTATACCATTTTGACGGCTCGGCTGCAGACATTTTTGACAAAACAGACAGAATAACTCGGTTGACTCTCTCTATCTGCCCATTTCCTCTTGGGATCCCTGTAGTAGTCTCGATGTGCTCTATTTTGTGTTCCTCACAAAAATCTTTAAACTGCTTCGATATAAATGCTGCTCCTTTGTCGCTGATAATACGCCGTGGATTCCCAAAGATAGCTACCCACGAGCTGATATGTTTAACAACTTCTTGCGCATCGGTAGACTTTGTTGGATACAACCATGTGTATTTTGAAAACCCGTCAACAGCAGCGAATATGTATTTGTACTTCTTTGCAGTCAGGTCCAATGATCCCAAATGATCTACATGGAGTGTACTCAGCGGCTGATCTTCTTTGTCGATACAATGCAAAAAATCATCTTGTTTACCCAGCTTTCTGTTATGTGTTATACACTCAATGCAATTCGCGATAAATTCCACAACTTTTTTCTCTAAGTGTGCTATAAAATAGTCCTGCTGAATGTGATGCATGGTTTTCTTCACACCCATATGACCAAAGTTATGAGCATTCCTGATAACTTCTTTTTCCATGCATTTCGGTACGGCTAGCAAATCAATACCATCTACTTGTTTATAAATCAGCTGATTTCTGACCTTGTAGTTTGCGTATGGTTTCAGTTTTAAAATTTCTGCAACTGCAACTAAGGTTTCATCTTTGCGTTGGGCCTTTAAAAATTGTGCCTGAACTTCTGTGCTTACGATCATGACTGGGAATCGACTGAGGCTGTCGACATGCTTCATCCTTATACCAGCGCGATGTTCTATGGTATACGTAAAATCTTGCAGATACATTAACCACTGCACTACTTCTCTGGGAATTTCTTTTTTCGTTGATGTCATCTTAAACGCTGCGCAATCAGTAACGAGAACAAATTCAATGCCCATTAAATAATGTCGTAGCTTTTTTGTTGCTAAATATGCTGCTTTCACTTCCAAAAAATAGCTATGCAACTTTTCTTCTTGAGGTGTCGTTTTTTTACTCCAGTACAGAATAGGATGCCACTTGCCATCATGCTGCTGGAGAAGAGTAGCACCAAACCCATCTTTTGACGCATCAACATGTAACTGTGTTGCCGCATTCTGCATAAATATCTTCAATACTGGTTCATTCGTCAAAGCATTCTTTAATTGTTCTATCGCCTGTACATGTAACCCTTCAATTTTGAATTCGGCTTCTTTTCTCAACAATTGTGTCAACGGTCTGGCTAGTAATGCATAATCTTTAACGAACTTTCGAAAATACCCCGTTAGTCCAAGAAAGGCCTGTACTCCCCGTATGTTTTTGGGAAGAGGAAAATTCTTCACAGCTTTTACCTTTTCTTGACCTGGCCAAACACGTCCGTTTTCTACTTCATGACCCAGAAAATTTATTTTCTTCTTTAAGAACTGACACTTGGCCCATTTTATATCAAGCCCATACATTTCTGCCTGCTTCAGTACAATTCGCATATTTTCCAAACATTGACCAGCTGAATCTCCGAAAATAACTATGTCGTCAACATACATCTCCATTATGCCTTTGTTAATCAATGTTTGAAATATGTAATTAACGTATCGTACGAACACTGCTGGGGAGTTGCAAAATCCAAAGGGTGCCCTATTAAATTCATACAACCCTTCCTTGGTAACAAACGCTGTATACTTTCGACTTTGCTCCTCTACCTGCACATGAAAAAAGCCATTTCGCAAATCCATAACAGTAAAATATTTCGCATTTTGCATCTTCTCGAGTACTTCTTCGACAACTGGTACTGGGAACCTATCCTTAAGTACGAGGGTATTCAGCTTACGATAGTCCACACATAATCGGTAGGTCCTATCTTTCTTTTTGGCCAACACCACCTTGCTTGCAACGTTTGACGACGACTCTCTGATAATGCCACAGTGAAGCCATTCATCCACCTGTTTTCGTACAAATTCACGTTCTGTTGTAGACAATCGGCTTGGACTTTCGCGAAAAGCGATGCTTGGAACATTCGGTATGATGGTCATTTTTATTGGGCATTCTACTGCATTGTCCACCGGCTTGTAATTGGCGATCATTTGTTTGACTGGTTCGGCATACTGGGATTCAACATTTAAATCGATCTCGCTTGCTGGACTTACCACGTTAAAAACATTCAACTCAGACTGCTCATCATCAGCTTTTGTTTGCGCCTGTACGAACGTGTAACCATTGGAATTTAGTGTGACAGTAAACTTCTGTAAAAAGTCATAGCCAACAATTATTTCAACTTTTAGACTTGCATCTGGTACAACAAGAAATGTATGATTTGTCACAAAACCATCGACCTCAACTGTTTCTGTAAATTCACCCAACACGACAGTGGCAATATTGCCTAAGCCAAACAGTTTAGTAAAATTCTTTTGCAACTTTTGGTCACCGAAAATGTTTTCATATTTTTGTTTTCGCATAAGTGAAACATCCGCGCCAGTGTCAATCAAACACGATACAACTGCTTTCCCGATTTTTATTTCTTTAACGCGATTTTCCTTTAATACAATGTTAACGCTTTGTTTGCTTGCCACGCACTGCTTCGCTATGTGACCGACACCGTTACACTTAAAACATTTTGTTTCTCGTTTACATTCTGCCCGCTTATGTTCTGTTGAACCGCAATTGTAGCAATGCTGCTGTTGTTGTTGTTTGTCTCCTACTTTATCAACGTTTTCGCGACGTTTGTTATACGAACTGCTCTTTGCCACTAATTCAGTAAGCTCATACCGACTTCGAAGTTCTTTGTACGTGGGCGCACTGTACAACGGAAATTTTAGATCGTCACGCACGTCTAAGCCATCAACTATATAATTTATAACCGACTGATCTTCAACTTGTCCAAGTGATGCTATTTTTCGCATCTGGAGCACATAATCATGAAAATTTTCCGACACACGCTTTTTCCGCTTTTGCAACATTTTATGTACTTCGGCACTGCTCAGCTGTTTATCAAATTCTTCTATTAAGGCTGCACATAACATTTCATAATTTGATACAGTAATAGTTTCCACAAATAATTTGGCCGTGCCAACCATTTTATTTCTTGCATTCACATACTTTTGTTTTTCACTTAATTCGTATGCCTCGGCGTTTTCGTCGAAATTATTTACCCACTGCTTAACTGGTATAGCTATGCCATCGAAATCAGGGACTACTTTTGCAAAGCTTTCCACCGACACACTGTTCTTGTTTGGGTTAGAATCGTTCTTTTCACTCAGCATTTTAATTAAAATTGACAAATCGTGGTTTTGTATACATGTGTGTGTCTCCTCAGAATACATTCTTTTCTCGGTATTTTCAACTGCGCAATTATCATGTAGTTCGACGTTCGCACCTTTTTCTTTTATTCCTGCCGTTGTGCCTTGTTCGCACTTGTATATATTTATCTCTTTTTCGCACGTATGATTTACACTTTGTTCATCATTTACCACTGCTCTGCTTTCCTCTACCATTTCAAACGTTAGATCGAGATCGTCTACACTTTGTGATGTCTTTCCATTTTCCATGCGCGCCACCGGCAACAGATTTTTCTTGCTTGGTGCGCCATTTTTATTTTTTCTGCTTGAGCGTATCATTTTTAAGCACTGCAACTTTTAGATGTATTATTTCAACTGACTGCGTATGAAAATTTATGCGGCTGAGCCCTTATGTAAGAATCATTTTTTATGAATGCTTCACTTAAAAACTTTGAACTGTTCTGAATATTTGTCCGGCTGCTCGACACGGTTGAGCCCCCATGTAAGATTTATTAGGTTTATAAATCGTTTAATAAAGTATATCGAGTATTTGACAAACAATAAGAATAGTATTATATAATAACATAAGACTTAAAAATATGTTTAGACGCCGACTTTTGCAACTTCTGACCAACTTTAGTGACTGCTGTACAACTTTACTACTGACGACTGAATGCCACGACTGCTGCTTACGACTGTTGAAAAACGACTATCCCACGACTTCTTCTTAATTACACCTTCGCCTGATCGGGGGTGCCAACTGATGATAATGGCACAAGGATGCCACTTTACATATATGTACATATATGCATACAAATATTTGTGTACTCGCTTGTGTGTACAAATATGCTATACGTATGTATTGTATTATAGGGTGTACTCCAAACATTACCAATTTTAGCTGAAAGTTTTCTTATACAAGTATCTTCTGCTTTAGTGGACGAGACCGAAAATGTTTGTGCATACTACGAGCATATATCGATTAAGTAGATTATTTAGGAGCACACAGAAAGAATACAGTCAACGGAACTAAGCAAATAGAAGGTGACAACAGAATTTGTGTGCATATTAGTTAGCGCACCGAATGAATATAGCGCTATACCCGGAAAGGAGTAGGTACTTTAAATGTACTTGGATGTTCTTATTTTCATTAGATTCAGAACCCTCAGTAAATTGTTGACAGAATATTTTTATTCAAATATGTTTAAAGTTGCTTAATGCTATTTATTATTGCACAGAAAAGATATTTTGAGCTCGCAAAATGAATCATTTCGCCCAACTTAGTTCCTATTCCTAGATTGCTCGCGTGCCAGCTTATTTAATTCTTTCATTATGTACCAGCCCCTTTACGTGCTTAGCATGCGAAGGGAGCACACCTCCGTATAAACACGTACACAAACAAACACACACATACACACACCCGAATACAATTAACGACCATCACGGCGAGCTATTTGCCACTGCCAATGCCATATTTGATTTATATACGAATCTGATTGCTGAAATCGAACAAATATTTATAGCCCAGTAGCTTGCTTGGTTGGTTGGTTTGCTTATTCTTCACTTTGCCTGTTTGCCAGCCCGCTTGATTGTCTGTCATTCACATTGCAACATGCCATGGAAAGTTGCTGGCAAACTGTTGTAATTGAAAACGATTTCCTTGTGCGCTTCAAGGGCAGCCAAATGGCTGCCAAGCAACAGCAACAACAAAAGGAAGAGCAACAGAAAGGAAGCCCAAACAACGACAATCGCAATGGCGCCGCCATTTTATTGATATTCATTGACATTGAATCTGCTGGCGATTATCCGATTGCTCCGCGCTCCTTTATTTACGATGATGGGGTAACGACTGAGAAACTGATATGCCATGTAATTTGCTTATTTGTAAGCCTTTTAGCCAAACGGTTGCTTTGGTAGCCCACATAACACACTTTTCTCTAATTGGCATTAATTAAACGAGAACCAACCAGTTAGTGTTTATTGAAATGAGATGGAAACTGCTAAGTCAGCGTAGTCCAATTGATGAATGATGACCAACTGGTTTTTGTTTGTATGATTGTGTATGTGAATGACATGAAGGTGTTTCGCCCTGTTGCTGTCGCGCTGGTAGATACACCTTCGAACAACAGATAGATAACCAACGTGTTACTTGTCTGATTTTTGTTAGAATGAAGAGAGTCGAAGAAGCGGCTGACAAAAAAAACGTCTATTTAATTCTTACGGTATTCCAACACCAAAGTATTTCTTATTATAATTGTAGGTGGAATTGACGGCAGATTATCGACAGTTAACGATTTTCATAGCTTATACTTGTAGTACAATTATAGAGCAATTGATGATTGTTTTCCAAGCAGAACTGCACACGCACAGTCACAAACAAGACAAACGTGCAGTCATAAAAAAGTGTTGCATACATCGAGGGGTGTTGAATCAAAAACGTCAATTATGTTAAAAGCGCCAACGGCATTGTGCACTCGATGTGTATATATTTTCAGTGCCGATGATGAGGCCAATGCCAACCATGCTACCTCCGCATATCGTCAAAATTCGATTTTCGTGCGGAAGAGATTGGTTTTGTTCGCCTTTTGTTACTGCTGCGCCATTGGCAGCCATCGGAAGTCGTCAACGGCATCGGCAGCATCAGCCACAGGCGTCTATTGTGTTAGCGTTGTATGTGTGGGTTTGCGTGCGCGTTGTTGTGCATGTGAGCTAATGTGCCTGCGAATATGCGAGTATTGCAATTTCAACATTTTTTGGCAGCAGCAACAACAAGTCGAAAACAAACCCAATTGCTGCAACATTTGGCTGGAAAAAGTGTTCTAAAGTTAGCGAAAGCTAAGTGTGCTGCCCGTCGACTACCTGCCGCACAACTTTTTGTTGACGTTGTTATTGGTATTCTTCTTTGATTTGGCATTGGACGCCTGAAGGCTACTCTGCTTACAAATTACTTTCCCAGTTTGTAAAGAAAGATCTCAACAAAATTCAAAAATATAATAACTTCAAAATATAAAATTCACATATACAATCAACTGACACCTTTGTGATCAGACCAGGCGAAATTTAAACCTAAAAACATTTTAGTACCCCTTTTGGCTATTAAATGTATTTATATTTACTTATGATGTGTGCATTGTATTTCATTCTTCACTTCACTGCAAATGTTCAGGGCATATTGGTTTTGGTGTGTAGTGCCGAAAAGAAAACATCGTAGACGTGTTATACTTGTATAGTAGATCCACATGGAGACGAATTTAAATTGAGATACCGCACATTGTAGAGCTCTCGTTTCGAAATTTTGAAAAACGATATGCTTAAAAGTCTTAAAAGAGTTTCAGTATTGTTTACCAAAATAGTGTAACCAAATTCTTTATTTAAAATCTTGCTATCACATCACATAGTACATGGCACATAGAAAAGTTACCAAAGACGACCAAATGCAAAGTAAATAAAAATACTGAGACACTGAGTAATATTCATTAAAAAGTGTTTTAGTTGTTTAAAATGGGACAAAGCACTGAGCAGGCATAAAACAAGAGCACCAATTCAATTCCACTGCAGACAATTTCTCAACTATCAGCTTATCAATCACGCGCCATCATTTTGAAGGCAACAGGTCAAGACCTACACGGAT
Source organism: Scaptodrosophila lebanonensis (assembly GCF_003285725.1). Lineage (NCBI taxonomy): Eukaryota > Metazoa > Arthropoda > Insecta > Diptera > Drosophilidae > Scaptodrosophila > Scaptodrosophila lebanonensis. Next base: position 23,220,326 of record NW_022060538.1, read on the forward strand.
CAACAGTAACGGCAACACCTGGCGCTCTTCAGCGCGAAGGGTGACCTATAGCCCACATTGCTGGTGTGCGGCATTTAATTAATAATTGATGGTAGCCAAAGATAGGAGCTCTGTCATTATGTAGCCGACCGCCTGTTATTAAAATCAGATATGCCACTTAACCCCCTTATACATCCCAATCTATATCTATAGCCACATTAATACCACAGCATATGCGGATAAAGGATATTTTTGTTATGAGTAATTAAATTACACAACCTTTTTCACTTTTGTGCTGCACTAACAAAGCCAATTTTAAGCCTTTGCATACTCGCCAAACCAAGAAAAATGACCAAACAGTGAGCAAAATTTGATTAAATGAGCGGGAGGGGAATATTCAGGCAAACGAATGTGGTAAGCAATAAATTTAAATCAGTTGTTAGATACAACAAATAATGCGAGATGTGCCTCAGAATAGCAGGCTTAGAGTATGAATAACGGCTGGAGCACAGACCTAAACCGTACCGAACCGAACCGAACCGTAGCGTCTGGACAGCCCAATATTAGCAGCCATTTTTAACAGCTCACAATAATGGGCCACATAAATTTATCCCACACATACTACCCGTATATATACATTATATAGTATGTATACTATGTATGTGCATATCGAAAGAAAAAAGGTGGACACAGAAAAAAAGCAAAGCTTTTTACGGGCATTTCGAGTGCTGCTTAAATGTAAAATAAATACACACGAAGTGTCGGTGGTGTCGGGCAGGATGGAGAGTTGACGTAGGCTGATATTAAAGGCCAGGCACAACTGTTGGCGGTGTGCGTCATTTAATCAGGCAAAGTGATTTTCGCACACTCAAACAGCAACTTATCATCCCTCTCACACGTTCGCCAAGACTCACGTAGCACACGTTAGAGCGGGTGACAGACAGACCGACCAAGCAGGCAAAAAGTCGGCGCATCTGCCAGCTGATATTCAAACAGTTTAGCCTTACGCAACGACCCAGCTGTACATTTTTCGCCAACGTCAAGCAACGAATGCGGCCACCATGCGGAGGAGCTCCGGGCCCGTTGCTCATTTGCACGCCAACTCACAACGCGTCTCAGTGCGTGCTCCTAACGCCCTTTATAGCAACGGAGCGGCAGCAATACCTGCATGTTGGCCCAAAAAAAGTAACAGCACGAAGTATTTATTGCCATTTTGCAGTTATAATGTTTCAATAGCTTATATGTACGTGTGTACACTGCAACATTTTTCACAATTAGGTTCAACGTGAAAGTGTTGGTAATTCATTTATGAGCTAAACATAATGAATAAGTTTTAATTTTGTAAATACAAAGATATTTACAATATATGTAGAGATCTCAACATAAACTTGTTCGAAGATACCATTACAATGAGTATTTCAAAATATTTCGTTCTTTCAAGGAAAACTATTCAGTCAGTGTGGATAGATACACATCTAGTTTCTTTTTCTTTTTGTTACGAATATTATTAGGTATTTAGTTATTTACATTTTTCGACTTTAGGAAATTACAATTGCCGTTTAGATGACCTGCCCAAGACAGTCCACTCATAAATTAACAAGTGTAGAATTTTGTACTCCTTCTTGTACAACTAGATTACTATATTAGCTAATATACTTTTTGACTTTGAAATAAAACCGCTTATAAACCGCGGCATTTATTTTATAAAAGCAATCAGATATTATTCCACACAAGTTTTTCTGAGTGCACGTGTGCATGAGTGCCTTCCTTTTGGCTGTAACTTGTATGTCCTATTAGCACAATTTAAGCACGATCCATGCAACCATATAACCATATATAACCTTTGCCTTGGCACCCACTTTAGGTTGCCATTAGGACTTGAGTCTTCAGAGTGTGTGGCGAGGCTACGTGACACAGCCATCATTTGTCATGAATTTGCCGCATAACTTGCTCCCGAGAGCAACGTTACCCTTTTCAGGCAAATTGGAGTCCTGACCTTCAATTGAAGTTAGTTAAACTAACGATGAGGAGCAACATGCGCCAAACTAATTGTCACGCGCCGAGTTTCTAATGAGTTGCCCAACATTTATGCTCATTCTATTCCTCTACACACTCTGAAAATGTAGCTAATTTATCATTCATTAACTCCATTTCATTTTTCTGCTACATTTGCCGCACTGTTTTTCAAGCACTCAATGAAACAGGGTGGGACCAATATAACTATATAACTTTCACAAAATGTTTCCAATAAAAACAATCACAAAATGTCAAAAAGATTCACAAAAACTTAGACACAATAAAAAACCTGTTATAATATAATTGGTACTTTTATTATTTGGAGAAAATGTCGTCTTAGTACTTCATTTACGTATATAATGTGGACACAAAGCCCGGACATACTAGTTTCCATACGAAATTAATGAGTTTCCCCACAAATATTTTGCAACTGTGCCTTTTTACTGCCGATAAATTCTTGTGCTTCAAAGGCATTTGAATTCTTAGGTATGCATATAAAGTCAGCTGCAATTGAATAAAATGCATTTGGTGCAAATACTAATACACATTTTTGTGGAAGAGTGCAATTTTTCTATTCGATTATGTGGATTTAATGCTTTTGATCTGGCAGAGCTGGTGGGGAGCTGGGTCTTCCGTTGGCAATTTTATCAGCCAATGGACACATGGCACTTCCGAGCCACAAGCTTCGCCATTTACTGCACTACCTGCGGCATTTTCAATAAATTTTAATTCATTTTATTAGCTTTCCAACTAAATGCACTGTTAGTTCATGCACGGTTGCACACATGTACGAATTAGAAGCATTTTCAATTTTAATTGCAAAATGCAACAAGATTCGCCTTTTGTTTTAACATACCACACTATACCTATATGTGTCCATATAATCATATGCAGTTGATTTATAATATACATATAGACGTTATGTTATTTAGAAAATACGATTTTGGGATAAAAGAGCGCGATGCAATTTATTCAAACAAATATTTTTGCGTATAATTAATTCCTCTCAAACGTTTGTCGACTATACATATCAGTTTACATATTATATATGCGTTATATGTATATAAGAATATGTGTACACGTATATGCGACCCGCGTCGGTCAATTATTGTTTTAATTGCTGCGGCTTTTTAAATATGTTATCGAATAATTTTAGTCGTCCAATGAATACTGAAACATAAGACTTCTAGGCATTATAATCATAAAAATAATAACAGCATGCCCATGAGTTTTCATGTGTGTATGAAATGTATGGAATGCCATTTAACCTCAACCTTGTCCAAGGGCTTGTCGTTGTCGTCGTCGCTCTGTCGCCTGCTGTGTCCTTGCCGTTGCCATGACTCAATCACTACTGCTGCTGCCACCGCACACTTGAGCACGTTTGCCCAAACGCGGCTTGAACGGCACCGATTTCTTCATCATGCGCGACACGAACTGCCGGGACTGTATACCCAGGCCTCCGCCACCACCTCCTCCCACGCTCATCTCCTCATCGCCGACTCCGCTGGCGTCCAGGAGCTGCTGAAAGTCAATGCTACGGCCCAGGCGTGGCGTTCGCACGCGGTAGGCGGGCTCGTTGCTATTTTGCACTGTAGAAGGAGCAAAAGGGGTTTGTTGGCTCTTGGACTTTAATTACAAAAGAAGCGCACACGCATACCATAAAGTTGTGTCATTTAGATAATTTTCTTGATTTCACTCCCTAATTAACTTTCGCAGATTTTAAAAAAGCTAATCAACAAAACTGAAGGAAATATTAAAAATAAACAAGCGGTTCCAAGGCCAAGAAATGTTTTTGTATGCGCATAAAGCTATTGCTATTATTTCCAGCAATTTTAGAATGTTTGGAAAGCACGATACCCGTTCGAAAAATTGGAAAGTCAGTTGAAATTAGTTTATGGATCGATCCATTTGAGTATTTCATATATTATGACGAGCTATGCAACTAAACCGACACAACTAGCAGGTGTTCACACGTATACGCTTCGTGATGGGCCCACTTACATTGCCGTAGCTTTTGCAACAACAGGTAATAGGTCAGTGGCGGCATGTTGTCCAAGTCATATTCCTGCTGTGGTTGTTGCTGCAGCTGTGCTGTCGATAGTGGCGAAGCCATAGCCAGGCTCTTCTGCGCCTGCAAATTGTTCTCCTCCAGCTCATCAATAATGTCATTTAATTCCTTGTACTCGCCCATGGCGCGTTTTTGACGCGCTTCCGACAGCACTGTGCTGTGGGCGGCCGTTCCACCTCCAGGACCACCTCTGATACGATTTGGTAAATCCAGTTTTTGTGCGCTCTGCTCAAACGAAGTGCCACATATATAACACACACATAACGTGCAAGGAAACAAAACAAAGAGGAGATAAAAAAAATACCACATACTCGTATATAAATGTATTTGAAATATGCCCCGGCTTTGCCTTTTTTTACGATACTCTCATGCGGGCACAAGAGCATTTCCTGCCTCTCCTTTATTGAGTGAGCACTGGTGCGGGACTTCCGCTCGACTCAGGCTCAAACTCTTGGCAGAGCTTTGGCAGTTGGCAGCTGGCAGTTGGCTGGGCCACCGCATTGGGGGCCTTCAAACTGTCGACACGTGTTAAGTTATTTTTATGCTGCCTATTTATGCGCATACGTGCGTGCTGCACACACACACACACACAACCACAGAAGAGCACAACCATATATATGAATATATACATATATATATGCACTAACAATCTCACACTACAAACACTGTTTTTTGTGCCAGTCAAGCACTTTATTGTTTCAATTTACAGCCTCGAGCTGTGGCTGAGACAGTGAGCGGCTTAGCGCCGCTTGATTAGACAATTCAATGAAGACTGAAATTCCAACACCTTAAATCTGCTTGTAAATCGTGTGTGCGCACAACATTTATGCTGGCGTTTGATTACTTGTCATGCATGGAATTGTGTTCAAAAGATCACGTATGCGACGTGTGGGCCACATATAAATCTAAATGACTGCCTCATCCATTCATAACGCCTTGTGCCATTTAGCAGCTTGTAAATGCAATTTCGGAAAATTCAAATAAATTGGCTTCCCAACGACTTAATTAGCTCAACATGACATTTCGGCTATTGCCAATGACAGGCAGGAAATGTGTGGCAACCGAAATTTGCCGAAAGTTGTAAGCCCGAACTAAGACATAAGTAGTTGGAAATAGGGGAGTAACCTAATCAATTACCGGATGCAAGCGCACACCTTACTTTCTATACAAATTCACAAGCAAATGTGATTCCCAAACTATTAAAATATGTATAACTAAAACCAAATCAATGATGTTTCAATTCAAATAATAAATCACCAAATCTTTTGAAATATTAAATAATAATATAAATGATTTAAAAAAAAAATGATCTAAATAAGTAATATTATAAAAAACGGATGTAAATTATAATCGGTAGGTAAACAAATTACAATAAATAACTAAGTAAAAATACTAAAATTAGTACTGAAACCAAAAATGTACGATGCTTTAAATTACATTGCCATCTACTGTGAGGGCCACAAAGTCTACATTAGAAAAGTTTTGCCACAGCGTTGCTTGGTATGATAATTGTGAACACTTTGCAGCAAAACTTGAATGATTTGGAACAGGCGCCCACCTTGCGGTTGCAAGTTTTGCTGCAGTCCCACTCAACGATTCCACGATGCGGGAACTTAAGCAAATAAAACTAATTAAGTGGCGTTTGTTTTGTCTCCTCTAGTCTCATTCTTAGTTCCTCTTCACTTTCTTCCCACTTACACTCACCTGCATGGGCTTGGCGTGACTGCAAATAGCAACGTAAAAAGAGGCCGCGATTAGCAGCAATGTACCATAATTCAGTCTGCACATAACTGAAAACAGGTAGGCGGCGGTAAAGCGCGTTTTATGGCGAATTCGGACCAAACTTATTCACACTCAGCCGACAAACTGAGCCGTACACCAAGTAGCAAGTTATCAGCTCAATGGCGCGTCGTAATGTGAAACGAGCGTGGCTCTAGCTTAAAAGGATGCAGGATAACTGATGCGCGCATAGCAGGCGCAAGTGAATTTTTATAGGCGAGCGCTTAATGGCTAATGGGTTGATTAAGTGATTGACTGACAGCCACTAAATGATTTGTTGTGCCCTAATAGATCCCCACGCTTACAAGGACGATGAAATGACATACGGCGAATCAACAAGCAAACAGAACAGTGTGACATTAATTCAATCGAGGTGGACAAAAACTATAAATGAATAGTAGGATCACTTCTCTAATGAGATCATATAGAACTTATGTGAACAGATATTAAGTATCTTTGTAAGAGTATTACCGGCTGCGGATTCTATGTTGGCGCTTTCCGCTTACAGTCTAAATCGAAAAGAATATTTGTTTTTCATTTTATACAAATACGAGTATGACCTTGTATCTTCATTTGCAAGTGCAGAAGAATTGGACACCAGCAAACAATTTTATTCCGTATCTATATTACGAAATATTTCATATTTCGCTTTAATACAAGTCCTAATGTTAAACTAAATCTTTAATTCAAAATGTCTTGATGAGCCGATAAAAGATAAAAATATTGTTTACGATGCTCTCTCTATTTCTCAAACTGTTAAATATTCTCATACAAGGGTATGTGAATCACTCGAAGAGTGCAATCGGAAAAATTGCAGAATAAACACAGAAATAATCAGTAATTGGTTATTAGTTATGCGCAAAAAACAAAAGTAAAAGCAAAGAAATAATAAAATATCTTCGCCAACAATTTTTTTTAGTTTTCAGGCGAACATAAGTGATTGCCGATTTACTACATAAAAATAAATCAAATATTTTGCCCACATAGATTCCTTCCATACTACACTGTATGGCTGATTGGCCGCTGGGCCGCTGGGCAGTAAACAAGCGGCGAAAACAATGCGTGTCGTCTGAGTTCCCAAGTCAAAACGGATGTGCTAGCAATTTGTTTGTGCGCCATTAAACGTGTGCGCCACATGACACCACGCCCAGGGACTACGCTTGTTAGCCAGCTGGTTGGCTATGTATCTCAGCCGTTTTATGCAAATCAAAGTCAAAGCTTTTGCTGCTGCTGCTCCTACTCTTGCTGGGCATGAAAAGCCAAAGCCAAAGCATACTGCATGCTGAGCCTCATCAATCAATCTTATTTAAATACTGACAGTTGTCGTCACATTGTGTCTTGCTTTCGATACTTCGCGCTCAGGCGAAGGCAGAAGCTGGACGCCCAACACCTATATCCACATTTTCGTACATCGTTTGTCATTCAGCGTCGAATTAGTTTCAGCCAATCTGAGGACAACACACAATGAAGCTATTGACTGTCCCATTGAAATGCACATTGGGTTCAATTTGTTAAGCAAACAGCTGTACACCTCGCCAAACCGTGGCGTTTATTATCACTACTCACTATTTGTCCAAATTTGTTTTTATGAATTACATGATGGCCCTGTCCTTGTGCGTCTTTAAGTGTGTGATTGCACACATGTGTGTGTTTTCGAGTGTGTGCTGCCTGTCAACAACATTTTAAATAGCAATCGAAGAATTTATGTCAACTGTCAAATCAATTGGTCAACAAGGGAATTCAAACACAATCAGAAACTATACACACACTTAAGTAGAGGCTGATGGTAAACGCGCCTTGTGCTTTGGGGCGTATACGCGATATTATGTTGTGTCCTACTTTCTAGCGATTTCATTCCGCAATTTAATGTTACTTATGCATACAAGTCGGCCAGTCCGACAGGCTTCCCTTCCCACCCAGAAAGACAGACATCACAATGACAGCCATGGGGGTGTTGGTCCTCCAGTTGCTACTGAACTCAGCGCAGAAAATGTAGCATACTTTACAGCTGCGCACTGTAGTTTGCAACCGACAAAGAAATGTATGCTTACTTTTTTAAGGGCTTACACACAATAAATACTGCATTATAGAAAAAATAGTCTGTTTATATGATATTTAACAACTTCATATATAAGTTAGTATAATGTTTAGATGTGTACATATAATTGTGTATGTATTGTGTGTGTCTCTACCACCTCTTCCAACATTTCTAACAGCAGTACATACATTTTTTGTTTTCTTACTTTAACATTTTCCCTTTTTTGTGACCAAGCCAACCACCTTTGTTGAGGAGCTAATGGGTAACATTTAAAAATACATCTTTTAATAACCACACTACTGATAAAAAATAAACAATATTGCATCGCAAGTAAAATATCCCTCACTCTTATAAAGACAAACTTGAACTTTAATCCACATCCCTCCACAAAAGACATTCCCTTAGGTTTTTGTGTATGTTCGGTATGCGTGTAAATCCAAATATAATTTTAATATAAATATAATTCAACAATATATGTTTTCCTCGTAAATCATAGCAATAAAATGTCATTGAAAACTTCAAATAAATAAGAGAATTACAAATAACAAGTTCAGACTTGTTTCAATATAAATTATTGACCCACTGTGTAGCAAGTATAGTTGCAAGGGCAACATCTGCTGTTGAAACAGCAGCCATTTAAAAGGTCATTCGTTATGCAATCCACACATTCGTGCACACGCGTATGGTAGTTTTCAATTATAAACTCTGCAGGACTATCTACCAATCTATTAAAAATCTTTCAGTACAAATAAAACATATAAGGAGATAAAAGGAAACATATATAATCGTGCGGTATATTCTATCGCTACTCTCACACGCCAAATACAGCTGCTGGGTAACTACTGCAATTTATGGACGTCTATTTATTTTCGCAACTAATTTACGCAAACATGGCCCACACATTTACAAGCACGACACGGTTCTCAGACCATCGACAGTGCTCGGCAATGACATTTAGTTATTTACTAACCCCATGTGTCAGGCAAAGGGAAGATGGAAGGCACGTGTTAAGCCCACGTTTTGATATTTTTTATAAGCCCCAATGACAGTTTTTATTGCCACAGTACTGGGAGTTTAGTTACTCTTTACACGGATCGATGTTTGTAGTGGTATTTATTTACTCAATTATTTTACGCCCTCTCCATCTTTCTCGGGTACCGTAGCAGTTGTTAATAAGCAGGCAGAAAGCCACTCTGTCAGTCAAGCACTCGTTGTACTTAAGCGGACAAGTGACGTTCTAATGCGTGCTGTGCCCGCGGAACGCCAACACCCAGCGGTCAGAATGATTGCCCGCTTGGCTGCCTGCTCGGTTGCCTCGATACTTAGCCGCTGGCCCAGAGAAGGGATTTAATTGAATTAGTAGTGTCCTGTGCGCCGCTTTGAAGTTTGCACTTTGCACACGCCCACGCACAGAGCACAGAGAATATGCCCTCTGGCCTCTTACCTCTGCCTGGGCCTCAATGACCTACAAACTACACTTTGCAAAAATAAGGAGTTCGCAATTTAACCTGTGAAGCAGATTATTCTTTATGTAAGTTGGGGACCTGTTGACATCCTTTCGTAATAGTAATAGACTTTTATATTTTTTATATTTAACTGAGGCTTCAATGATTCTTGAAATTAAATAAATTGCCATTTCTAACATATAAAAGAAATATGTTTTACATTTTCTTCTACCTCGTGATTTCACAGTGTAGAGCCAAGAGCAACCTCGCGTCCACTCCATGCACTGTTGACGTTTGCGCTTAGACAACTTTGCTGCCGGAAAGACGGCGGCTTTATTGAATTTCCGGTGAACCCCGCCTGCTTTCTAGCGCTTACAAGACAAGGCATTAATTATGCCACAATGTCTTTTTTCCTCCATCATTTTTCATTGTTGTTGCTGCAGCCCCATAACTGACGCAATGTCGAAGCTTTGTGGCCCTGCCGTACGCGGCCAGCTCTGAAATTAAGTTGCCTGCATTAGCCGGGGTATTAAAAGGTCCGCCGATAAATAATGGAGCGCAGACAACTTAAAAAGACCACTCCTCACAAACGCAAAGAAAGAGTGATGTGCTTGTTATCCTTGCAAAATCCTCGCATTAAAATATTTAGTTGCCAATCTTCCGTCTGATGCCGAGCACAAGCTGAACTAATCAAACAAGCACGAAGCAGATATGAAGGACATGCGAAGAGCCAACTAACAAGGATAATAGTGCTGTGAAGCATGACAGAATAGCAGGGCAAGGGTCTCTACTATACACTTTTTATGGAGCTCTGCGGTTGTGTGGATGTGTGTCCAGCCAGCACTTATAAATCCTTAAAAAATATTGAAATCAAAATGCTGAAGGGCAGCTGCAGAAACTTATTTTGATGTCAAGTTTGCCAGCGGCAACGCAAAGCAAAAACAAACTTTCGGCCCACGATTTATTCTCCTACCAAGGACATTTGAACTTCAATCCCAGCGCTGACAAGCGGAAGGACATAATGTAAATATATGGAATGGATGGGTTTGAGAGGCATGGGGTGGGACTTTGGTGACTGCTGCCAGTATACAAGTATGCGTGTGTCAGCGTTCAGAGCAACATTCAAATAAAATGCATACCAAGTGCGCACTCGACATGTGTGCTTTTCAATTTGTTGCTTACATTTTAATGCAACAACTGTAGCAGAAGCTTCTTGGGAGGCAGCCGCTTCACTTGCGACCGCAGGACGAAAGTAATACAATTTTCTGCCCAAGCAACAATAGCATAGATATTCTCAAATCAATTCGCTAGAAAGAAATCGATAGACATGAAGGGAGGCTTGAAATGTAAATGCATTTTTATCCCTGTGCCAACCAGAGTTGAAGTGGTGCCATATTTATGTTGAGCACAATTTCTCTTAAGGATCGTTTAAATTCAAAGAAGCAGATAAACTCAAATAATGTACCATAAAATATGTACCTATTTATTTATAAAAATATTTACATCAAAATACATAGAAGTATTTGCAATGTTGTTATCATATTTTGTGGGGTAGCATCACTCATGCGTTCCGAAAGGTAACCATGCATGTGGAAATAGTTCACTTCCCATGAACGTGGATTAATAAAGATGTATTATAAACATACTGAAGGATACTTGGCTTCTGCGCAAACGAGCAGTTAAAACCAAGCACTTCGGAGTGGTGCGCCAAATCATATATTCCCTTACGAATGATATAGTGACTAACAGTATTTTCTAATTACATTTCATATTAATAATAAATGAAAATACATGTAGATGACAAAATAGGAAAGCTGTAATAATTTACAATAATATCGAATAATACCTTCGACTCGTTGGAGGCATTCTAATTCTTATTTTTCAAGCTATGCTCCGATGAACAGCCAAGTGTATAGTCCCGGTTTGCGGTAGCCGAAACAATAGTTGGGTGGAGTAGCGCGGTAAACAAAGACTAGACGCCCATGTTAACGATAGTGGCGATGTGAAGCTTGAATTTGAATTTTACGTATTCATTTTTGTTGCTTCAACAGTTCTTGATAAAATCGCAAACTTTAAATAAACTGCACATTACCCACTCGATTATAAAAATTTTGTCATATTCATTATCTACTTACAGAAGCGCTGCCCACAGTAGCACGTTTAAACGAGCCGCTTTTCGACTTACGCATCGATAGCACCAGCAAATCAAACAAGTCAAGCCTAGGGCAGGAGGACAAGAAAGGGGCGCTTGGGCGCTGACAATGACAAACAGTCGACGATGCTGTTGACGTAACTGATGGGGATGTCGATGATAATGATGAAGATGACTGCGACGAAAAATACGAAGCGGATGCAATTTATGACAATGAACTTCAACCCGATTGTTTGCCTTGCAAATTGAAATTATGCACGTTTTAGATTGTGCACTCAGCGGACTAAGTAAAAAGTTTCTGAACAAAAAACCTCTTACTGCTTTTCAAAAGCAATTCAAAAGCAATGAATCAAGCAAGTTGATTATGGAAAGCGGCCAACAAAAAACAGTAGCAACATATATAATATAACAGCAGCAACAGCTCGTATTTTAATCAGCAGAAAAAGCAACAGAAAATAAATATTTCAAGTGGCAACAAACAAAAAGTTGCAGTTATAGGCAATCATGTCGCTGCTTAAAACTTCCACAACCACCGCCAGTAGCAGCAGCAGTAGCAACAAATCCTTCAGCCTCCACAGCACTGCCATCAACACATTTACTCCAACAACAGCAATAGCAACGAACATGAGTAACAAGATGGCGGTAAAAGCGCCAGCAAGCAAGACAATTGCAACTTTTGTTGCAAGCACTGCAGCGCTCAATACGGCAACAACTTTAACAACAACAAGCAGTACGACGAGCAATGGCCGCACAGAAACGTTGTTATCAATGGCAACGGCGGCAGCAACAACAAAAACTACCACAACAACGACAACAACTAGTTTGCCTATAACAACATCTCAATTTGTGACCGCATTGGCAAACAATGCAAACGCCTCGTTGACTTCACTGTCATTAACATCGTCCTCGTCGGCAGCAGCAACGGCAACAGCAGCATCATCGGTAGCTGCAGCATACACAACAACATCCTTGCCAACATCCTCAACATTGCTCACAGCCGTCACAACAACAGCAGAAAACCTCACACTGAACAGCAGCTTCATCGAATCCATCGGCGAACCAGAGATGGTCGAGGATTCTTGGCTGGATCTCTCACTGCTTATACTAAAAGCATTTATATTCTCGTCAATTATTTTGGCTGCCGTGCTGGGCAACGCTTTGGTTATCATTTCGGTGCAACGTAATCGAAAATTGCGGTGAGTAAGCGACCAGCAATTTGTTTTCATGGTTATAGCACAGCGGGATGCCGTGATAGTAGCGCACAGTGGTACAAATGAAAAACATGGCACGAATTATTTAATAACTGTAAGGGCAAAATGTCTTCGCTTTGGTATTGTGCTATCGTGCTATAAAAAGTATTTTTCAATTAAATACGCACTCCTTTATTAAAACCCTTATATAATATAATATATAATAATATTTTGGGTTTAATTTTTTATTCACTATGTCCATCGCCTCTGGTGCAGTGCAATCACCGTCACGTCTCAGCTCGGTTTCTGGAAAAATGGCAGGGATGACCCCCGTTTACTAAAATTTATCGACGGCATTGCACGTGCAACACAGCGGGGGCAAAAGCTTTTGCAAAGCATATAAATGGGGTTTAAAGGAGCGTAGTTTAAGTTAAAAGTAAAGCATCAGGAATGAAGTTAAATATGCGAAGAAGAAAATATCGTTTCACTCGTTCTCCGTGGAATATTATATACTTGTACATTTTGTGTGTATATTTACTGGGAAAAGGGGTAAACTGTAAAGGTAAGCCGTCTGGTGACTGGCGTCATTTGCAGAAGGCAAATGGAATTCAATTCACAAGTGCAACAACAAGCACGTATCCCTGGCTCAACGAATGTCTCGCTGGTGAAGGCGACTGCATTGATAAACAAATGAAATTACACTCCCATGATGTGACTTTTTATGAGCTGGAAACCCTGCTTGGGATGGTGAATGGTGGTTACATTCAACTGTTGATATTCATTTATTATGATGCACTATTTTCACTTCTTTCATTCTTCTTTCCTCATTCCGCACTGTCATTGCAGCGTTATAACAAATTACTTTGTTGTTTCCCTCGCAATGGCCGACATGCTAGTCGCTCTTTGCGCCATGACTTTCAATGCGTCCGTGGAGCTATCCGGCGGCAAGTGGATGTTCGGACGGTTCATGTGCAATGTCTATAACAGTTTGGATGTATACTTTTCGACGGCAAGCATTTTGCATTTGTGTTGCATATCGGTGGACAGGTGAGTGACTTCTGTATGCATGTCAATACATACATACTACTTACAACTATATATGTACTCGTATATTTATTTGAGTGTGGGATAAAAAACTGAGTCCTGCTGCAAAAAACGCTTGCACAACAACTTTTAAATACCCAGCATTCCACATAAGAAGTGGGGGAGCAAAAGACCAATAAACTTGGCCTGAATTGCCAGATGGGCACCTTCAAAGTGTTGCACGCATTTGCAACAAAAACTCTGATCATTGCGAATGGCACACAATTAATTACAATGAGAAATGTGCGGCTATCAAAAACAAACATTAGACAGCGAGGCGTATGATGAATGCTACCCAAATGATTTGCTGTACTCACACACGCACCTAAGCACATCCAGTCAAATGGAGAAATAGCGTAAAATGTACAGGCGAACAAATTGTGAGGCAGCTGCGCTCCTCGGACCGTTAATTGGCACCACCGCCCCAACGGAAGCACAACAGATGTGCGTAAATGGCAACAGCATCAAGAATGGCTCGTGGCCATTGGTCCTTTGTCTTTTTTAATTAATTTGTGTTTCACCTTTCGATGAGGCGCACACAAAGCACAGCAAAACAAATGCGCCAAACAACGCTGGAGAAAACAAATACAATTATGCTAGAATCTAGAGATGGAGCTAACTGCTTGCATAAGAAAGAGTGCGTGAAATTTCGCTCGTCTCCAAACGCCGCAGTAATTTCAAAAATACTTAGTAGTATGATGTTAAAACATATTAGCATTCGCATTTTTTTAAAAAACATATTTGTTTTTGCATCTTTTTATTTGTGTTTTGATGCGGCGGTGTTTCGTCGTGCTAATTTCATCAAAGATAATTTTATTTTCCTAAATAATATAGCACATAATATTGTTATGGACATTGTCACCATCGATTTCATGCGGTCGCAGAGTATATGTATTGCCGCGCCTCTGAACAGTACATACTACCAAGATTTATGCGAGCTAAACCAATTTTAGATGAACTTTTAACAATGTGATAACTACTCCGGAAAATAGCATAAAGTAACACCAATATGAATGGAAAGCCATTTGGTGAAAACGATAGGCGAAACAATAACTTTTGTATGCACACGGGTATATACAGCTGCATATTTTCTGGCAGATGCCCATCTCTATCAACAAGTGCTACCTGCTCTGCCGCCCGTTACAATTTATTTCCATTAATAAAGCAATCCGCTTTGATTTCCCCTAACTTCCGACCCACAGATACTACGCAATTGTGCGTCCGTTGGAGTATCCTCTGAATATGACGCACAAAACGGTATGCTTCATGCTCGCCAACGTCTGGATACTGCCCGCACTCATCTCATTCACGCCAATCTTTCTGGGCTGGTACACAACGGCCGAGCATTTGCGCGAGGTCTCGCTACATCCGGATCAGTGTTCGTTTGTGGTCAACAAAGCCTACGCTCTCATTTCGAGTTCGGTGAGCTTCTGGATTCCGGGCGTTGTCATGCTTGTGATGTATTGGCGCATCTTTAAGTGAGTTGTGGGCGTCTGGGGGTACAGGTATTTGACTAACCAAAACTTTTGTTTTGTAGAGAAGCGGTGCGTCAACGAAAGGCTCTTAGCCGCACTAGTTCCAACATTCTACTCAATAGTGTCCACATGGGCCACACACAGCAGCCCACAAGTCTTAGCTACTTACACCCTAGCGATTGTGATTTAAATGTGGCATCCACCAGGGAGGAGACGCATAGTGCTATTAGCAACTTGGAGGTAATTTTAATCCAAAGATTTTCCTTAGATACATGTATAAACAATCGAAATATAATTCTACATTAAACGTGTATGTCTAGCCAATCGACTACTAACTTAAACCTGTTAGCTGGGGTCACATAATAAGAGCATTTGAAACCCAAAAACTCCATTGATTTTCACTTTCAGGACATGTTGCAGGCACCCACAGACGAGGACGATGATGATAAAGAGGAATGCGATGAGCTGCGTGTGCCCTCGCCCCCACCGCGTCGTCTCAGTCGCAGCAGCATCGACTTACGTGACCTGGAGCAGGACCGCTACGAGAAAGTCACGCACACAGACAGCGCACCATCGATGATAGCGTTGCAGCTGCAACCGCACAATCAACTGCAGCCACCAGCGCCGACTTTTGATCCCCAGATATGGGCAGAGGCGCTGCAAACAGCAAAGCGTGTGGCACCAAACAATGCAACAGCAACACCACCCGCTCCTGTGCCGGTTCCAGCTCCTCTACTGCAACAACAAAGCACTACTAGCGGCAGTGGCACCTCAATGGAGGGTGGGGCATATCGCGTCTTTGGCATTGGGCTAAACAGCGATGAGAGTGAGACTAACGACCACTACGACAGCGCATTGAACCTTCGCCTGAGGGAGCAGCAGCAACAGCAGGCGCCCGCAACACATCTGCCACTCGCAGAGGACAACAAGGAGCTAAAGCGTCTTATAGAGGACAACTATTTGTACTATAAAAAGCAGACAGGAGGCGGAGCTGAACTGATGGCATGCACGGGCAAATATCCGGCTCTCAGTGAGTCCGATTTCATACGCCTACGAAGTGGTGCAGGTGGTGCAGGCAATGGAGTGGGCAAAAAGTCCCTCGCCGTGAGTGATTCAGAGTTTATAAGAAATAGCACCAAAGGCAACAGCACAGTGGAGTCGAAAACAAAGCAGGAAAAGGGCTTCAATCTAATGTCGCTGCTAGCAAAGACAAAACGCTCCAGCACCGAATGTTTTTCGCTAGAGAAAAAAAGACATCAAGCGAATTCGGAGGAGATACAACGCAGCACACATGGTTCAAGCTTCTTCCGGCGTGCACGCAACCGGAAGCTATCGCACAGCTACAATGGCAGTGCGGGCGGTGGCGGCAAGGAACGCAAACTTGAGCAACGCGCGCGCCAGCACAGCGACACGGACTCGGATGTCTACCGGCCACGCGGCCTTCTGGGCGATAAGCCAGACATATTGCTGGATATCAATGTGCTTAGCGAGCAGAGCGGCGTGGGCGTTGGCAACGGAGGAGGCGAGCTCATAAAGCAATTCAGCGACGGCGTACAGCTGATAGACTTCAGTAATGTAGATTCAGTTCGTCCACGCAGCGATGCTTTTGAGGACTTGGCCCAACTTGCCGAATGCTTTGGCGAGTCCCCCAAGCATCCGGCAACACCGCCTCCTTCGCTGTCACCACCGTCAATGCTCGAGGGCAGTTTATCGAATGACGCCAATATCAAGCCACACTCCGTAGAGCTTCTTGACCAGAACAACATGCTAATTGCATCTAGCTCCGAGCTGGCTGAAATCTTTCGGTCGCTCAGTTTTCCCGCTGAGCGAGAGCGGGTCAAACAGCGACAGGCACCGCAACGCTTGAGCACGCTGAGCGATCAGATTCCGGCAAGCGGAGCGAGCTATCGTCTGTTGTCCCCACCGAACACGCCCCACAATGCGGCGCCCACGTCCACATCGTCGCAGTCGGCGTCCATCAATGTGTACTTCCTGTCGCCGCCACCGCAGACAGCGGGCTACACGCCCAGCGATACATCAACAGTATCGCTAGACGTGGTCACCACACTGCCAGTGCCACAGCCCCAACTCCAGTCCCAACAACAGTCCTTGGCACAACATTCGCAACCTCCCCAGCTAAACATATCATCCAAGCCTGAAATCATTCTCGATTCTACGCTCTCGCCGACTTCACTTCGGAGTCCGGAGGCCGATGGCGAAGAACGTGACGTAACGTCGCCGCTGTTCAACCGCAAAGATAGCACAGATGCGGATGCAATTGCATCCGGTGGCCGTCAACGCTGTAGTATCCTGACCGGCTACGATGGTATCCAGACAGTGCGGAAGCGGCAAGCATCGGTGGTCACTTATGATGTGAATGTCATTAATTTCTCCCAGGAACACAGCGACAGCCGCAGCTACATTCCAATGGGGCGTGTGTCTACCAGCTCGGCAAGTAAGTAGCGCAATAAACTTATCTAAATATTGGTTGCCATAGGCAAGCATAGCTATTTGATCCCGTTTTGGCGAGTCAAATGACGCCGAAGGACTGATTAGTGAATGTAGAGATGTTAAAGAAAGCGACTGAACGCACGACTTGCCTTTAAAGCTTAGTAGGACACTTTAAGTATACGTCTAGGCAATCAAGCTGGAATTTCCCTCTCTCTCTCTCTCTCTCTCTCTCTTTCTCTCTGTCTCTCTCTCTTTCTATCTTAATCTACGTCTTTCAAATTCTTCCATCCAAGTTCCAAATTTGTAATATGCCTATGTACCTGATATGTATTGCATGTGACGCATGGAATTTGAACAATTCGATGTTTATGATCCAGCCACCGATTGATGTCTGATTTTGTATAAATATGGCCCAATTAAATACTAGGTTGACATAAAGCACACTACAATAAAATTAACTGAGGATATTTAGTGCTTCTGTGGAAAGCAAATTTTTAATGTTTGGCTACTCACAAACTTACACATTTTAATACCAACAAATTTTGTTTTCTGTGTAGCACGTTACATTGACAGTAGTTTTTGTAATCGAAAATAAATTTGTACATTAGTTAAGTTTCAAGTTTATGCACTAATCATACTAGACTCTATTGCATAGTCCAATCACAAATAGTCTATGGATATGTACGACTTTTTCTTCATTTTTTATTCCTCTAACCCTCTTCGCGATCTCTAACGCCTTTCTTTTTGTGTGTCTATATGTATACTCAATATGCATCACCAAAATCCCAAAAACTTGTACTCCATAAAAATACCACGACTCAACTGAATCGCACCGACTTGTCGTACTCCTTGCGCGTCCTCCCCAATGTTTGCCTCTCTTAGAAGTGCCCGAGTTTTCCAATAAATCCTCGCTAATACGACGCGGTGGCATTTGCATCTTTGTTGATGAAGACGAGGCCGAGATTATTGAGCAGAAGCCGCGAGGCATTAAGTTTGCACCAGCGGTGAGCAAGCGCGCTCCGCCGCCCAAGTGTCCGCTCTGCGGCGCTGATTTTGTCAGCAACGACACCGACAACAACACCACCAATAACAACCCTCTAGACGCTGCAGGCAATGCAAGTAGTAGTCACGCTCACGAACAAGATCAGCGCACTCGCTCACGCTTCTGGCACAAACGTACGGCGGCATTTTCAGCATGTTGGCAGCAGAGTAAGCAGCGGCGGAAGCAACGCTTCAAACCCGGATGCAGTCACTGTGGCGCAACCGGTGAGTTTTGTCTCCACAGCAACACTTTCATTCATTCTCTCTATCTCCCTCTATGTTTCTCTGTCTGTGCTTCTGTCGTGTGTTCTAAATGGGAAAACTAATTTCACAAACATTCACTGTAAAAAGCCATAAAAAACATTAAATACCGAACGCACGGTGGTATTTTTGATCTTGAGTTTTTCTTTAAAATGGTATGTTTTAGTTCATATGTCAGATATGTTTGTGAAATAAGTGTCGCCAGCCCGATGACACTCTGGTTCGCCCAAATCGCTCACAATCATTCAAAGCCCTACTGGCAATTGCTGTCATTCATACGCTTTTCGACACTCACTCATCTGCATAAGCCAATCCATATCCATATATACATACGAGTACATATACATATACATACACACACACATTTGTAAATAAGAATCACACACACTTTGCGAGCCGTTTGTTCCTAAATCGCCAACACAGCAAGTAATCCCCGCTTAGAGCAGCCACCAAATCAAACTTATGAGGAAAACCCACCTTGAGTGTCAAATCCACAATATTCGAATCGGAGGGAGGCAAATGGCCCGCCCCTTCAAGTCGTTCGCATACTTTCGGCTTCCCCACCTAGCTGTGGTTGCCAGCTCCGAACTTCGCCTTTCTCTCTGCTCATGCTGTAAATAATTGCTTCCGTTTGCACGTACGTTTGCTTTGCTTTTTTGTCCAGTTTGCTATTCTTTTGCATTATGATTTCATGCTCAGTTTGTGGCTGTGTGAAGGACCAGCCACACAGCAGTCAAACACAACCGCAATCAAAACACCAGACTCAATCCCCCCGTCAGAGATGAACTTGTCTTCTACGTCCTGTCACCCACTCATGTCTGTCTGCTTTGTTTTGCCTCTTACTTTCTGGAAAGTATACAAACTGTATGATCATGTTTACAAGTATAACAGGCTAAATAACGTGAACCTTGGAACCCACGGTATACACTTTTGCATTTGCCAACCGTATGAATTCTATATTAGAATCTTCTAAATTTGACCCACAATGAAAATCAAAATTAAAATCAAATCGCGAGATAGTTAATTTTAATAAAGTCCATGGGAGCAGTTTCTGAGCATGTTATTGAAAGATATACATTTTTTAAATTCCTTATTCCCAACGCACAAAGAGAAATGCCAATCATTACCGTTTAAATTAATCCTTGAAAATGCTTTAAAGCAGGACACAATTGGTCATTCTCCTTTCTTAACTCTGTATGCCAATTCCTAATATTTCCACCATTTCTTAAAAACGATTTATCCATATTTGTATCTGGACACAGTAAGTCATAACCTAAATAGTATTGTGCTCTCATTAATTCAAAATAATTTACCTAATATCGAACCATATTCAAGAGCGAATTTAGCCTTTGGCCCACTGCCAGTACGATATAATGTCATTTTTTTTTATTATTATTTTACTCTCACTTATGTTGCAAAGTTTCAGTTTGCGTTTGTGTGTGTGTCTGCGTGTGCGTGCCTTTGTTGGAGGGGGTGGATTCTCTGTTTTCGTTTTTGTTGCCCTGGTCTGTGTGTCTTTGCGATAACAAGCGCCCTGTGTAAATATTTTCAATTGTTTGTTTCGTTTTTATTACTTTTCCCCACACTCGGAAACACAAACACACATAGACAGACGCACACATATGCGGAGGGTTTTACTGTATAGTTGCAGCAGGCGAGAGTTACTAAGCGGGCGGGTCATCGATATGGTTGCGTATCGTAGGTTTAGCTTAACCACAGAAATAATAACAACACCAAGGCCAAGACTATTTATGACAAAGTTAAACAATATGAGGCGTAACATGTGGCGTATACACAATAACATCCTTAGTAAGCATCAAACAACAGACCAAGCCCAGACCCAGACATTCACACAGCTTTTTTTTTGCCACAACTAAACAAACACATCCAAGCCAAGAATCAACAACAGCAAACAGTGAAGAACTGTGAACTGCCAATTGCAGCTATAGCAGCTGCAAGAACTCTGCTCTGTTCTCTTTTTTGTGAACGTTTCCCAAGCACTAGCCACAAGCTATAACTGCCACGCAATGAAATTGAACTTTAATCACACAACTGTTATCACCCAAAAAAAAAAAAAAAAAACAATACTGTTTGTGTCACAGGCGGCTCGGTGCGACCCACAAAAGGTTGGAAGGCCGAGCACAAGGCTGCACGCACTTTGGGCATTATCATGGGCGTATTTCTGCTCTGCTGGCTTCCCTTCTTCCTATGGTAAGTTCGGGGGCTAATTCGTCGGGCAATGCCAAGCAGACGTTTCAGTGGTCATTATCTCGACTTTTGCAGGTATGTCATCACGTCGCTCTGTGGCTCCGCCTGCCCCTGTCCCGATGTCCTCGTCGTCGTGCTCTTCTGGATTGGTTACTTTAACTCGACCCTCAATCCGCTTATCTATGCCTACTTCAATCGCGATTTTCGCGAGGCCTTTCGCAACACACTCGAGTGTGTGCTGCCCTGTCTGGAGAAGCGCAATCCCTACAATGCATACTATGTCTAAGTGTAGATGGCTATTGGTTTCCATATTAGACAAACTATCAAAACGTCGTATTCCGAGCTCCCTGCTCGAATTGGAAGCAGGAAGCACGAGTATTAGTGATATTTAATACTTCTTACCTGTAACTCAAGCCAACAGGAAGAGCATAAACGAAAACGAACACATGTCATGCAAACCATCTACATAGCTAGTAAAACTTTGAGTTAAGCAATAAACGATGTATGTATGTGTGTGTACGTGTTAGTATACCTACATATACCGCGTATTTTCTATTATTAAGCAATGTTAGGGAATTACTAAATTTGAACCGTGTGTCCTGCTGCAGCAACAGTAAACGATGACTATGTAGAACATAGGTTAGTTAAAAGCAATTTAACGAACTGGCAGCTTCCACGGTGTACTCGAAAAATACTTAATATTAAGCCGAAATATACGTACGGGAGCCTTTGCTGCATTTATAAGATGCTTGATCGTGAATTAAATTGAATAAGTTATAGCCAAATACCTGGCCACACGAAATGCTGTAACATGTTGGCATTTCTCATGGTCAGTACGCACTCCAATGAAGGGAGGGAGGGAGCCTTCAAAATTATTTCCCGCATTGCCTACTGCTCTTCGTTATGTTTATACTTGGCATATAATTGTTACAAATGGATTGGAAATAACATTTTATTTTCTAATCCTGCGAGAACCAATCTTGTACCTACCATCCCATCCACGCAATGAGGCCATAGAAGATAAAATGTTACAGTCGGTAACAGAGGAATGAAATGCACAAAAACAAAAAAAGAAGAAGCAAGAAGCATTAACAGCATTAACATTTCGTTGGTTTTTCACAGAGTTTTTTGTTCCGGCATAATTTTTGTCAAAGTGCGTTATATAAAAATTCTCGATTCAGGCATTCTTTAAATGCAGTAATGAGAGTGTAATAATACGTTCCCATAAATTAAGAAAACAAACCAGATAGAATGCTACAGTCTAGTAAGCCCGACAGTGAAATACCCTGTACCCAGACTAACTTCCGGAACTGAGTGCGCCCCCAGCAGAAGCAAATAGAAGAAGATCGATGTGGGCGTAGTACTGTAGAAAACTATTTCGCTTATAACTTTTCCTAAGTCTGACCGATTTGGGTGAAATTTAAAACAAGAGTAAATTATTATACATATATTAATTACGTGTAAAAAGTACAAATTTTATGTAGGTTTGGAATTATGGACAGGCGTTCATCCAGACAAACGGATACACGGATCTCTTGTCATGCTGATAAGGAATATGCTACCTTCTCTTTATTACATATTTTGCACAAACCTTTTCACCGTTCGGGTACAGGGTATACGAAGCAGAAATATGTTTGTGGCAATCCAATAATACGATGTGGCAGTTAAATTTAAAAAATATTTAGTGTATTTGTAGCATAATAAGAAACAAGTACTACAAAGTATGCGCTCGATATAGTACGAAAGATTACTATTTATAGTTTAACACAA
Source organism: Scaptodrosophila lebanonensis (assembly GCF_003285725.1). Lineage (NCBI taxonomy): Eukaryota > Metazoa > Arthropoda > Insecta > Diptera > Drosophilidae > Scaptodrosophila > Scaptodrosophila lebanonensis. The sequence goes on from NW_022060538.1 coordinate 23,243,282, forward strand.
TTTACAAATTATAGTTTAAAAATTTTTAATTTAATATTTTAGGTATCCTGAGCTTAATGAGAGTTTTAATTATATCATTCGTTTAAGTACAATTTGAAATAAGGGAAAACAGTTGGAATACTTAATGAAATCGAAAACTATTGAAGCAGTCTATATCGAGAGCATACTCCTGATAAAATTCGAAGCTAAATAACTTTATATTTGCAATCTAAACTGTGTACGGTAAGGAATTTTCAAGCCGAATGACAATCTACGACCCTTAAATAAAAGCGCCTAACTGACAAATTTTCAGTTGTTACGCAAAATTACGAAATTCGCTTCAAATTATGCTCAGTTTGTTTAGTTTTGATTGGCGTTCAACAACTTTTGTGATACTTAGTAACCGAAATTTATTGTATTTGAATTTATATTGTTTGGTGGGGTTTCTCTGTGTAGAAGTAATACGATCTCAACTATACATATATGTATACTATGTATGAAGCTATGTATGTAATTCATTGTATTTGCTGAAAACCAAACTGCATTAAAGCGCAAAAATAAAAGTGTTTGCAAAACTAAAAAGCATGAGAATTTACTTACCTTACGCACTGTATATATCGGTTATTTATAGTACATATATCACAAAAGAGCACTCTCTATATATAGAGGCTGTAGAAATAGCGGAAAATCTCTGAAAACGCGACGCACTTGGAACAGTTTTGTTTTGACCGGCTTCACGGACACACACACGTTTTCTTCCGCGCATTTTCGTAATGCCCGCACGTATCGAACACCAATCGACGGAGGGTCATGAGGGAGACGCCACCTGTGTAGCTTATTTTAAGAATCAGCTGTTCTCCGGCGGAGCCGACGGCAAAATACGCGTGGGTAGCGAAACACCATTCATTTAATTTGCACGAAGTCCGAAAATCGTTAATTAAATAATTATGGTTGCAAAAATGTGACGGGCATTGCATAAAGGACTTATTCAAAAATAAGGAGAAATGCGATTTTCGGTCCTCGTATATGCATGGCATATGGTATTAGAAGATATCGCAGAGAGTGTCCTCCTTTGCAGATTTGGTCGGAAACGTTGCAACTATTGGGCACGGTAAATGCGCACGATGCCTATATCTATTGCCTCACTGTCAACGACCACGGCAAGGTGTACTCAAGCAGCTGCGACGGCCTGGTTAAGTACATGTTGCCGCCCTACGAGGATGCCTCTGTGCAGGAACTGTTCCGCTGCGACGATGCCATTCAAGCCATGTACTGCGATGGCGCGATACTCTTCACAGGAGATGACAAGGGTGTAGTGACCACTTGGAGCAACGATCGCATGCTCTTCAAGTACAATCTCGTGGAGGAGGTCAAGTCACTTGCCGGCGAGCAGCAATTAATCTACACAGTACGCGATCTGGATGTCGTCATCTCCGTTGTGGTCGAGGGCAAGTCGGGCAAGTACAGCAACAAAGCTGTGCTACCGGGAAAATCACCATTAACCCTTTTGGGGCCCGTAGTGGAAGGCAAGCGCACGTATTTAGCATTTCCAGATCGCACGGGCATGGGTCTCCAGTTGGTTAACAATTTGCCGCAAATGAAATTTGTTCGTGTGTGGCAGCTGCCAGTAAGTTGAACTTCTACTAGTACTGGCATGTTTTAATTATCAATCGATTATTGTACATAGAACTGCCATGAGATGATTATAAACAGCATTTGCGGCGATGAGAAACATCTTTACTCGGGTGGCTACGACAATAAGGTCAAGGGCTGGAACAATTTGGATGCTTCGCAACCGCTAGCGCTGGGCGAAGTCGATGTTGGCAGTTGCGTTAATAGTATTTGTTGTGGTGAAAACAATGCGGTCTACATAGCGAGCAGCGACGGTTTAATTCGTTGCGCAAAGTTTCGAGAGTCGTAATATTTAATGTTTGAATCAAAACATCAATATGCAGCGAATTCTTTTTGTAATTTAATGGTTTAAAAAGACATGAATAACACGAACTTGTTGCTGTATGCAAACGAGAAAATAAAGGATCGACAGCCATTTTGTAACTACACGAATTAACCGATAATACAAACAATCAGAAAGTTAAACTAACGACGATAAATAACTGTGGTTCTGCAGCCCTGAGAATTCATTTCAGTGCTGCCCCATCTTTGCTCCACAATGGTAAGTTCACAGATTATTTTTTAGCGTAGTGGTAGCGCTGCCACAATGTTTTGCTTTTTTTGTTGTCCGTAACATCATGTTGCATTCCGCAGAAGATCACACGCGTCCACGCAAATACCCGTTCGTCAATATGCGTCTGGCCGATCACAAGATGCTCGACACAATTGAGGGCCGCCACAGTTGTCGAATTTGCCATCGGTCAAGAAAATTCTTTTGCTACAGCTGTTATATACCGGTAGGGGAGCTTGAGAATCACCTGCCGCGCGTGGAGCTGCCAGTTCATATTGACATTATCAAACATAAGAAGGAAATCGATGGGAAAAGTACTGCCGTACATGCCGCTGTCTTGGCCCCAGCTCATGTGAGAATTTACACATACCCTGATATCCCCGACTACAGAGAGGAGTCAGGAGTAGTGCTCATCTTCCCCAGCTCCAAGAGTCTCACAGTGGCGCAGTTGTTTGAACGCAATGTACAGCTGAAAATCGAGGACAATTACGGCCTTCCGAAAGGACATCATATGGGCACAATGCTGCGTCACCGTATGGACGAGGTTTTGCACGAGGAGAATACCGCGCTCAGTGGTCGCAAATACACATACGATAATCTGCCCATTCGTCGAGCCGTCTTTATTGACAGCACATGGAATCAGAGCAGGGGAATTTATGCAGATACTCGCATACGTGGCCTACGCACGTTGGTGCTTCAAAATCGCCTTTCGCAGTTTTGGCGCCACCAACGGGGCAGTCCGCGCTGGTATTTGGCCACGATTGAGGCGATACATCAATTCCTACTCGAAGTTCATGTGAATGCGTGGGGTCTTAACAGAAACTATCGTGGCCTAGACAATCTTGAGATTACCGAGGGCTTTCATCAGCTTGCAGCGCCACTTTCCGTGAGTGCGGAAGATCTAGTGGACCGTGAGGCACCCTACAATGGGCACTACGACAATCTCCTATACTTCTTTGCGAATATGTACGATCTCATCCACAAGTACTATGACCACAACGAACTAATATCATACCGTCGTCCAATTTAGGGATGTATTAATTTATTTAAGTTAAATACAACATTTAAGCTAAAAGCTCAGCTATTTAAATTCCTACTTCTTTTTTTTCTTGCCCTCGTCGCCAGACTCGCTTGTTTGTTGCTTCTGCTCATTATTAGACACCGGTTTCTGCCACTTGAGAGGATTGCGACGAAACAGTGGCCACGGTGGAATAGTGATCTATAAGGAAAGAAATTGCTTTATATTTATATTTAGTGTTGGTACCAAAAAACCTACCAGTGAGGAGAGAATGAACCCAACTCCAAGCACGTAAACCGTTTGAGAGAACTGCTGTACAATGGCGCCCCATATTAGTCCGACAACACCGAAGAAAGTGATGATAATTCGTGACCAGCGTTCCGCTTTTGATTGGCCAACGTAATCCTGGGATTCATATGTTAAACATTACGCAGCTAGTGAAAATCGAACGTATTGGGACTTACCATATGCGTTTGTATGTCCAGCATTGTACGTTTAATCTTATACAAAAAATAAACAAATTCGTACGATGTTCGGGCACGTCAGCAGTAGGTCTGGCCGGTGCTTCCTCTTCCTCAACAGTGCTGAAAAATGCTTACAGTAATGGGCGATAAGCGAAAACTATCGAGTATCGAATGTAACAACTATCGCTGTAACGACTTTCCATGAACGTATGTACTTATTTCATAAATACACAATCCGTTATTCAATAAAGTAAATTATTAAAAAATAAAATAATAAAGCACAATGAGAGCATCTACAGACATCATTAAACTCTTCATAGTAGATATTTTTTATACCATTCTGCGCAAATTGATTTTGGAAAAAAATACACATATTCAGCATTTGCGCAAAGGCGATATAAAGAGGGTATTTGTAAGAATCTCCATTTTAATTGCGAATAATCGTTGTTCATGCATATAATTATTTGTACAATAAATGGCTGCACTTACCGCAGACGTGTGTACATGGAATGGTGTAAGCTATTAAATAAGTCGCGGTGAGTGTTTACAGTTAAAAATAAGGAAGTTATATTATGACATTATCTTGCAATATTTAAACTCTAGAGGAGCGTGTGCGCCGCAAATGAACAATATTCACGACGCAAAGGGCAATCCAGGCAAATACGGTGAACCAGGACATAACCAGCGTAAAGTACATGCACGCAGCACTATTGATTCGTCCATATCTTCGGCGTTCGTATGAGATACTCTCGACCAAATAGTCCATGAAATCGAAAATTGCGGCGCAGGACAAACGGCCCTTAATGACAGGAACAATGTTGCCCACTCCTTGGATTTCCTTAAGTAAGGATTCGCGATATTGCTTGCAGGTAACCTCGAAGCCATCAGTGAATACAGATGCATAAACAAGAGTATATATCGCCATAATGACCGAGATAACGGTAGCAGGTAGCCCTAAAAATTGGATGTGAATCTTTAGTTAAGAAACCCCAAAAGAAACCATACTAACAGTAATAAGGCGAGAGTCCATCCGGTGTCAGTTCAGACTCCGTGGTCACCACTACCATATCGCCAGAGCTGCAAGAAATTTAAACATACATGTCTAGAGTCAAAAGAACGAAAATAGGGTGAGAGCAATTGCTGAAAACTTAAATGTTAATTGAACTGCGTAAAGTATCAAATTCACTTTATTAGTCATCTTCTGTTTGGCTTCCATTAGCATAAGGCCTAATTAAAACCCTTGAGCGAGTGTCGCGCAAGTTATTGTTGCCGATTAACCTCTGACATCGTATTATATGGGGCGAGAAGTGGGACACTTCTTAGCTCACAATAAACTTACTCACCGCTGTCTGATCGTTGTGGTGCCCGCCTTGGGCTTGCCCTTGCCAATGCACATGCGATAGCCATGGTAGACGCCCAGCACCACCGCAAAGACGAGAGGAAAGAGTAGTCCGTATGTGGCATAATGGCAGTAACCTATGTTGCCTCCCTCGAAGCTGTTGTATGTTGTGCGTCCATGCAGATAGCATCCGCAATTGGTGTCAGGACAGGCATTGAGCACGTAACGCCAATGGGTCCATGCCACCGCCGACGTAATGCAGCATGTCACTGATGTGATGATGATAAAGGGGTAGAGGTAAGAGAGCACTCGTTCTGCGGCGTACGACATGGTGTAGGGTGTAGGGTGTAGGCTGCTGGCTGCACACCCGACGAAGCTCACTGAGTTCAACTGTCGAATTGTTATGCTAATTAATAAATAACTCTTTAATTGAGACGCACTTAAACTAATTGCAATTTGTTTATAATTTAACGTTGAGCTCCGAACACTGGCTAGAGGCGGTCCTCTAGAAACGACGCGTATCAACGGCTTCTATGGTAACGGCAGTGCATGTGACGCTCACCTGCTCACGCTCTCTTACCGCAAAATGCAACCGCGCAGGTTTCTTGCTCTTGAGCGTCTCCCACAGATACACACACACACACACACACACTTGTTGCAAGCGCATCGCGCACTGTACCCAACATAAACAATAGGAACTGCTTATTTCTCATCTCGTATACATTATTATTCCTTTCGCTACAGTTGTTAATAACTTCTGAATAACACCGCCTGTGGAACCAACTACTATTTGGCACAAACGCTGACACATACATATCTTTACACATACTTAGATACACTTACACAAGCAGGCTGACTGGAGCTGACACACCTACGTTTATCAACAAATGTATGTAACTCCGATGCAATTAACAAGCAACCGTTGGCGTGCGCAGCAAAAATTCGACTGAAATTTATGTTTTGATTATCCGATCAGAATCGCCCTGGAGAGCGCACCTAAGGTGGCCGCCACAAGAAGAGAGCGCACCAGCGCAGAGTATTTAAAGTGAATGAGCACGGTATACACAGATATGTGTATGTAGATATAACTTTATTCATATGTATTTGTATCTCACGGGCTGCTTTACACGACTTCAGGCAAAGCAACTGAAAAGGTAAGCGAAGCCACTCATCATGCTGTAGGTTTTCTTTCGCCAAATAGGTATGTATGTATTGAAAGCACAAAATTATCATGGGTTGCAAAATTAACTGGCTTCGACGTGTATGAAAAAACTGAATTTATGTTTCCCGGTTATCTTCAAACTTGTAACTTGTATACTTGATATTGAGAGACATTGCATAAAAATGATGTAAAGAATAAAAATTAGAGTGCTTTCTAACAGAATTATTTATTTATTTCTAATTAAATTGTTAAGGTATATTTCACGAGAAGTTCAGACTTCATCTGTATCGCAAAATTATATTTGCAATTAAAATCATTCGGCAACTATAAAATAATCGGCTGTGCTGAATTGCTCCGCTTTTGAACGCTTCTGCGTAAAAGTGTGTGGCAACGCATGCACTGTCGGAAAAAGGTTCTTTTAATAATGGTCAGGCAGCACTAGCTAGCAGCAAGCGGTGCAAGTTGTGATAGTTAAATCAGCAGGAGACTGCGTTTCAATAACGAAAGATGCTACACTTCTGCCACAAGGTCAGTTGTTTATATTTCCTAATTTTACATACATACATAGATAGACCCAGTTATTTTGTTAATTTTGTTTTTGTCAAAATTGACATTTCTTTATCAAAGGTATAAAATATGTGTACTTGAATAAGTACGAGTATGTATTATAATAACTGTTGAAAGTTAACTTTTCATAATTTTACCTGGGTGTAGTACTAGTTATTTTATTTATTATTATTTAAATATTTTCATATTTTATTAAATTTAGTTAAAAAAAATGTAATCAATCATACGATCAATCAATCATGCGCCCTTTGGACGACTTCAATGTTTCTGCTGCTTGCGTTTACCACAGCCACAGCGTTTGCTCACAGCCATAGGTCCATTTTGTTTTAAGACGGAGTTTTATACATAAGTTGTTTAAGGTTACTTTGTAGTCCAATAGAACTTGAGGTGGGTCGTCTGAGGTGCTAACATTGCACCTCTTTTTCTTTTACTATATACATACATGAGGCCTTCATAAATGTACATCGAGGTTCCGTCAAGCAGCAACTACAAGCTACATATAAGCAGCTGTGTGTAGTTGAGAAGAATATGGGAAGAATTCTAAAACATATTTTACTTGCTATAAGGAACGCCTGGGATCCCTCCTATGTCGTCACCCTTTGTGCTACAAACGAGAACTATGACGGTTCTGAATTTTTGTTTTTGGCCAGGCGCCATCGGCTGTGCCTCATGCCTGTGGACCCCTGTCGTACCAAAGAAAATCTGCCAGCTGAGACAAATGACGCGCGCAACTTTGTCTGCCCCCAGTGAAAACGCTTACGACTGCAGCGCCGACGCCACCGCCACCAAGTTCCCCCCTATTCTGTGCTCCGCCTCCTGCCGCTTCGGGCCATGTGCATTTTGGCAAAAACATTTTTCGCGGACGCCTGACTCGTTGCTGCCCCGATTCATTCAGTTGTACGGACGTTGTGAAGCAGTCAACTACGCGGAACACATTTCGGTGTTATTCAAGTCATACATCGGGATATATTTCAACTATGCTTTTCTTTTTTATGGCTAACTAGTCCGTATTTCGTATAAGAAACTACTGTGCCCGGAAGCGTGTAATAAAAGTAAAAGTGTAATCTATGCGGAGTCTTCGCCGTATTTCCTTGTAATAGTGGACATTACGAAATTTCTACAGTACTTATACCGAAAGGAAAATTTGTAGACAGACAGAGCATTTGCCTATAAATAGTCCTAGGGTAGACAGTGAACATTTTAGTGTGCATTGTTGGTATTGAACAAGCACAGAATTAAAAATTTGCATAATAATCAGATGCATTTTTGCATGATGACGTGCAAATTTGTAGTTCTCATTACTAAATACCTCAGTTAGTGCACTATTTCGACGTCATGGTGTGAAAAGAGAAATAACATACTATATACTTATTGTATTTTTATAGTTATACTAAAAGCGACTAACATTATTTTGCATAATGGGTAAATATGTGCTCACTTGCTTCAGTAAACCATGCATGTCAACAGTTTAAGTCATCGAAGAGTTATGCATTCACCAATAGACGGTATTAGTGTTTTGAAAAACCAAAGTATGCAAAAGTCCATTTCAACTCGAGGCCAAGTCTCCGATTTTCTAGAAAAGAAACTGGTCATATTGTAGGACACATCTGGCAAACAGTTGCTGACACAACTATCCCGAAATTTGCTACCAACATTGTGCATTTTCATTGTACTATAGGTTTGTCAAAAAACTGAAACCGTTTACTATACGATATCTGTATTTTTCATGATGAATGAATGAATGAATGACTTACGTCTACTTATAGACGCATGCACCACACAGGCACCAGCACGAACACCAAAACACCGACACAGTTATACGAACCGGCGCCATCCTGTATATAGTCGTTAGAACCAGCACACGAACACCAATCAGCCTAATTCCAAGTCCAAAGTAGCACCCTGCCTCCCACCTGAGTGTTATCACATAATGGATAATTGGAATGTTTTGGCAGCGCAAACCTCGTCCCAAGCCATTGGACGTGACGAGCACAATTTGGCAGTGAAGACGCGTCTGGTGAGTATCGCAAGACTATATACATATCTACATACATATGTACATGTATGAATGCTCCCAAGGTGCCGAAGTGAATCCGAACTGGCGGCAGTAAACAAAACAAACAGATCGATGGCGTATATATGTATAGCTTGCCGCTCCGACAACAAACAGAGCCCATGTAATATACATATATAGTACATACATATATTTGTATCTATATACATACATACATATGTATGTAGATATATGTAAATGGATCTAGAGTGGGTGCCGGGGCCAACAGCTGTTCAACTGACCGTCGCTCTCTGGGCATGCACTAGAAATTCTTGGCGTTTGTGTTTGTTTCTGCGTTACTAGCGCACCGCGTCTGCAGCCATTCTTTCGCTTTAATTCTTTGCGTGCTCAGCTATAAATAGGAAACCACATACGCGCGAGTAGGTTCTCTTGAGCTGCCTGTGAGTGTGTCATATAGTTTTCTGTTTTTTGGAGATTCCGATTCCTCACAGTAGCACAAGTAGCTGTGTTTTCGATGGGCCGCTGCAGATTCAGATAGAAGTCGATCGTGCTCGGATACGGATACTGTTGCTCGAGTACCACGCTAGAGACTGACACTTTTTATATAATTCTCATATGTGTATCTGAACTGCCTGCGTGCGCGAGTGACAGTATCTAGATCTATACTATATACAGTGAAGGTGCCTTGAAAAATGGATATTTCCACCGATATTTGGGGTCAGTTGGCCGTGGAGGCATCCCAGGTGTATCTGTCTGATGGCACAGTGCGCAGTCCGTTTGCGGATACGGTGCGTAAGTCTGGAATTATAGCATACGGCTACACGGGATATAGGCGTTTAGAAGAGAGAAATGAGAAAAGAAAAGAGTGTTCGAAGAGAGTGTTCCTGAAAAAATCTGAAAATATTTCCACTCACATTTTCAGACGATCGAGAAATTGCCCGACAAGGTGTTACTGCATATTTTCTCATATCTCTCACACCGCGAGATCTGTCGCCTGGCTAGGATTTGTAGACGCTGGCGTCAGATTGCCTACGATACGCGCCTGTGGAAGAATGTCTCGCTGCGTCCGGAAATTTCGGGACTGCATGTGGGCTCGCTGGAGATGCTGTTGCAGCTGATCTCGGTCCGTTTTGGACCGACGCTTCGCTATATTGAGCTGCCCATTGAGCTGATCACGCACACCGTGCTCCACGAGCTCTCCGCCAAGTGTCCCAATCTGACGCACATGCTGCTTGACTTTTCGACAGGTAAGCATTGAGGTATCCCGGAACCAATCAGAGCTTGACTTCATATATTCTGGTTAGCCATGCAGCTGCATGATTTTAGTGAGATGCAGGCCTTTCCCACCAAGCTGCGTTACATGTGCATCTGTTTGTCTGAGGTAATCTTTATGGAGGGTTTCATGCGGAAGATCTACAACTTCATCAACGGTCTGGAGGTGCTCCATCTGATTGGCACCTACGAGAAGTGCGAGGAGGAGGAGGAGGAAATCTACGAAGTCATCAATGTCCACAAGCTCAAGTCGGCCACGCCCAATCTGAGGGTCATCAATTTATATGGCATCAATTTTATTGACGACTCGCACATCGATGCTTTCAGCTCGAATTGTATACAGCTGGAGTGCCTGGCCGTTAATTTTTGCAACAAGGTCACGGGCTCGACGCTCAAGACGCTGATTCAGCGTTCCAAGCGTCTCACCTGCTTGCTGATGAACGGCACCAGCCTCAAATCGGAGTTTGTCATGCAAGCCGAATGGGACAAGTGCGCTTTGCAGGAGCTGGACATAACGGCAACGGATTTGTCCACTGAATGCCTTGTAGATATGCTCACACGCATACCCAGCTTGAAGTTCCTGTCTGCCGGTCAAATAAACGGATTCAACGATACGGTGTTGAAGCAATGGATGGAGGCCGGAACCACCAGGTGCGTAGGTTGTAGTTTTTTTAGTTGTAATTAAATATTTATCATGTTTAGGTCACTCATATCTCTGGACCTGGACTCCTCGGACAATATTACTGACGAGGCTCTGTTGAAGTTCCTACAACGCCACGGCCACCAGTTGAGTGCCTGCTGCCTCTCTGGCATGCCACACATCACTGATCAGTTGTGGATGAGCGTGCTTCCATTGCTGGGAAACTGCAAGTACGCAACCTTAAATGTTTGCTTTCCTATTTCAAATTAACTTAAGGTTTGCTCCCTTTTATAGAATTGTGGTCATGGGCACTGCTGAGAAGTTGGGCGTTAATATACACGTTGATCAACTTATGGACACGATTGCATCTAGCTGCGGCAACTTGGAGCGACTTGAGTTGCGGTGGGATCCCGACAACTTGCGATTCTCCGACAAGAGCCAGAAGGCCATTGATATATTGCGTGTCAAATGCCTCAAGCTGCGCTGCATGGTACTGAGGTGAGTATGAGTTCGGGTATGGGTCCAGTGCAGTTGTCCTTTCCAGCATTCAAAATCTAACGGCTATAGTTCTTTATTGTGTTCTTTATCAATGTCTCACTCCACGTTGACCAATATACTTATAATTCTTGTAAAACTTTTCAAAAATATGTGGGAGGGACGCTTTTCGAAAATGTCCACCTTGCTTTCTAGACACGCGTCTAACGTTTTTCTTACCTTCATGTAGTGATGGACGTTACTACGAGACCGTGAAGGCCAATTTTGAACGCGCCGATCGGATTACAGTGGTTCGCACAACCACATGCTGTCGCGTGTCCCCGTACCACTTGCTGCGAAACTACAACGATTTGATTTTCAACTGAAGAACTGGTTTCGAATGCCGAAGAGTTATTGGAGTTTTCGTTGCTGCTTAGCCAAATAGCCAAAAACTGGGCAGTCTAGTCAATGAAAAATGATTGCATATTTTACTTACATTGTATTGTATTTTCTGTATTTTTCTGCTTCTTTTTCGTCTAGTTAAATTAAAGCTAAATAAACGTAAATAGATAATAAAAACAAAAACATTTGCTAATTCAAGTTTTTACATTTACAATTATACAACATAGGTTCACTGTTGTTACTTGGTTTTGTTTCCACTTTTGCCTTTTAACTAGTTTTACTTGGTAGTTGATTTAATCATTTTCAGACTTCACCACATCGTTTTTTTCTTTGTGTTACTTTTTACACCTGGTTTTTTTTACTATTTTTTTCAAACTTATCACTAAGTATTTGTAAATATTTTTGGGTGAACTTATTTTTTTAAACCAGAGACTTTACGTAAATCTGTGGTAGCATTTTCGTTAATTCCAGCGCACAGATTTCGAAGTTGCCACAGTTTGGCGCTTAAATTTATTATAACATATATGTATATGGTTTATAATTACATTTAGCGTTTGCGAAATTGAAGCTATCGTCGTTCTGTGTTTGGCATACATTTTTCTTTCTGATTTTTTGTGTAGATTAATGTCTATATGTGCTTCTTATGAAGATCAGATTAAGCCTGTTAAAGTGTTTCTGAATCGATGTGTGAGCGCCATTAAAGCAGATGGGGGGCTTAAATTATGAATATAATGTATGATCCTTTATATGCATCTTTACATAAGTACACTAACACATAGGACAATTACAGTTGCAAGTTTCGATTTATGTAAGCGAGTACTAAGTGTCAAAAGTTCGCCAGCCGGTTTGAGTGGTTCATTGCTGATCCTGCGACATTCGAAACATGTGTGTTGTGTTGCTGGCTGCTGCGGTGGCCACAGCAGCCGCTGAAGTTGCCGTCGGCGGTGGCTGCTGGCCGGACGCTGTAATATAGCTGGAGTTACTGGTACTGCTACTACTCGTACTGGGGGCAATGCCTGCGGGTAGAGGTGTGGAGGTGGATGATGCTGCTGCATTGACAGCACTGGACACCTGGGCAGCATTTACTGGAGGCGCTGCTGTGGACGTGGAAGCCTCTGGCACGGGAGGTGCGCGATCAGGCGAATGACGTGCCGGATTAGCATTATTTGCTTCCTATAATTAGAAAGTGCCGAAGTTTAGAGTAGGCAGAACATACAAATATAATGGCCACTTACATCTCGGGGATAAATGCGGAGCGGTTGTTCCGCCGCCGCTGCTGCCTCTTCCTCAGTTTCGTTGGCATTGTTCTCCGCCTTGTCGGTATACATCATGATCTCATGGCACAAGGGACAGCGATCCTGTACATAGAGCCACTTGCGCAAGCACACGCCATGGAAGAAGTGCCGGCAGCGGGTTATTTTGGCTGAGTACATCTCCTGCAAACAATCGAGATCAGCAATTTCGTTAAATGCAGTGAAGAAATTCCATCTTACCTGATAGCAAATAGCGCAAACATCATCAAAGGCTCGGAGCTGGGCGGGCGTTGCCTCGGGGAGAGCCGAAATCTTGTGAACAGCAGATCGACGCTTCATGAACACGGACCAACCCGCACGGGCCTCGCACCAAATATTAAAGTAGGCGTGGATGCACATCATGATCGCTCTAATGGCGCCGCCTGTAGCATTTTGGGCTAGCAAGTTATAGTTATCGGTACACAAAATCAACCAAATAAAAATAGTACATGCACACACATAACATAAAAGTTTTGGGATAAGCATAAGCAACGAATTGAAGTATACAAATAAAGCGTGAAATAATGTTAAGTTTAGCGAAAATAAAAAAGGGAAACTACAGGTTCATACGTTGATGTAAAAAAAAAAAAATAAGACTAAAGCTAAAGCTTAAATCTTACCTGATTCAAAAACTAGAATCCAGGCTCCATTGATGAAAAGCAATATTCCAAAGCAGAATTCCACCGAGTTCCCGAAAGCCCGCACATAGTATAGATAATCGTCTAATTTCTCCCAGAAAAACTGTCGGCGGGCATCGATTGAAAACAGAGTGTAGGTGGCCAACGAGACAAGCACCTTAAAAAGAACATAAAATTACATCAAACACACACAATTTCATGAAGCTCATTTTAAGTTCCATTGATAACAAACCTAACTAAATAAACTCTTTTTAATAAAGAAACTCATACATTTAATTAATTTATAATAGCTACCATATAGAATTTTATTATCATTAAGCTCAATTATAATTATTTTCATCTCCGGTAGAATATTTAATGGCAGTCTTATCTAGTATGTGATTATTAATTGTATCATAGAATATTTTGATAATCTCAAAAGTTGCTGCGTAATTGTTAATTGTAAGTTTTTCTTTCAATGGGCTACCATAAAATTCTATCACTCTGAACTCTATTTCTAAAATACTCACCTTCACGACGACCTCCACGGAGAAGGCAGTAACAGCAAGCAACCAAGTGGAGGGCGAGTGCTGTGTCCACAGAAAGAAGAGCAGGCAAATGGGCACCACAATGAGAAAGGCACAGACAGACAAGGCGCGCACGTGCCGTTTGCGCGATGGATTGCGTGCCGCACTCAAAGACATTAAGATAGGTGATACGATGTTATGTAGAAAGTGCAGTAGGGCTGTGACAAGTAGGCACAGGTTGCGACACAAGCGCACAAAACGCTTATCAGGCGAGAGCGAGGTTAGACCTGTCTGAAGCGCCAATATATAGAAAAGTACAGCCGAGACGGTACCCAATGATTTCTCCTCATCGTTGTCGTATGTGAGCAGGTACCACTGAAAGCCACGTCCAATGTAATGGCAGACAACCGAGATTACGGCAGTCATACCAAGCACAGCAGTCAGTGTTTCACAGCCATCCACGAGCAGTTTCTGAACTGCGGGCAGCAAAGGTAGCGGCGTGTCGGAATTGATCAGCGCGTAGCCGCCTTGAATGATTCTGAAGTTGTGGATATGGCATTATGTCATTGGCCACTATTTGGGAGTATTGATATGCTTACCTTAGGGTCCAGAATACGCGTAAAACACTGGGCACATTAAGCCTCTGCCACTCGTTTTCGATGAGAGCCGAGAGTCCAAAGTTGGATACAAAGTTCATGGCATACTGATAGCCATTGTAGACGGTCTTGCTCGCTTCCATCGCGCTTTTCATCAGTGTAATCATTGTTAAAATAATTGGTGTGACGCCCGCAATTACTGGCAGATGTCCAATCAGCCGCGGGGGCAGAGGCAACATGGCCAATAGAATGGGACTAGTAAAGATAATTGGCATTGACTTTTGCAGCAACGCAAAACGTGGACCCAGGTGAATGTAGGCAAACAGCATTCCCATAAACCACTGAGCCATTAAATGTGGCGCCAGGGACATTACCACGCCTCCAGAGTCCAGCAACCGTGTCGTGTTCATGGACAACACGTCCTCCAAAATGCTTGGACTGCGCTCCATCAGCGCCAAGGCGGAAACATTTGACCAGTAGGAGAGAAATGTCAAGCCTAACGAGGTAAGAAACATATATACCATCACCAGATGCCGCGTCCACAGCATGAAAATGCATGAAGCACTCAGGAAACCTGATCGAAAATGGGCAACGAAAAATAATTTATATGTTAATGTTGTTTTATAATGTTATTGTTTATGCAGACAGCTGAGGAGTGTAAAGTACACAACACGGTGCCGTGTTGCGATAAGCGCGCAGTAATTGGCCGGCGGCCAAGCAGCACCAACTGAATGACGTGGTGCGCAACTCACCTAATAAACAGATCACAAATTTCACCGTGGTCATAGTCAGAATGTCCGCCAGTGTGGCATCCTGTGCTAGCTCATCCATAAGCGCATTGAAAGAGGAGCTGAGCATGCCGCCCGTCTGCGCTGTCTTCGATGCATTGTCTATGCTTCGTTCCAGCATTGCTTGTGTGGTGTTAATGGCAGAGGCGGCCGCGTCGTCACCGATTAGGCCAAAGAATGTTCGCCTGAGTACGGCATATGTGCTGTTGCTGGCGTCTGTTGGGGCCGCCGCTTGACCTCCATCTGTATCCTTGGTTACCGAATTGGGATACAGCCGCGTTGGCAGACCCATGCCTACTTTGAGTATCTCGTCAATGACCATGATGGGGGGCACGCGCATCATTACGTCCACAAAACTTAACACTTTTGTTCGCACCGACATCTTGATTGAGTGTGTGTGGCGGAGGCAGAGCCTGGGCGAAAAGCTTTGTAAGCAACTGCCTCAGTGACACTGCAAATTGCTGTTGCAATTTAACTAAAATATACTTTCAAGCGCTCCCGCACGCATTTGTTGTGTTGATTTTGGCTGCTTGCTTGATATTGGTTGCTTAGTCGTTTGGCCTTCGTCTTAGATTTCGCAAAGCGAAAAGAATTGTATGGAAGTGTCTGTGTGTGTGTGCAAGTGGAAAAAATTGGAAGGGGCAGGGACAGCACAGGTGGTAACGTTAACGTAGGTTATACTTCTATTCGGATTTTCGCTGGGCGTACACTCCGCGGTGCTTCGACTCAATCACTCTATACAATTCCAAATTTTTTGTGCGTATTTTGCTTTTGTTTTATGCACAAAACACGATCCTACTTACAATTCGAGTTCTCGCGAACTTTACACTTTTTGCTTCGTATTTGTTTTTTCTCTGCTTCTCAGCTCTTCGTGTGCGCACCAGTTGGCAGCATTGTGCACAGTGCCCCGAACAGAAAGCTAACTGTTACGTCACGTTTCAGTTATGCGAGTTATACAACAAGCAGCAAATTTCCGAATTCAAAGTTGGCACCCTGTATCCAACATACACAGCTGCACAGGATACAAGTAATTTGTTTAAAGGAAATAATAGTCCCTGAGTGTGTTTGTGTATTTTGCAATGTAAAAGCAAATGCTAAAAATGTCTTAATAAGGAATAATGAAAAATTACAATTATTTTTAATGCTTGCTGCAAGCTGCCAAGTCTACTCGATGATTTCGAATTCCAAAAACACCGCCCTGCTCACCTTAAGAGACTCGTATAAACTTTCCTCTTGTTGGCCAAATACTACGGACGGACCAGTTGATCTTGCCATTGGCATTGCACATTTTACAACCACGGCTGTCTCAATTTTGAACTAATCCTTTTAAAGCATATGAACTTGATAACGCTGTATCCCAGGCGATGTCGGAGGCTGCTCGAGGTGACATAACAAGTTTGCATTTTTAATTAATGGATGCCGGTAATAGATTTGTATGTACATACTTATACAAATGCATGACTACGGTTCAAAGGCTGTCAAGTATACATATGTATGTATGTACATACGTGTGTATGAACATTCACATGCTTTTTGTCAATAATGTCGAATTTCGAATTGCACACCTGCAATACCGATATACTCTCAATAACAGTTTGTTGATCGATAACTACGAGCCATTTTTCCGTCTCCATAGTGTCTGATTGTGAATATTGAAAGAAACATAAACTGAATTAATGACATTTGACTCCTACGTAATTACAGGAAATGCACAAAGTGTTGGTTCAAAGTATTCGAGTAATGTGCTACTGTAATTAAGAAAGCAAGCAATATATTTTCGTCGTAAGGACTATAGTCGCGTATTGCAAAAAACTCGTGTAACGAAAAAAAACAGTGCTTGTGAAATAAAAGTGTGAACGATATTTGGGGACCAATTGCGTCCGACAACTCTGCCAATGCAGTTAGCTGCACCAGGTAAGTAGAAAAATAAAGAATACCCTTATCTATCACTTAAGTGTTGCAAACCCGTGTAGTACGTGCTATACTATAAACCTAGTGTATATTGTGTATTACCTAATTATGCTTCGGACAACGTGGGCAACTTCCCCAAAAGCTGATTCCTTAGTTGGGAGAAGCAAATTTATCGGAGAAAACACATAACCTTGTCCTTTCCCAGAGCTAAGAGAACATGCATAACAAGTTTGTAGACTGTAGAGAACCCTGCGTTCATGCAGACAGATGGACCTTTCTAGACGACTCGTCCTAATGGTATTCAAGAACCCTTTTGTCTTTCTCATAAAACGTACGATTTTGCGGCAAAAGTGTACTTAAGTGATATTTTGCTTGGTTTAAGTTTGGGATTATTTTGCAAACACGTCTCAAAATCTTCACCATTTTAATATTTCTATTAACTACATAATTTATACGTATACGCATCTATGAACTTTGTTGAGAATAGTCGGTTGTATTATTATGCGACTTTCAAGCCGTTATTTTAGGGCCCCGCTCTCTTCTATGCTTTTAGCATATTCTAAGGAAAGAGTTTTGCATTCTTTTGGATTCGTGGCGGTGCAGGTAATGCGACTAGCGCTGGCCTTTGTGCATTTCCTCAATTGCGCGGTCGTTAACTTTTGCCAGCTTGAACTATAATTGTTGTTGTTGTTGTTGGTGGTGCTATTAGTGGCTGTGCTACAAAGCATAACACAACACAATCGCATATAAACACACATAGACACATTCTCAAGGGCCTGCAAATGCAAATGCACAAATTGAGGCAATGCAGTCGTTTGACTTGAGTTTACGCCCGTAATTATGCGCAATTGTTTAGCGTTTAGCTCAAAAAGTTCAACTAACATAATTGATTTTTCATGCCACGGCACGAAAATTGTAGCTAAACAGTCGCAGCAATAACAGAACCAGCAAAGTCAAATATGTGTACAAGGGCTGGTGTTCTTTTTCATTTTTCATTTTTTACTTGCTCACTAATTTCCATAGGTTGCATATAGCTTTTTAGCTTGCATGTTTCTGTTGCATACCTTGCGGCGCCGACCCACATTGCACTAAAGTCGTAGCGTACAAATTGACACAAGAAAATCAAATTTTCCACAGACACCCGTCGGCGTTCTTGACTTCCTGTTAGCACTTGGTCTGCCCAGGTCCATATATGGGCTTCATATATGTAATATAATCAGTGTAATTGTCACAAACTGCAAACAGCGCGCATGGGCGATGAACGAGCCAGGCGGACATTAAAAACCGAGCACTGGGCATCTTCGATTGGCGCTCTCACGCAGCCACTTGGCTGCTTTGTCGATCAGGCCGGTTATAGTGCCGGCTGCCTAGCACAATTGTATAATTTATCGCTCCAGTTCTAATCGCAAGCTGTCATTGCAAGCGATCTCGAGGGAACGATTTAATTCGCTGGCCATATAAGTCGAAAATTTGTACGTTGATTAACGCGCCAATCGTTTTACACAACGACGTACAAAGTGTCGTTGCATTCTGTTCCTTACCCCCACCTTACGCTCTCTCCATTCGCTGTTAATGTGCAGCGCAGTGTGATTTCATTACACTTAAAGCTATGTGCCTAGACTCCACTCAACTCGACACAACTCGATTCCATATAGAACGCTATAGCGCACGTTTATCAGCGCGCGCACTTCGTCGAATTGGTCCGAACGACAGGCATGGCGCAGGGCATGTGAGCCTTGTTCTTAGCCTGATTACTATTCATAGATAAATGCAAACAGAATTCGACGTGGTCTTCTTGCGAAATGTTACCAGTATGCTGTGTGGCTGCATTTTTGTTGTGAGCGGTTAACGCTTTAAACAACTAATAACGGTCAAGCTGTAGTTGAAGTGATTTAAAATGTTGGAACAAGCATAATTATGGAAATTAAAATTAAAATCAGTTTTACGTTTTTGTTTTATATTATTACTTTTTTTGCTTTCTTTGTAATAAGTGGAAATGATCGTTAATTGGAAAACGTTTCTCACAAGTTTTATTTTGTATTGTTAGAAAAACAATAGTATTTCTAAGATATTGGACCTTAAAGAGCTTATATTCGAACCGAGTGAGGTGATTAAAGTATAAACACAATGCGAACACAAATCAGATAGATCAGTTAAGAATAGACGATTTTTATTTATACGATCCCTGAAAATTTTAAAATATTTACAATTAAAAGTAAAACATTCAGGCTTGTAAATGAGTTGGCAAACCACCCGATCTATATTTTTGGTAACTAAGTGAGATTGCTTAAAATAGGTTGGCCTAGAGCAATGAATCTACTCCTGCTGAGTGCAAGGGAGCGGCAGAGGAGGTGCCCAACGCTTTCCTCCTTTTTTTCATCTCCGCAACTTCTGCATAAATCGTTAAAAGAGATGTGTCTGTCAACCAGTGGCCTGTAAGTGCCTCCAATACCAAAAGAACTTCTAACCTTTGATGCTCTATTGGTGTCCCATTATTTCCCATTTCCCATTCCCATTCTTCCCATTATTTTAATCAGCGCCGCCGGAACATTGACTGTGCGTGCTTACTAGGATACATGAAGTAGTTCCTTCCCTTCCCAGCTCATCTGCAATACAGTTGCCCTCGATATGAGGTTAATCCTGAATTGCTAGGACATCTTGTTAATAGATCTACAGCAGTCGGTAAAAACCTTGGAGTTATCCAAATTAGATTCTACCGCCTTATGGGCTTTTTTGCTGTCTGATATATATATAAAGATTGATCTGCTGCCAACTGTGGTTGGTAAGGTATCCACATATATCTAGTTAGTAGTCTTAAGTAGCACCTCAAGTTGGTTTTTTAAGGTTAATCACTTAAACAGGGGCCGGACAGTGACACCCTAGCCTATATTGAATGTATTCCCCTAGATTTTCTGAAATTTTTTGCTTTAGCTTTAAAAAGGCTGCAAATTTTGCCTGAAAAATATTAGAAGTCAAGTTTAACCCTATGTATATAGATTGAGACACAAAACTTAATCGGCTGAAATCTTTTAAGTGTGAGTTATTAGTGAGTGTCCGATTTTTCATTGATTATACTCGTACATACAAATTTACTTGTTGTCTTTTTTCTTTTGTTGTCTATATTACTATTTGTTATTATTGTGTCTGTTTTATGTTTTTTATTGACTTAATTGGATTTTAGCTGTGTTGATTAACCAGCCTGTCTGTGGCGAGCCAACAACGCATGCGCGATGCGCCGTTGTTGCGCCTTCCAAGTGTACCTCGCCTTTTGATTGTTTGTCATAATGGCCCCAAATACAAAAAAACTGTTGCCAAATCATATGGCAATTATTTTTGGCGTTCGTATATTATATTGAAATTGATATCCTTGTCGATTCGCATCGGCCCCAAAACGCCAATTATCTTTTGCATTTGACTTCAACGGCAACAACGGCAGCCGTAAGAATAATTAGGTACTTGATTGACATGGGGGATAAGGAGACATACACTTGGAATGCCATAGCAAATTATCGAACGGCTACTGTGCGGCTGACTATAGCAGCCGACGACGATGGCGACGACCATGAAGAGCGGCGCACGGACTTGTTGATCCACAAAAATCAGAGGCAGAGACGCTTTCCATTTATTGGCTGTCGTTTGGCTCTGTGTGTGCTTCTGCGCCTTTGTTTGCCACTGCGATATATAGAGTGGTAATCTGATGCTAAGCCAGATAGAGGATGTGGCGAGTCGGCCAGCCAGCCAGCCAGCCAGTCAGCCAACGGTCCTACCATGCTACCGCCGTCAATACAGCCAAAGCCAAGTAAGTAAGCCCAGCGCCCAGGGCACAGGCTGAAACTTGTTCTGGCAGCCAGCAGTCAGCAATTACAATATGTTTAACTACGTCAGCGCGTTATCGGTTGCTGCAGACCAACTGCGACTGCTACTGGCACTGGCACTACCAATGCCAATGCGGCTGTATTCGAGCAAATCCATGGCCCCATGTCAGCGATTAATCCAGTGGCCGCTTCGTCACTTATTTTCCAAACACAGTCCAACTTCTCTACGACGAATATACTTCTAAAAACGTAATATTTTTACACTTTTACATATTTCTATTACATACCGAGAACATTACGAAAACTTGTACTTTAAAATTTGTTTGTTTATATAGAGTAATAGGTTTTATGACTATTTTTTGTTATTTTTATTTTTAATCAGCTGAGATCAGGCAGCTGATAGATAGATAAGAACTTACTCTCTAAACTTTTCAAATAGGTCCATATAAAGTGCCGGATGTATTCGAGCAAATCCATGGCCCCATGTCAGCGATTAATCCAGTGGCCGCTTCGTCACTTATTTTCCAAACACAGTCCAACTTCTAAAAACGTAATATTTTTTTTTTTTATTTTTAAATAGCTGAAATCAGGCAGCTGATAGATAGATAAGAACTTACTCTCTAAACTTTTCAAATAGGTCCATATAAAGTGCCGGATGTACTAGCATTTTAAGTACAAAATTTCAAATTATAGAAGCACATTTATAATAATATAATATTTTGAATATCATTTTACCAAGCAAGTCTCATCCTCTTCTCTAAATTACACGAGTTCGTTAACAATGAGTTCGATTGTATTTAGATAGCCAGGCACTGGATGGGAGCAAGGGTTTTGGGCTTGTTAGGCATTTGTGGCATTAAATCGGCAATTGCAGCTCTTCCCATCGATTGTGTTATCGATGGCGTTGCGCGCTTGCCAGCCTGAATCTCATTTCGGGAGGCATACCCATGGATGGCCATGGATGTGCCAGTCTCGATATGCGCAGCCGATTAAGTTCTTATGGTCGCATACAATTCGTGGAAAGTTGAAGTTCGAGTTCCCGGCCAGGCTCAACAGATCTTTATTGTTCGATTGGTTTATTTATAATAATTAGGTGCGCTGTCCAGGCGACTTTGTTTTCCGAAGTGATCCTATTGCTGGTGCTTCGGCTACTGCTGCTTCAATACCGGGAGCTTATCTCGAAGCTGTCGTCCTCTGGCCAGCAGCACCAGCACCAGCACCAACAACATAAGCTACGGGCCGGCTCATAAATTCTTTAAGCTCGCACCTTTTTATTGTGCGCACTCACACACTCAGTCAGCAATGGAGTGGTTGATCGGCTGGCTGTTGGACTTCTGCCGTTCTTGGTCTGCTTGAAGATTGCAATCGGTTGCGCATGCGCGATGACTGTAAAGACGGCATACAGCTTGAAGCTCAGAGCTCGGAGCTGCGCCTGGGTTTGGGTCTGGGTCTGCGCAACAGCCTGCAGCTATGATATCGCTGGGCAACAGTAGTCGCGCGTTCTTTTTGTAAATTGCGCACATTAACAGGTTGTTCGACTTATTAAGTAACTACAATTTGCGTGGCCGCCGCCCCAAAATAATGGGCAGTCGTTAAGGTGGCGTGCACGAGACGCCTAGCACCGATGTTGGATCGCTTTTCAGACCCTGGGTGCAGCAGCAGGCGGCGCGACAAGTGATTGTTTTATAATTGCAATCGCAATTGCAGTTCGATTCGAAGACGATGGAAACTGCCTGGAGGCTGCCACTGTGTGCAACGTGTTGAACGCATTAATACTGTAAGCTCAGCTAAATTGTCTTTTTTCGATATGCAGACCTGAAAAAGCAAAGTTCGGTCATGGGCTACAGCAGCGGCAGGGCGTGACTAGTGGGTTGGTCCACGAAATTGGCAATCCATTTGAATGAATAATTGCTCAATTATTGTCGGCTAACGAGCGAAGAGTGTGAGCACAGCAGTGATTGCAAATTGACAGAAATTTGTCAACATGATTTGTTTATCATTGACGGCAGAGAACAACTACTCGTACTTTGAAATTTGTGATTCAGTATCTAATTATAGTATATTATGCCATTGGAGAAAGTCAGCAAAATTTAAAGTGGATGGGTAGGAATTCTTAGTTACAAGTATTAAGTTCTCCCAAAGTTCTCAAGTAAATTCTGTTTCCATCCTAATTTTATATTAAAATATAAGTTTCAAAAAATATACGTTAAAACGCATGACGGCAATTAAAATGAACAATCGATTCGAATGATAGATTAGCGATACAAATCGCCAGCCGAAAGCGCGGCAAAAATGGCGCTAAGCGGAGCAAAGGAGCATGGCCAGAAGCCGAGAGACAATGGGAAGCATGTTGTATTAGGGTGAAATCGTGAAATGAAACTGGACCAGTTTGAGCGGAAACAGAAAACTGAGAAGAGCGGTCCAAGATGTGTGCCTGGAGCGTTGTCTGTGGGCACGTAAGAAATTTCATACTAATTGGCATAAATACCAAGTGTTGCAGAGCCACATGGAGCTGAGGACAGTACTATAGCTGGCAATGCTGTTGACGAACTGACTGACTGGCTGACTGGCTGACTTGAGCAGATCACAGAAACCAAAACAAAAAAAAGCAAATATTGTATAAGCAACAACTTGCCGATGGGATCTTCACCTCGGCAATCATTAATCGTCTACCTCGACATAATATCAATGATGGAGCTGTGCCGCGATCCTCAGCACCTCACCGATTCCCTCTGCCAGAGAGCACCTATTACCCATGGCCACATGTGGGCAGTGTAGTCTAAGCCAGTTTTTGTGGCAACTGTGCTGCAATTGTGGCAGCTAGCTAGCCGCGTGTATCGCTGGAATGCTCATCGAACCAATTGAAATTGCTGTGACAACAATAAAAATTCAAGTTTGGGGCCTTTTTTGCTGTTGCCCGGCCTCTGGCTGCTGCTGCCTGTACTGACTGACAATTAGAGAAGCTAAAACGTCTGACTGATCAAGCGATTTGTAGCTGTAAATTCATCTCTATTTCGTTTTGCTGCGACGCTGACATGAGTTCATGTTTATTGTGGTTGTTGCTCCTGCTGTTGTGGTTGTTGCCGCTCGTAATGGGAATGTTGCTTTACTTTTTTTGTGCTATGTCGCTGTTGGTTGTTGCCCGGGCTGGCTACTTGTCGCTGTTAAAATCCAATTAATCGAACAATTTACTTTGTTGTATTTAGCGCTGCTCCTGAATTATGCGCATTCTCTGGGACTGAGGCTATCGCCACAGCTACTTGTGAGTTTATTCAATCCATTCACATTATTTCCAAATTTTAGCTAGGGTGTTCAATGTCAATTGTGGAAGAGTAACAAGTCAGTAAGATATATACCCTGTACCTAAAGAGTGAACACACAGAAGAAGGCGTGGCAGGCCCTACTAAGTATATATATTTTTGATCAGCATGACAAGACGATTCGATATAGAAATGTCCGTCTGTTTGTATGTATGAAAGGATCTCAGAAATAATAAGAGCTAGGATAACCAAACTTGGTCGGAAAATTCTCCTAAGTCCTCTTCCCTGCTAATTGTGATTTTCCATAACTCCCGTAATTCTTAGATTTTGTTACCCAAATTCCACAATTACATTAACTTACTACTTATGTGTATTCATATTCAGTTTCATAAAGATATGTCAATCTGAAAGGAAATTTAAATTTAATCTCTGACCAAGCTCTCTCGACTTAATTAATAAAAGAGTGAAGGAGAAAATCACAAACAAATATTCGCTAGAAATAAAGCCAATGATTGTTGATGATAACAATTTCCAACTCAAGTCATGAACACCAGAACCAATAGAAATAATAACTGAGTGTGATTTATGCAAAATGGAACTTCGTTATTTCTAAGTAGTTTCTCAAATATATTGCTCAAGCTGTCTAAATGGGGCTGCCTTAGTGCACGGAGTAAATTATTAGCCTCCTCACCCAAATGACAGCTCTACAAATGAAGCTGTCTGTTCTCTTCCAGAAGAAGGGGCCGCAATCCTTTTTGGCACCGTTAAGCTGCCAACAGCATCCCCTGTCGCTGAAGCATAGTTAGTGTCAATTTTTGTCACTTTAATGATCTCTTAAAACATTCAAGTGCAATAAGAAAGGAAGCGTGCCCTATAAAATAGGCCAAAAAAGGCAGAGGGCCGAAAAGAAACTGCAACAGCACTTGGAGGAGATATTTTCATTAATAGACGCTCGAATATCAAAGTAAAACATCACAGTCATGCCGACGCCGATGCCTTCAGCATCACCATCAACGGTGCCGCCCTCGCCGCGGTTGCTGCCCACCCCATTAAACCACAAAATTTATTACACCAACTAAAATGAAATCTCAGCAAGGCAGCTCAGGCAGTCGGAGCACTTGGCAGGAATGGCATAGAGTGACATCTGAAAAACGACCAGAAGCAACAATAACAACAACAGCCAACAACTTAATTCAAGTGTTGTCACTTTGTCGTGTTCCATAAATGTGCCTTAAAATGCTGCTCATTAATTTTCAAGTGTAACTTTTATTAGGTATTTAAATGCGTGCGAGAACTTGCCACAAGACAACCAACAGCAAAATGCCACTGAACATAAATTCGAGTGGCAGCATCAGCATCAACAGCACCACCAACATCAGCATCTGTGCGAGTCTAAGTGTGCGGGTGTGAGCCTGGGTGCATCCTATTATGCCACTGCCACATGTTGAAGCTCCCTCAATGATGCTTCGTCGCACATACTTGAAATTGCATTAGTCAGGCGGTGCCACTTCTGGGCAATGATCAATGCTGCGTCATCTGCCCGCGCACAACCCATTACATTAATAATCCATAACTATGCAGCAGCAATAACAACAAAAAACAAACAACAGCTAGAGATGTGAATATTAAGAGATACTTGAAGATTAAATTCTATGTACGTATCTATCAACAAAACAATAGAATTAACTTGGTTTTTAGGATTTTTAAGAAATTGCATGCTTAAAGAGAGGAACTTGTACGTTGAAAAAGTTTTTAAGACACTGATACCTCAAATTTGAATTTGAATTATATCATAAATTTACAAATATGTACAAATGTATGAGTTAATACAAAGCATATGAGAAGCAAGATCTATTCAGTTATGTGTAAGATCTATTTCTGTTATCAGAAATCACAATCTTCCGTGCCGTATTCCAGCAACTGATCCATAACGAAAACAAGAGAGAACGCTACAGTCGAGCAAGCCCGACAGTGAAATACCCTGTACCCGGACAATCTTCCGTCACTGAGATATATGCGCCCTTAGCAAAAGCAAAAAGAAGAAGACGATCGAATTTAATACTGCAGTTGTGGGAATAGTACTGGAGTGAAATTGTTTCGCTAATATCATTTCTTAGAATTGACCGATTTGGATGACATTTGAAACATAAATAGATATGTAGATAGAATAGGTGTGTAAAGTTTGGTTTCTGGCGGACATGTCTAGACGGACATGTTTAGATCGATTTCTCTCGTCATGCTGATCAAGAATATACAAGTATATACTTTATGGGGTCGGGAATGCTTCCTTCTGCATGTTACTTTGCACACACCTAATATACGCTTTTTTCCCTACGGGTACAGGGTATAAAAAGTTATACAGCAGAACTTAGAAATATGAAACTTGGCATACAGAAATTAAATAAATACTAAGCGTATGTTTACATAGAGACATTTCTAACGTTTAGTTGAGAAAACCTCTTAACAAAATGCACATCTCTAGTTGCCACCCAGCGAAAAGTATTTCGACGATCTGCTAGTGTCAATAAATCATGCACCTCAAGTGCCACACACTGCCTTGTGGCCCTTGTTGAATTTGTTGTTGCCGGCAGTGTTGGCGGCGTATTGCCTGTGTCTTTATACTCACGCGCTCCCCCGATCCAGTGAAATATTATCGCCGCTAATGCTGTTAATGAAACAACGTAATTATGCATAAGGAGGGGATGCACCCCACTTAGGCATAGTGTTGGGACGCCCATCAATTATGCTCCAGTGCATGGATTGACGTGTAGCGGTAAAAAAACAAAACAAACATATACATATACTTAGATAGTCTACAAGCCCATGACATAGCTTGCAGCAGGAAAACAAATGTGATAACTTATGTGACTCTAAAAGGATTTTGTGTTTTCTTAAACAACAGCAGTAGCAACTGCACTGAAGGCAGTTGGCGCACATTTTTGGCAGCATCAGTGCCAAAGACTCAACCTTCGTGTTTGCAAAATACTTGTAGTTGAGCAGAAGTGTGGTGATACGAATACATATATAAGTATGTACATATGTAGTAATAGGCGTGGCTCTGCCCGTCATGCTGAGTGCGACTGAACTCTATCGGGTCGACGTTGTCATACGCTTAAATTAAATTGTTATTAATCGTTCGTAATTAATTGGTGCCGGGGAGCAGCTCCAGTTAAGAGTCTGCTGGCATTATTATAGCTAACTGTCAACACCTTCTTATAAGGGGATCATCAAGCTTGTAGACTCCACACATATGCCACAGCTCACCGGTGCCTTGGGTGGTCGCCGGTGTTGTTTGTGTTGTCGGTGAAACTCGTTTCCGACTGCGCTTCGTATGTGTAAATGTATGTAAATTCGGCGATCGTTAATTTCAAAAATTTGTTATTTTATTGTCAGTGTTTATTTTTGGTCTCTTTGAACTTAATCTGCGTTGCCGTTACTGTCTTTTAAAGCATATACATATTTTGCATGTTTAATTGACTGCCACATGGTCGCGATGTTAGTATTAGGCGATTAATACGTATGTATATGATTTGTTTCCCTTCATATCTAGTATAGTATATGATAATGTGTCTAGACAATTGAGCTACCGTCGTACAATATTCGTGTGTTGACTTCCTTAATGATCTTTTAATAGGGCGTTTATCAAAGCACTAAAATGTCGACAGTTTTGCATAAGTGGAGTGGACCACTTTCGATGTTATTTGTGTTACATTTTATTGATACTTAAAAAATGGTATACGTTTAAATTTAACGTAACGTAACGAAAAGTGTGGTCTACCATGCTCTCTTTTAGAACATACCCTTTCTTTTTCAGTGATTTGACTTCTTGGACAAATAAAATATTGTCACTAAGATTCAGATGTTTAAAGGGCACTTTCATTTTCATTGGCCTCGGATATGCAGAAAGTCATCTTTCAAAAGCATCATCCTAGAAACAAAACTTTGCCCAGAGAGACAAACTGCAACATCTTCAAACATTGGACATTCGGAATTTAATGGAGTCAATTAGGTGTTTAAGATGAATAAAGTTGAACATGTTGGTGTGAGTTCTACAGAATGCAAAGCGAATTGTTAAATCGCCAAAGAGAAGCCCAAAAATACGGGGACTAACAATGCAGATCAAGAGATGAGCGCGACCATTGCGATCATGGAACGGCCATTGTTTCTTCTCTGCACTTTTGTGGCATGATGCTGTTGTTGTAGCTGTAGCTGTGGATGTGGATGTGGCTATGTGGTTGTGCCAGCGGCCGTGGCTTTTGGACTGCACTAAAAAGACAAATGAGAACGGTGAGGAGTGGGAAGGCAATGTGAGTGAGCATAATCATTGCGTCGGCCAACAGAGCGCGTGTTAGTTCAACTCGTTAAGGATTTACGAGCAATTTTTATCACTTTGAGGATCGCTGACAAATCCGGCTACAACAAAAGCAACAAAAACAATGCAATGCTACATGCGCATAATAATGGCAAGCTGCCTGCAAGTTGTGCAGCCTGGAGGCAGGAAGCTCGCTTGTCTCATCGTTGTCGCTGATGTGGCCAAAAGTGGCCAATAAAACCATTGCCATTCAACGAGTAACCAACAGGGACGTCTTCGAAGACGACGAATTATAGCAAAGTAATCGCAATGCGACTACGACTACCACGACGACGACAACGATGACGACGACGACCACTTCGAACCGAAGTGGGTTGCTGCGCGTTTTGTCCATTTTTATATTGTATGTGGCTTTTGGCGTTGATTTCCCTTCCAATTTATGTGACATATTGATTTTAAATTGATGATAGTCTATTTTGCGAATGCGAACACCCCAACCATGTCCAATCTATTGGCCAATCCAATTTATTTTCACATTTTAAATTGGCATTTCTGTTGCATGGCAAAACTGAAAAAAAAACGAGTATACCTCTTCCTACAATATGACTTCATCAGCGACTATTGTCTTAAGAGTCACAGTCTAAGTCTAAGTTAAAGTCTGGTTGGCCTGATTCGGCTTGGTCTGTCGCCCTTACTTTCCCCGGCAAGGCAGTTGCATTATAGCACGTATATTAATGCCGCTCGCACACAACAATAGACAGAGACAGGAACCATTCATAGTTGCACATTTAAATGCAAATTTTATTCAATTAATGATGCATCAAATGCAGCCAATGCCTAATTGCCATGCGATGATCATTAGCGAAAGAAACAACAACAGCGATAACAACAATAACTTCAACTTTTTTATATTGCCCGTGGAGCATCCTGAAGGACTTTTGCATCAGTGGCAACGGTTTTGTCTCTCTTGACAATATTGATGATTTAGTAGTCGATGTCGTTGTCGTCTCTTCACTTCTATCATCGTGCTGTGGCACCATAGGCGTAATTAGACAGGCATTGTGCAAAAGCGTTAATTAAAACCAAAAAAAAAGTCGATGGCAGCTGCGCGCTGTGAATTGTGAATTGTGTATTGCAGTTTTCTTATTTTCGCTGTCTGCGTAATGAATCCGTGATGGTTGCGTAAGCTCTCGGATCGTAGATTTTACTTCTTTGCCATCTTGCCTATCCATGTGGTTGGGGGCAGACTGCGCCATACTGTCAGCAGACTAATAATTTCCTTTTTTAAAGTGAATGCTTCATGCGTATTTATGAGCATGAGTTGCGTGTCTTTAAAGTGTTCATCATGAGTGTTTTAATTTTTGTAGTTTTTGGTGACATGCGACATGAAATATAAGCAATATGTATGTATATATATAATCAATATGTATTACTCTCAATAAACTAGATATTTGTATACAGATAGCAAAGGGTTAAAGGTATTTTCAGAATTCATTTTATTTTGTATGCCCACAACTGCCATCCATGGTGAGTGTCAATTAATTAAAAACCTCTTTGCATATTCTGGAAAAGTGTTACGTAATGAAATTTGTATTAAAACGTAGCCGCTCTCCTATCTTTGGAAAACAGT
Organism: Scaptodrosophila lebanonensis; assembly: GCF_003285725.1. Classification (NCBI taxonomy): domain Eukaryota; kingdom Metazoa; phylum Arthropoda; class Insecta; order Diptera; family Drosophilidae; genus Scaptodrosophila; species Scaptodrosophila lebanonensis. The sequence continues at coordinate 23,273,543 of NW_022060538.1, forward strand.
TTTGGAATAGATTTTGTATACCAAATCACAGGGCCAACGAGTTAAAAACATCGGCAAACTCACCAAACTATGCGCCTAGGGATCATGTGCACCGGCATTGAGCAGAAACACTTCAAGTACAGGATAACGTCAGTGACTCAAGTGTGTTAAGCCCTTTGACTGCGGTTTAGAGGAAAACAATACACAAGTACTCAAGTGTCTGACTTTCTGACATGAAAAATATGCGGCTTTGAAAGAAAGGATTTCTTCTTGAACCACAAACGAAAATCCTTTTTGCGAATCTGCCGACAAGCACTTGAACTGATACGCCTGCAGAAGAGTTGGTAAGGTAGATCATTAAATCCTTGTGCCATGCGCTTTTGTTGAGTGCATAAAAATGTTGTTCACGAAAATAAACGCATTAGTGTAATCCTCATGGACACACCCACGCACAAGCGGACAATGCAGCGAATGCATGAATGAAAGAATGCATGCAACAAATAAATGAATGAACTGCACCTTTCATTGAGCAGAATTACAAAACATTCTTGAGCCGCAGGACGACGAAGCATGCACTTGAATTTAACAACAATGGCGCAGCAGGTTGCTGGTTCATGGGAATCCTTGTAAGCATTGTCCAGTTCAACTTGTCTCAATCTCAATTTTTACGGATATCAATAAAATTCATAGTAATAATAATAAAGCAAGTGGTAACATCGAACAGCCTTTGTGTGCAATTAAATAAATTAAACAGCTGAATGACTTGTCGAAAAATGCCGCGATTCAAGATACTGGAAGGTAGTGAGGGTTGTGGCTTTACTTATTTATGAGCCGCAGTCTGAATGAGATGGCGACGGCGGCTCAGTGAAGCGCACCGTCTCAGGCGACCATATCCACGTACCCGGCCATAACCTAATTAGCAAAGCAGAGATTACATTAAAACTCCCTGTTAATGATTTTTACTTAATTAAGACTTCACAGCACAGAGCAGCCGCAATAAGTAAACTTACATGGAAGGCTCTTACACCATACGCTACCAGCGTGCTCTAAAATGGACATGGTTAAGATAAAATCCAAATCCGACTACAATTTGTTGGCGCTAGTAAATAATTAATTTATACAGAAGTTTTTAAGGTTAGTTTTTCACCTATATATTTTGTTTAAGGAATTCTTCATTGAAATTGGAATTCCTATTTTTGTTTAGATTCGTAGAATATACATTTTTATTGATTAATAATTCTCGATGAATAACTCTCTTTACTATGCACGTACTATACGGATTGTATGCAAAGTATTAAGAAATTCAATTTCATTCAAGTCGCCATCGGGGCATGCGCAGAAATCGTGGTCGAATGCGAACCTGCACTCTGACCACCAAAGTAGCGAATGCATCTTTACACAGGGGCTTACCTGTCTGAGGTGAAGAGTCAAGTAAGTATTTCTATTAATTGTTACAGTTTTTCTGAAGCTCCTATAAAGGGTGTGCTGCATGTCACAGGCATCTGGCCACATTGTTTCTGAAGGCCATAAATAACGTCAGTTGAAATGTTTAACGAATTGTGCTCTAACACCTAATCTGCCGTAATGCGCACCGCCAATTGTGAGGTCCAACTACACCAAGATTCGTTCATTCATTCATTCGTAGTTTCATAATGAAATCGTCCGATATCTTTCTCATTTTCAAATTTTTAGCATTGTGCGCGAGCGAAGATTTATGTGCATGAATGTTAATGCCTTCTTCAAATCTTTTTTATTAGTTTCCCTCTGTATTATTTTCATTATACCGTGCATTGATTTGTAGCCTGTTTGGGCTCTTTCATAAAATTATTATCACACTTTATTTATCGCATACTCGCCCAAAAGATTTTGTATCGGCCTGCACTGTCTCCCGTCCGTTTGGGCTTTCTTTAGGGTGTGTCTCCAATGGTGCACTGTGGTTCAGCTTGTTCATAAAATAATTTTAAGCTGATTTTAATTGACAACGAAGTCCAAAGCAGCATGATCAATGATCGACACTCGTAAATCTAATTTAGTGTTTGTTAAAATCTGGAAAAAATGGAGATGTTTTCAAATTATGAAACGAACCCACGACTGATCTCAATTGTTGGGCGACTTTTGTATTTTGATTTTATATTGAAATTTATCGCTAATGTGTTTTCGATTTGTCGTTCTGTTTAGCGTCGATCTGTTATCTTTAGTGCTATGAACTTCTTTGTTTGCTTTTGTTTTGGGTGAGACCAATAGCCATACATTAAAACTTGACTATGGTTGCAGTATTTTTTCGTCTTTTGTTATCTTTGAACTGCCAATTTAATGCTTGTTTTTCGTTTCACTATTTTGATCAAATGAATATACCTATATGTATGCATGCATGTCTTGTTTCATTTGTTAGACTAAAGCTTAATTTTGTTTGTTGTTGCTAGCAATTTTTCAATTCGATATGATATGGCTATCGGGATTATCTAAATCATAATGAAATACTGCTGAAAGAATTTCTGTAACTTTCTAACGGAATTGTTACTCGAACTCAGTTTTTAAGCTCTTAATTTCAATTTCAAGCTTGCCTTTGGGGTAGTTTTTGTAAAATTTTTGTAGTGGGTATTTAGTCTAAGACGTTGGATTCGGATTCTGCATTAGTCGCTATGTCAGACTCGTAATCAAACTGCTGTGCATTCCATTTGGTTTGTATTCACACAAACGGCAATCCCTTTTTTAAATACCCGCACCTCATCCCTCTATGTAAACTCATCATTTAAGTCGAAATTAGTCGTTAAGCTGCCAAACCGTTTTGTACTTCAGTTGCGCCTCTCTTTCGCGCTTTCTCAAGGCAAATTCCTCCGGTTCGTATTTGCTCATTTGTCATGCAGGACTGTTGCCGTTGACATACATTCGCGCTCTTTGTTGTAACCAAGTGTTCTCGTCTCCAACGTGCATGGCGCAATAAAACCATCGAGCAAGCTGGTTGCGGCAAAAACTGGGCAACAATTGAGAATTCATCATTAATAAACCCTAAAGTGGTTGGCTGGTAGCCTCCTGCTGCCGCATCAGCGGGCAATAAAAAGAAAAACCAAAATGGGCAATGAAACAAACAGACGACATATGCACTTGTTTTTTGTTGTTGTTGTTGTTATTGCTGCTGCTGCTACTGCTGCTGGGTTTTATTGCACCTTGCAAAACAAGCCAGGCTGCCCAGAGAGCAAAAAGTAAACCCGCTTTAGGCCATTTAAGGAAACGCAATTAATTATTTTTTAACTGTTTTGTCATTTTGGAATGTGACGAGCGACGACATCAAACCGGCCATTGCTTTTGCCTTCGATTGGTCCTGCCTGCAACAGAAAGGACTTTGACATGGCAGCTTTCGCTCGTTCGCTTGTTTTATTGCTTGATCGATTGATTGTCGCCGCTGGTAGCTGGAAGCTGGCTGGAACCACCACAAAAACAATAACACAGTGATTGTAAGCGCGCCTGCAACAAGCGATTGCGTAAATTTGCCGCCGATTGGCTACCGTACTGCTAAGGCAGCGAATCGCCTTGATCTTTGGCAGTATCGAAAATATGTAGAAAGTTTTTGTGGGGCCAACAACAGCAACAATAACTCCAACAACCGGAGCGCATATGAAAGACACATTATTAAATATCATAAAAACGTAAACAAAAAGAGAGATAAACACTTGTCATCCGCTTACAAAAAAAAATGATTTCATTTAAAAAATTTAAAGTAGAACACAAATATTTACAGTCAGTACAGTATCGTAAATTTCTTAATAAAACGAAATTGAAAAAATTAAATTCATTAGTATCTTGTTGTGTTTCAAACCGAAACCAGAAATAGAGTCACAACAAAAATTTATTGTTTATTAAATATTAAATATTTTCAATCTTTGTCTTTGTATTAGAAGTGAATATTTCAATTTCAGAAGACAGACGGAATATGAAAAAATGTCCACATTTTAGCATCTGTGCACATTCAGAGAAGGAATCAATAATTATGTACTTAAAGTCAGATCAACAATTCTTATACCAAACTTGACAATTTTGTTTAAAAAAGTTTTTTCAATCTTAAAGTCTTAATCTTAAACTGTTTTAAAAATGATTTGAATCAAATAATGAAATTGGGTTCGATTTATTCCATAGATATTATTTTTAGTTTGTTTTAAATTCATTTCATTTGTTTTTTTTTGTTGTTGTATTTTTCATTAAGTTTAATTTAAGTTATGGTAAGAAGTAACAGTACAATTGATGTGTTTAACTAATTCTTATAAGTATATAGTATGTGCATCTTTTGGAATTAATGTAAGTATAATTTAATAGCAAGCTCGATTGGGCTTGATTTCAACACACTCAAGTAGATTTCATAGTTAAGTTAAGCAAGTTCGTTCTCATTATATGGCAGTAGAGTAAAATCTTTGTATTAAACAAAAAATATTCCAAGCCATGTCTACTGTTTATTTTAATGTAGTGTTTATACATATTAATGGCAGCCACCCTGTTCAGACGCTCGCGTTGCCAAGCCGCCGCGCCAGCTCACCTTGCTAGCCGCCCAGTTTCTTATTTGTTTTGTCTGTTTTGATTATAAAAAGCATTCAGCTTTAATTTGTCAATCTCTTAATTGGCGTTTCGTACGTTCCACATGCGCGCGTTCCAATAAAACTGCCAACGACGCGTCGTCGTCTTCGTCTTCGTTGCCATAGCCGTAGCCGATCCAAGACCTTTGTTGTCTCTTTCGCTCACACACATACGTACACACACACACACACACACACACACATATATATATATGTACATATGCTATACGTACAGATAGGTCGTGATGCCGAGCCGTCAGTAGCACTGATTTGGTCGCTGTTGCTTATTGATAGAAGAATTTTAACAAGGTACGGTGTTTCGGAATTTCCTACGTGAAGAATCCAAAAATGTTTTACGCAATTAAAGAATCTGATAAAATGTCTACAAGCGGGCGGTGGCCAGAGAGCGTAGGAAAAAACTTATACACAAGCATGTCAAGTGGTGCGCATATCGATCACATGTCGCCTGCCAGTCGAGGAGCGACCGGTGGTATCTATAGAAGCAGTCTTAGTATGAGGCGGATCTCCCGGTAAATATGACAAATTTCTCTGAAGCAAAGGCAAAAAATTGTACAAATGACGCAGACAAAATCAGTAGCCAACGCACCTCCAACCGACCAATCGTCCAACCGTCCTGACTCTTCGAACAAATGTGTGTGAGTGAGTGTATGTTGTGGCAGAAACCAATTAAGCCGAGATTAATTGGCCATGTCAAGTGGCGTAATCGAGCGCGAACACAAGTTTGACATTTCATAATTATTTCAGTTGCCTGACTGCTGCGCCTCATCTAAAGAGTGAATGATCGATCAATAGCTTGTTTGTGAGTTCGATATAGATGTGATGTGGTAGATACAGAAACAAATAATTGATATGTTGATTTCGTGCGATAACCACTTATGGTTGCGTTATTGAAATATGAACACACACACATACAAGTACATATGTTTTTAGCTTGTAAAGGAAAAGGAAGATGGGATGGCACCATTTAAATGAAAAGGGAAAAACATAATTGAAAGAAATTTGCTATCCTATGGACTTTCAGACGGGGTTCAATAAACTCTTTTGATTCCCGACGCATCTGCTACTCTGCTTTGACGTCCCAATCGAAACAGTGATCTAATTTTCTCCTTTTACTAAAATGAAATTGACCCCAAAGTGCAGATTACCCGATATTGCAATGATACAGATGATCTACGAAAATGGAATTGTACCCTATAGTTTCCCTTGGGCATCAGCATTTTCGGTTTTAAAAACTGGCACACCTAGAGTCCTCGCGTTGACACTCAACTACTCCTACTCAAATGCACTCAAACCCACACAGCACTCAACACTTGGAGCACACATGCACAAGTCGCTCATTTTGCAGCTAATTTGACAACAATTTACTGTAATCACAATCGATTCGTGTTTGCCAATTTTTTAATTGTTTTCAATCCTCTTTTTGCCAGCCCCCAAATGCCAGCTAAAGAGGCAGCCACAACACACGATCAGGTAATTTACGATGCCCCCACAGTGATTGGGTTGCCAGCAGAGACCAACAGCAACAACAACAGAAACAACTAAACAAACGAACTCCATTAGCAGCTCTATCCTTGTTGTTGTTGCTGTTGCTGTTGCTTTGCTTAGTTCGTGCGAACTTCTAGGAATTATGTTGTTCCAATTAAAATAAAAATTAAAATAAAACAAAAGGCAAAAGAGCAGGCGTCCCACAGTCAACTCAACACTTAGCGACCCGAGCCGCACAATGTGTATTTACCTTAAGACTTCGAGTTGGTTCTCGTTCCCGTTCCCGTTCCCTTCTCGTCCTACTGCTCCTTCTCCTCTTCCTCGTCATCATTGTCATCATCCACTTCGTTGTCGTTGTATCGATTTGTGAAATGGTCGCTTGTATTGATTTTTGATGTCGTTGCAGGCCGTTGCCACAGCTCTGAGCGTTGGCCACTGGCGCTGATTTCCATTTAACCTGCTGCACCGCCAGTGACCGTCGAATGGTGAGGGGTAAGTGGTGAGAGGGGTAGGGTGTACGGTAAGAAACGCGGCTGCGGTCGTTTCGTTTCTTCGCGCACGATACGATCGTTCATATTGTTGTTGTTGCTGTTGCTATTGCTGTTGGCTCTGCCTTTAAACGACTTTAATATGTAAATTCGATTTCGGAAGCCAAAGTAATTAATACTAGAATGCAGCGTGCAACAGCAGAACAACAACAGAACAGCAAAAGACAAACTGAATTTAAAAGTAATCCAAACAAACGAATCAGAGAGCAAAAGGCAACTGAAATGTTAATGTGCCTTGTGGCAGCCGTTGCTGTTGCCGTTGCCGTTGGCGCTGTGGCCACCACTCTCTTGTGCAGGAACCTATGTATGTCCAAAGGTGGGAATTTTTCAACATTGCGACGATTATGCCCAATATTTATTGTCAACGATGTCGTTCGGTGAGGGACCGCTTAAAAAGGTGCGTGGAACGCATTGGTTTGATTATACCCTATACTCTAACCGGTAAATCGTGAACATGGAATTATTCAAATGTCTGTGACACCTAGAAAGTAGACCCCACAAACTTTAGGTATACGTACATATGTATGTATACCAACATACCCACTTTCATAAATCAAAGTTTTGTTATCACAAAACAAGTTTGATCCATATAAGTTTGAAAAGGAAATTATAATTATTCATTTAAAACCATATTTTTATTATATGGAAAGTCTGGGAATTTTTGGATAATAAAGTAATGCTTGTACTTGAAGAAATACAGATGCTAACAAATTCGTTGGTAACTGATATTTTCGAACTGATCAAATTTCAACTTTTCTATATACTTACAAGCTATTTGCATGCAAATACAATAAATACAATTTTCCGTACAGAAAATATAATGTGTTGTGATGTTATGAGTTGTAGCAGTGGCTATTCTTTACATTCCAACATAACAATTTTCCAGCACAATTTCCTTCACTTTTTCGTTGTCATTTCGCTAACCGAAGAGAATGCACACTTGGATGATTCAAGTTTCTACAACCTTTATAGAGTAGATTTTTCAAAACAGTTTTCCAATTTTTTCAATAATTCTGTAGCTGTAATTTTATTGGAAACACAAAATTTCAATCAAATCAAATCAAATATCTGTCAAAAATATACATACATACTACAAATGAATATATCTTAAACGTCCCACGAATGCCATAACAAAAATGTTTAAAAAATTCGGCTTACGTGCGTGGCTCAAATTATAAGCCCGGGTCAAATTTGATCAGAGGGTATCTGGCTCAGGGTCGTCTCGCTTGGAACTCGCGTTTTTTTGAAATTCTTGATAATACTAATTTATAATATACTTGTGTGCATATCCTATTATAACTTTTTATAATATTTTATTTTGATTGAATTAAAATGAATGATATTTTAAATACATAAGTCGAAATTATGTTATTTCTGTTACTGAAACAACTCGTTTTTCATAATATCAATAATATCAAAAATAATTTAATAAACTTATGGTGACTTGGACACATACGTGAAGTTATATACATATTTCAATTAGATCACACTCTAAATGGAAACAGGGTATAGTATAGTTGGAGTTGATAATACGGACCTATTTATGTTTATTCTTAGGCAGCGGGAGGAACAGTCGCTCAAATAAAAATTATGCTTGACATATTGGTATAAGTTTGATTTTTAATTATGAATGGCGTGGCCCATGAAGCTCATCGCGAAGAAGGTGGGCTTGATGCTGGTCAAGGCAGTCATGTGGGGCTCTTGCCGCGCCTGCTGTGAAATCAGAGCTACGGAAAAGAATAACAACCATAGTCACATTTTGAGATAAAGATCTCGCATTCGTACACACACACACACACACACGCACACTGACTTATTGGACATGCATGCTTGTATGTACCCCATAATGAAACTCATTGATGTAGGTAAATTATCGCTCTGTTCTTAACGTCGTGTTTTCGTGTTTTTTAATTGGAGCCTTCGGAATTTAGTGAAAAATGCTAATTAGTTAAAGGGCCACGGCACCAAATGGATTGCGTTTCATTGATAATATTGAAAGAAGAGTAATAATATTAAGAAAAAAAGACAAAAAAACTGAAACGATTTTCGTTATATTTATGTACGGTCTGCCTTCTCGCTCTCACACACTTTTGGGTTCCCCACACGCACCATGAATGTCAGAGCCAGTACTAGCAACACATCTCATAGAATCAACTTGGGCCGAGGTCTCTGCTACCTATAAAATTAGATTAGCAGTTAATTGGTTAATGTGCAGTCAGGAACATTTGTTAATTGATTCTGGGAAATGTTGCGTGGAATGGAGTCAGATTTTAATTAACAACTATTTAGGCGCTGCCTCCGATCCCCAATCGTTGTTACCAACGTTTGCATGTTTGTTTAATTTGGGAGCATAAAATTACCATTCGTCTTTTATAGTGATAGACGTACAGCGTTTGTCACTGAGGAGTCAAGACAGCTTCTTGCTTTTGGGCTCTCTACTGCTCCAATTTGAGGGCCCAAATTTGATTGCATAGTCCATTTCTAATAGACGCGTGCACGGTAGCAAGTTTTTTGAAAATGTCTACAAGTTTAGCTGTCGAATGTTTTTTTTTTGTTTTTATTGCTGCTGCTTGGTTACTTTTTTAATTCCTTTTTAAATTACTACGATGCCAGTTTTAAATAAACAATATTATTATTTTTTATATCATCCATTGTTTGAACTTCATAATATACTATAAATGATTTGTATATACACTACATATGTTCTCGTATATGTATAGATTCAGAATATTTTTCTTATCATTTTCCAACCTGACTTAGTCGAGTGCCAATACGTTTCTAAATGTGATATTTACTAATTCGACTTAGTCGAGTTCCAATACTTTTCTAAATGTGGTATTTACGAATTCGCTATGCAACTCCCTAATCATTGATTTTTTAAATACCACCCCATAGTATATTTTACATAGATTAGATTAGATTTTTGAAGTAGGTTTTCTAGCTGTACAAATAAATAGTCAGGTCTGGTCTGTGTGCGTCTATCAAGAGCGCATTAAATTGGGTCAATTTTATGCGACGTGCCCCACACAGAGCGATAAATTTTCAAACAAAATGCCAATGCCACTTATTCGGAGCCACCAAGATGATGCCACATTTAGCTTTAACTTCAACTTCGGGCATATGGGCGGCTGATTGTCTGTGTGGCTGCTTAGTATCGGTGCATCCAAAACAACTCGAACATGTTGTAGGTTGTCTTGTAACCCGATAGTTTTGTAGTTTTGTGGTAGCGCACTCATAAATTTTCGCCCCGGCTGCTCGAATGCTGAGAATGGACCGGAGCCAAGTGTGAACCGGGCGCTGGGACGGAGCTAGTTTATTTTATTAATTTTGTCTACCTATTTAGCTTTAACGTTGAGTTTTTTTACATTTGTTTGCTGTTGTTGTTGCTGTATCTGGCCGGCATTATTTATTGAGGAAAATTCAGTCAGTTTTTAATAGTCATGCAAATTAATTTTGCTCATTTGTACAACAATAAAAATGTTAACTAATTAATTTTGATTGAAATTTGCATGCAAAGAGCGAAAATCAATTTGCGCGATCGCAACACCCAGATAACGCTTGGCTTTGCATCGCGTGTGCTTGTTATTGCGTTTTCGATTATGAAATTTCAATAAAACTGAGTTTCTGGCTTTTCGACAACATGCCAGCGTAAAAATATACAATAATAAATAGTAGCAAGGCAAAGCAAAGCGACACGCTATTGGTAACGATTTGGTTCACAAAAGCGAAAGTCTGCGATGGCCCGTAATAGATAAAGGTGGTAAGCAAAGCCATTTAGTTTAGATAAGGGGAGAGACAAAGAGGGCCGGATTTCTGAACTCGGAAGATTCCTCGTTGTTTTGTATAGTAGCTTTTGAAACAAAATGCCTAATTAGGGCAAATCTTAAGCGGCGACACTTGTGTCGCCTGCCGCCAAACGGAAGTCATATTAATTAATTTCAAAACTAAAACAATAAAATTCCAGACAAATTTATGAGACTGAGGGAGTCGATGATAACAATCACAGCTGAAAACGAATAGCATTTAAAAATATTAATGATAGAAAATAAAACAGCATTTTGTCAGCCGCATTTCGTGCGCTCCTTGATCCCAGCCTCACTACAACTCCAAATGGTGGACGGGTTCCCCAAAATATATGCCAAGACAGCAGCGTCTGTTGTGCCTTTGCCAATTAAAGCTAAACACATTGAATTCGCTTTATCGCGCATTTCGTCGTCCGTCGCGAACCAAATACTTGTATGAGAAAAACAAAATAAAAGGAAGCAGCGGATAACAGTGCAAAAGGCAGCTAAAGGAATATACTATACATATATCTCAAATTAGCGAACATTTTATATCTGTCAGCTACTGTTCTCCCTAATTAATAACAAGATGCCTTTTTAATTCCATTTCGTGCGTTTTGCGCACTGTTGCGGGCTTTAATTGCCCGTTAATGGGGGTCTACTTGTAAGATGTGTGGAGAGGCCCTTCCATTGCATTTCGCATAAAACAACTTTTTATGCACATACGTGTCTCTTCTGTTGTTTATGTTAGTTAAAGCTGTTGTGCAATTATAATAATAATAATTTAAATTTAATTTTACCATCAATATTTCAAAAATGTAACATGATCATATTTATTGGTACCATTATCTATACTGCATCGCTTCAACATAACAAATCGTATACCCAAATATGAGCTTTTAAATACTTGTATGTAAGTATTTACTTTAATATTTATTGAGTTGAACCAGAATATTGATCTCCATTATTCTATAATATGACATTACAAATAAAAGTAAAGCCTCACTCGCACACTATTGGACTTTAACTCAATGATATTTCTCTATTTTCATAGAGGTCGCTCATAAAAAAATATAATAAAAACGCAGCCCTTAGAGTTTTATGTGATTATTCTTCCGCATTGAATAGAGATCTCAAAATGCCAACTTTAAATTCCTCAAACAACTGACAACGCCCCAAGCTGGGCACCACATATTTGGCAATATGTAAGATGGAAAAATCTAACTCTCCCACAGTCACAAACATTCTCAAACACATTTTCGTAAACACACTAATAATAGCGAACGTCTTAACGCCTCGGGCAGGCTGCTGCTGCTGTTGTTGCTGTTGCTGAAGGCATAATAAACACTCGAATCGAATGACACTAAATTGACGTAAATGAGATCAAATGGCCATGGCTATAACTACCGACGGCAGCAGCAAGAAAACAAACAAACAAACAAAACGCAACAACCAGGCAGTTGGCCAAGCTGCTCGTCGTTATCGTTTTGTAAAACCCATGCAGAGTTTAAGTCCAAGTGTTACTGACCATAAATCGAGTCAGGCCAAGCATTTTAGCCAACATTTTGCGAGTAGCATGCGCTATACACTCTCAGTCTTTACAGTTGAATGCGAGCGTGTTGAGTTTCCCCTTAAAAGACACAGCACATACACCTAAAACCAGTTTGGAAAGCAAGTTTCATATTATTGCTTGATTGTTGGTGCGACAGTGCCTAAAGTTTGACCACGATGCACTCAAAACTTGTTTCTCTGCAGCGATCAACGTGCGTGGCGGCAACGCCTACCCTGGTAGGTGGAGCTTTCCGATAAACTCAGGCCAACTTGGAAGTCGGCCAAGATGGTGGCAACAGTTTGGTAGGACAGCTTGCCAAAATGGTGGCCGAGCTAATAGTGTTCGAATTATTTCATTGTTCTAGGAATTCGAAAGCCTGTCTGTTTGAGGATTGTGAGCTGTGCTCTAAAAATGGTGTCTCACAATGGTACCAGATTTTTATATACCGAGCTAAGCTTTTGCAATGGCTGAAGCATATTTATTGAGTGATTCAAAGAACTGCTGCTGGAGTGCTCTCCGTATCTAAATACTACGATCGCTGGTGAGCCGTTCGTGGAAGGATGCCGACTTTGGCGACATACGAGCAGCGTCGAGTGTGGTTCAGCTGAGCGAGGTGTGGAGACGAGAACATGATGGCTTGATGGCTTCATTATGCAGCAGTTGGCCACTAGCCGCTGGACGTTGACAGCAGTGGCCAGCAGTTGGCGTTTTTTCTTACAAATTGGCTTTGCAAAATGGTGATTTAATATTTTTCCATGGTCTGTACGCCTATTTATTAAGCCTTGCAGAACATGGAGATACAAATTGTGGTAGCCAATTAGGATTTTCGCTAGCAGAATAAGCGTTTATGTGACAGCTTTCGGACGATCCCATGTTCCCGAAATGCTGCCATAATTGGTTTGAAAGCATAAAAATCGCAAAAACTGTACCATACCCCCGTTCGATTGTCAGAGTGCGTTGAACGGCAATTAAATATTAGTGCCAGACGTGGCTAGGAACAAGATTGCAACCGCTGGTAGCCATCCTTCAGTGCCAGTTGCAGCTGCGATCAGCACAGCAGCAAGTGCGACTAAATTCAGTGGGACTGTGCTGCAAAGCATCTGAACGAGGGGTAGCTCTGCGAAGTCAATGGTGAGGGGCAAACGGGAGAGGAAGGTGGGACAGATACTCGTATACAGCTTCCAATCTGCTGTCGTTCATTTCAACTTCTTCGTGGCCGTCATCCATCGTCGTTTTCGAGCGCGCTTGTCATTAAATGCTTGAAGAAAATTATCTTGTTAAAATTACAAATAACACGAACATGAAGTAATAAAAACGTACGGAATGAATAATGTGCGCCACGTTAAATCGTCGCTGACTGACAGTCCACCGAGTGGATGACTGCTCGAGTGGACCGACTATTCGTCGGCCAGTCTCTCTGTCAGCGTGTTTTGCATCCTTCTTCTTTCTCCATTGGCTCTTTGGTACTTGCATTTTGAAATTTTATGTTATGGGTCGATTTTAAGTACTCTGCGCACTGCGGTTGCAATTGGCAGTAACAGGAACTTTTGAGGTTAATTGGAAGACGATTTGACAGACTCTAAAGAGCAAAACGTTTTAAAGCCTGGCTTAGTATTGGCTTATTATTACCTACACAAACTTTAATCGGCATACACAATTTGTTGGGAACCTACAGAAGTTGTTCCTTCATTAATATGGAATAGAACTCGATTGCATCATTTGGCTGGCTCGTATTTGATGCCTAGTAAGGATTCCCGGGTAGAAACTTTCAAAATTCGTCGAATAGCTGCTTACAGCTACCACTATATTCTATACTTATTAAAAGAATATAATAACAAATGTGTATTGTTATTAAACAACACTTTAGTTTACTTGTTAATTTTCATTACAAGAATGAAATAAATCATTCGTTTTATCTAAACTATAGTAGTCAGGAGCGTAGATCAAAATCCCCAGAGTGTTTTAGGAATCGAATGGATACGAACAAAATTGCCAAATTGCGTTTAGTATAGGATCGATTTCTTATCGTATGTAATATAATGTTCCAATGAATATTGCAGGATCCTTCCTGCTAACATTTCATATGGGAATTATTAATATTGCTAACATATTTTCTAGATAATGTAGCTTTACTTTGAACATTGCTAACATTTCATATGGGAATTATTAATATATCTAACATATTTTCTAGATAATGTAGCTTTACTTTGAAAGTTATATTTTCATAAAATACACTTATAGTGTTTTCTTTTTTGCCAGCTTTGGAGTCCAACTGTAAAGGGCGTCAAATAGTCGATATGACCAGCTCTGTAGGCTACTAATTGTACGGCTTTGTCCATTGGCCTTCTTTTTCTTTCGATATGGTTTTTAGTGCACAGCTAAAACTACTTTATGTCTTAATTAAAGTTTATAGCGCTTTTTAGGCGTCAAAAAAGAGTTTCTTAGTGCTCATTACCTAAGCTAACTGCCCCTTTTCTGAAAGCAGATACACCCACCGGCAATGGAATTAGTTTTGGAAGTGTGCATTGGTGTGTCTCGCCTCAGTATACCATCGACCCCATGTAAGTGTTGAGCGTATACAAATCGCTTGATTGCCAATGGCTGTAACTCCCCATTGGGCCCGGCATGTCTTGCCTGCGCCATCGCGCCATCGGCATGCTGCAGTCTTGTTTTGGTTTTTATTTCCCTTTTTTTTAAATAGGGTCGTGTCTGCGGCTGTTGAAACTAATAGGCAATTAAGTTTATGCAATCGTCTATTGCTACCTGCCATTTTGTTAGCCAACCATAGCTTGGAAAACAGTCTATTCGGGCTTACTTTGGCTCGAGTCAAAGTTCAATAGCAAAATCATTGGCAGAGTGATTGCAATGCAGGAAATTTCAGATAATCGTAAACCTCTTCTGCGGCCTTACTGTTTAAGTCTTGCCTTTATACATGCTGCACTGCACGCATTGCATAATTAAGCGCACTTCCGTTTCATGCTCACGCACGCACTCAAACATACATACGTAGGAATGGCGTTCCTTCCGAGTTGACCGTTGATTGTTGTTGAAGCTTTCTTTCATATTTGAAATGCCTTTTTGCGTGCGTTTCCTTTGCTTGGGTTGTTTTAATTGCGTATACGCCGCCTGTAACGGTCGTTGGGCAAAACGTCTTAATTAACGCGCATTCTCGCTCTCACTACCTCTCTTTTCCTCTGCGCTGCCCATCCCTCAACAGCACTTCAGTTCGTTTTTATGGCATTTCTCACTGCATGCTGCAGCCATATTTTATTGCAATTATTATGATTACTTATTATTGTTGCCGCTGCCTTTCGCTTAAGTTACAGTTGAAAATAATTTTTTAAATTTATGTTTCTTTTGCAAAAGCTTAAACGGCAATTTAATTGCCGGCAACCAATTGCACATATTTTCCAAATTGTATTGTGCACTTAATATTTTCAAGTTATTTTCCAGAGGCAGCAAATAACTTGACTTCCTTTTAAAACAGCCGCAGATCTTGCCGCGTATTCCGTATATTTTTTTATTAGTCCGCTGGCCAATGGGCCTCTGGCTCGTTTAAAGGTCGCTTAATGTGGCAGCAAATTGGCAGTTTGGCATGATCGCCGTTGGTCGCGCTTACCCTCTAATTTGGATCAATAAAGTTATGAAGCACAATCAGTCGAGAAATGAACGCTATTCGCTTAAGGCTGCGGCTAAAAGCATATAATTTTGCTGTCCTGCAAAGAGGCCTAATGTCAGCGCCTTAGCGTGCGTAATTGAGTTGTTATTATGGCAGTGGGTGGATGGTGATTGGATGGAATCTGTGGAGGGGTTTGGGGTATGAGTGTCGCAATAAATCTTGGGACCGCTGGCGAAAATTCCATCAATATGCAAAATTTTTCAATTAAAATTGGCCAGTCAAAAGGCGGACGAGCAGACAAAACCTAGCGATAACGCAGCATATGAAACAGCATCGGCAGCAGAAGCAGAAGCAGCAGCTACAATACTAACAATAACAACTACCACAATAACGCGCGGCAATCGGCGGCAATTTATGTGCAGGCCGCGCCATTTTCACTTCATTGTATCGCAACCGACGTCAGACGGCAAAAAATTAATAAAAAGACAAGTAAAAAATGGAGCAACAATAAAAACAGAAATGGCACAGAAAAAAGGCAAAAAAGAAGGCGTAAGCATTGTGAGCGACGACTGCACAAACAACAGCAACCAACAACAACGGGAGCAACTGACAGGAAATTAGTTTCCATTTTTTGATGAATGCTTCGACAGGATTGCTGCGATGCTGCTTCTCCTTTTTTTTATGCCAGCCTGCTTTCCTGCTGTCTGTAGAGTCTGGACACAGAATCGTCAGCCTTCACATAAATTGCTGCGACATGACAACAAGCCACGCTTCAACTGGGCACCACTAACTGCAAAAAAAGTAACAGGCAATGCTGCAACTTCCTCTCACATTCATTTAACAATAAAATATTAACAGCTACAGGCAAAAAGGTAACGTGATAGCTGACGCATCATAAAGCAATTGGCAGCTTCATTTAAAAAGTATTTTTATACAAATAGAGAAAATATTGTGCTTACTTTTTAGGCTCTTCAATGGAAATGCTGTCAAAGCAGTCGATCTTAGCTGTGAGCTTATTTTTATTCAATCTCATAAAGTGCTCTCGACATTTATTGGGCTTTATTGGACGCTTATGGTAAGCCACATGCAGAGACAGCCTGACGCAAATTAACAATTTAAAAAGCGGGTTTCATTAAACTACTCGCGCCCCTCTGTTAAATTACTCCAATTTCATAAAACAAATGCCGCAATGCTTGTCACAAAACAGTGATTTATTTTCCCAAACGACCAGTCATTTAAATGCTATACGTATTATGAATACCACATAACTAATAAAAGTTATGATGAGTAGTGCTCCTTCGTCCAATGGTTTTTGGCAGGCCGCGGGCAGCTGCTCAACTAGAGTGTTGATCCAATGTCTGGTGTTGGTCACGCTCGTAAAACGCAAACTGAGCATTGCGGCTTCAAATGATGAATCTTTTTATACGCTGCAACCAAAGGGCAAAAGGTAATGTTAGATTTGCGCGCCTGTATGTAACACCGAGGGGTTTGTTTTTATTTCTGATAACGCTCTTCGTAGGAACACCTACATCTCAGGCACTATAAGAGCTAGATCCAAAATTTTGCACACAGATGTCTTATATGTGTAAATATATTTGTTTTTGTTGTTGCTTTGGTGGAACTCTGTACCGCACACATACTCACACACTGACACGCACATAGACGCAAAACCGATTGAAAATGTATACAATTATTTAACACCATGTGAACCCATGTTCAGAGTATTTCAAAGTCGCGACACCCGACATTAGCTTTCCACTTGCTCTGTATAGAGTAACTGCAGGGTATATAAGATTCAAGCGCACCCGACTCTAGCATTTTACTGGTTTTTGGTGAGGGAGAAACGCTGATTAAAACATCTTCATCTATAGTACTATACATATATGCATATTCATACGTGTGTATACGTCCACTTAATAGCCCATTAAAATGTTTGGCAGCTGTAAATCTTCATACATTGGTAGTGCATAGCGGGTGGTTCAGTGAGCGAGAAACAATAAATCCTTATTAGATTCGCTGTGAGCTAAGCTATTAACTGATTTTCTTTTGAATATGCCCAGAGCATAAATCCATTTGAATACCAACTCTTTTTCTTGTAGCCTGAAAACATCAATTGTGACATTTTAATTACTGCTTAAATATTTGATTTACGCATTCCCCAACTATCCCAGCCAATATTTACGTTACTTATCGCCTTTTATTGTAGTTGAATCGGTAACAATTTCTTTTGTTAATTTTGTTATCTACGTGTATGTACGACAACCGTGGACTAGAATTTGTTCATTTCCTAATTGAATGCAGAATCTTAATAGTTTCCAGATTAAAAAAACCCAATCTAATATTCATAATCGTGGAAGGAAAATGTTTTCAGAAATGGTGACCCAAATTTTTGAATTGCTCATTTAAAACCATTGATTGAAGCGTAATACTTTTAATAAGTATGTCTTACAAATTCTTTTCCGCTTAATTTTGCAAATTCTTTTTAGAATAGTTAGACTGTATGTAGACTGGCTAAGCTGGGCTAAATAATCGTTAACATCAAAACAACATAATCATAAAATACACACGCTGTACTGAACTTAACTAGTTGTTGCTGTTTTTGTTCATTGGGCTCTGCGTCTAAATGGCACTTGGCCCAAAGCGTTGACTCTTGTTGCGATAAGATCGTAAGCAACGATCGGCAGCAGTTCGCCAGCCTGGTTGAATTTGCTGCCGCCGCTTCGGCTGCTGCCGGCATGGCCTTTATTATCGGCAGCATCGCTTTGAGCATGCAAATTTCCAGTGGTAGCAGCCACGCTGCCTTCCTGCCACTTCCCTCTTTGGCCAGCGCTTAACGCATGCCGTAAATCACTAGTGCACCAGCCGCCAACAACAACAGCAGCAGCAACAAATTTACAACAACTATGCCGTGCCATTGCAGTTCGTGCGCCGCGCAGGCGTACCTTAGCTAAGGATCAGAGTCGGGCTTCAGCTTCAGCCTCAGCATCGGCCTCAGTCATGAATCAGTTTTTCATACGGCGATGCTTTTGTTTTAGGCTAGGCGATAACTTCATTTTGAGGCTTAATATGCTTGTTGAAGCTCTGGTAAGTAGTTGTTGTAACCATTGTCGTCTGTATTGCTGTTGTTGTTGTTGTTAATGCTATTGTTGTTGCTGGTGCTGCAGTTGAAAGCGTGAACTCTCCAACACCTTTTGCAATTTTTTGCGGGTGCTGTTGATACAACCTTTCCCTATGCAACTACTTTTTAGGTCACTACCTCTTGCCGTCTTATGATAATAAAATTTCTACCCGCTGCTGTCGATTAAGCATCGCGACAATTTTCCACAGTCTGTTTGGCCAAACTCAAAGCTGAACAATTGTCAGCAGAGATGGGCACGTGAGTAATTATCGTGCGTGAGAAGGCGGGAAACCCAAACTTTGGCCACTATTGCCAAAATAATATTCTAATCAAATGCAATTAAAATTGATTTAATGACAAAGATGCTTTTGGATGGGTATGTTGATTGTTGCTTGCATTATAAACATATTTGTTCTGATATTACAATGATCTGACAGTCCAAATGTGTTGAGATACTATTATTGAAATATGTTAAGTTCAGGTAAGGATAAAATTACAGAAAAATCATAGGTTGGCTCCGAAGGAAAATCCAATTTGAGCTACATAAAGCTTTATACGGCTTATAACCCACACAGTCACGTCACATGCCGATCGCTTGCACCTATTCAACGGCGGTGAGTGTTTTACAGCCACTGGCACTTGCCTCTAGACAGGCTGTTAGTCTACCTCTTCTGAGAGTCGTGAGCTTACGGCACGATTTTCCGCAGCACATGCTGCGTTCTGTTTGAGTTTTGGGCTTGGGCTGCGCGTTTGTTGTCTTTGTTAGTGGTAGCAGTTAGTAGAGCTAAGTTAAGATGTTTTGTCTCTCGACTCAGCTCCGCGAGGTGTATGCGCAATTATCGTGGACAGGCTGTTTGGCTTCGCATGCCATTGCCTGGAATTCCGAAGCTTAGTTTTTCATTTTATTGATTTATGATTTGTTTAACACAAAGGCGCATTACAATGCACCAAGGGGTGCACAGAGCATGCATTTTAATGCATAAGCCCCCGCGGATGTTGTGCATTTAAAATTGTCTTTACCAAATTTGATGGCAGCCTTAAACTTCATGCCACATTTGGTTGCTTGCAACAATAGTAACAATCACGAGCGGCCTCTGCCCGACCAGCTCAACAGACTATCCGGAGCTGTCAAGCGGCTGCACTTTCAACACTCATAAACCAGGCTTAATTTAACATGAATGGAACTCAAATATCAAAATATTTTACATGCTGCAGCTTCGGAGACGTGCGTGGTCTCCATGCTCTGATTGTCCGCCCGGTTTGCCTAACTGGTTGGTGGGTCGCAGGCAGCCGCATAGGTTGTCTGACTGGTAGAACGCTTTCATGCAGATGCAGCGTGCACAATTTAGTTGGCAATATTTACAAAAAATTAGACAACTGAATTAATTTTCAATTGCAACGAAAAGCTTGAAATATTGTGAGCAGGGATTAGATTTAGCCGTATTGTTTGCCTTCGTTAGTTGCGCAGCAATCGAAATATCTACCTACAGAAACTGAAAGACCAAGGTTTAGTGGCAGCTTGACTAATGCGTGATATGCGCTTGTTTTTAACGTTACTCCCTCCCTTGGCTAATTCATTACCTCATGGGCTTCCATAAAACTCAAATCAATTCAAATGGAGCCCTTCAAGCAAATCCTATAGTATAATAATTACGAACGTCAATTTCCCACTTCAGAATGAGCTGCTGAAGAAGTTCTATTGACACAAACCTTTTCTACTGTTGGCTGCCGTGATCAGGCCCTGCCCCGACTTCGCTGAAGAGCAACAAAAGTGCCAACTAAGCATGAATTGTGAAAAGTCAAATTGTAAACATTGAGCATAGAGCTGCGACCGCGGCTCCGAGCTGTCTGCCATATTAGCCATAGCATTTTGACTTGAACCAGACTGACTGTCTGCAAAGAACTCGACAGTTCTTCAAGCTGATCTGACTGCCCATTGTCGGTTGATTTATTGTAGCGTATTCAAACACCGTCGAGATCTTCAATCGCTGAGCAATTGTAATGATGAAAAATTATTGCTCGTCAATGGCAATTGTGTACTGGCTTTTATTAATCGTGAAGGGAATAAGAGATTTTCAATTGGAGCGATCCACAAAGGTACATTTTTATTCGTTGCTTACAATTATTTATTGCGCTTATCACACAAATTTAAAAAAAATGTCTAACCCGATTCTTGACACCTTTTGTCAATTGCACTTTCTTTTTGAGCTAATCATCGTTTATTGAAATTTCTTCAATAAATATGACCATTACTGCCTATGGGAAAGCAGCGTATGCTTTGACACTTGCCGCCCCAAAGCTGCCATCTCGCTTTCGCTTTCTCTCGCACTCTCTCTCTTCCTCTATCGGTCGATATTTTTCTTTGTGGATACAGCATTAATTTATTAACTGATTAGGCATTCATATGTGCACGCAGCTCAACAATGATTAATAGCAAATGCGGCCAAACATTGTTAACCCTAGGTTAATTTCCACTTTAATCAATTGGGTTCATTTACACCAACAACAAAAGCGCTTCGAAAACTGCCCTGCGGCCTCACGAACACCACGGCGTCGCTCATTTGTTCTGCTTGATGACGCGACACGGCTGTCAAGTGAGAGAGTGATATGATCTTCCAAGCCAGCGAACCGCCGAACCGCCGAACCACCGAACAAGCGATCCATCGACGAGCCGGCGGTAAGTTTGAAGTTTAAAGTCAAAACACTTGAGATAATTGCAAATTGAATTATTGCTGAAAATATATTGAAAATTACTATATTTTGTGATACAACACATTCAAATTGATGACTTGATTGATCTTCATACTCGATCTTCATACTCGTCGTCGTTGTCGTCGTCGTCATCGTTCTCCGCAAGTCGATTAAATGGGCGCTCCACGCGCCGTCGTCGGTCGGCGATCGATCAGCGACAGCAGCAGCAACATCGGCGGCGCTCGATGAAATTAAGCTAAGCAAATTTTATAACACCTTTGCTCTGGCACACTCGCCACTTGGCACACACATGTGCTTTCGGAATGCAATCAACCTTTTACAAATGATGATGATAAGCAGAGCGCGAGTGGCTGGCTCGTAGATTACTTGCGTACTTAACCCCACTCACTTGTAACAATATACTAAATTACAGTCGCTTGCTAACCAACTCGCAACGGCGCTCGAAACAAAGCAGCAAAGAGAACGGTATGAGACGAGGCGGACAAGACTGGGCAGCTACGAGTATAGCCGCGCAGTTGTTAGCTCAGAGTATGGAGTCGAACAATGCGCGCTGTGATTATGTTGAACGCTCGCTGAAAGATCACAAAACATAGGGCCGATCATTTTGATCGTGCTGCCTGGCAAAACACAAACAAGCAACATGGGTTGTGCGACTAGTTTGGCGAGCTGCGTGAACAGATGTGTGGGTAACTTTGGGTGCAGCTCTCGCTAAATCAACGCACGTCCGTACATAATGATCGGCAATTTCAAAAACACCTCAAACGCCGCTAACGATGACCAGCAGGATGCCAGGCAGAAACATCAACACCAACCAACACCCGCGCTGCCCACCACCCACCTTTGGTACAGTGGGATATTGAGACAATTCATCATTGACTTCATATAAAACAAGTGAAAAGTTAAAGTCGCCAAGGTGCTCCGACTTTGAAATACTATTTACCTGTATGAAGCATAATTATGTAAATTTGTCGAATTTTAATTAAATAATTCCAAGAATAACAGGAGGTACTGAAAAATACTACTACCGGGCTACTGGGGAATCAGGGCTTTCTAAAATAGGTATGAACAGTGATTAAAATTGAAATACAATTCAGGTGCGATATTAATTAATGTCATTTCAATGAAGCTCCCAATTGGTTCTGGCCCAAGTGACCGGGTTTTGGATCATGACAATAGCAATGGTATATTTATTGAAGCGATCTTCTTTTTATCCCATTATGCAACCGCATCGTCTTGTATGGCAGCAGTCCATACCCACAGTAGGTTATTTATCGTGAGCTGAGTAGTTAAATTACTCAATTTCGATGATGAAGCTAGTACCTGCCTGGGCAAGTAGGCAATCAGCAGGCAGGAAGGCCGATTGTGAGGCAAAGACTTGGCAGATACGACAGCCAGTCCAGTTACTTATCTGCTTGAAATGTATACAAATCTTTGGCCAACACCACAGATAAACTACTTAATTAATTTCATCTGAGGCCCTCTGCCTGCCAATGTCTTCGGAGATCTAATCGTCTCATTGCAGGCGCTCATGCAAACGCAGCGGAAATGCAATAAGTGCTCATTAAGAACGTTCATCTTGTAGTATCCATTTTTCAGTCTCACTTTTATTGGGACTGCAATTAGCTTTGGCATGCTTGGGCGCTGACAAAGCACCAGGTCGCCTGCCTTTTAATTAAAAGACGATAAATTTGCCAGTGCTCAATGGTAAGAGCGCTACTTTTTGATGGGAGATCGCAGAGTGCTTTAAGCCGAGTGGTATTTATTTATTGTTTGTACCCAATGTGGCAGCTCAATAAGCCAAGGTGTTAATTTGTTGTTGGTACTGCTAGGATGATCGTTTGCTCCAGCTGCTTATTTCGCTACATATGTACTATACATACGAGAACGAGTATGTTGATGCTGTGGTCGTGGACTTGACTGGACCCTGCATTCATTCATGTTGGTCTGTATTGGACGCTTTTGCCTTTTCATTGACGCTAACGAACATTTTTGTGCGATTTAATCCCATTTCATGGTGATCCTCCACAATTGCCGCCCGTGCTCAATGCTTCCGAATGCTGCTGCAATTTATTTACGCTTGTTGTTGCTGACGACGACGACAACCAAATCGAGTGCCAAATGATGCCAAGCTGGTGCCCGACTCTCTGGCATTGGAGGTCTTGCGCTGGAGTTGGCTTGCACTTTGGCTTGACGTGATTTATTGGCTGACTGGCCATACCTGAGGGCGTTTTGTCGCAAATTAGTTGCATTCGGCTTCTGTTAATTTAGCGACTGCAGTTCGAAATTCAGTCCGTTCAGTTCGTCTGGCGTTTAATGCAACGCAAATTGTGATAATTTATCGAATCGTTCGCTTGCTCATTCGCTTACAAAGTCAAACAGAAATTACGGCTTTTTGACAGCAGCACAGCCAGGACACATGCCAGCATTATGTTGTTGCTGCTGTAAGTGCTGCTCGTGGACTGTCGCCTGTTTTGCCCTCCTTAATGGCTCGAAGCTTTCATACAAACCCAGTCTGTCCCAAACACTAATCAACGCCTCAAATTGCGCAATTTATGCTTTGTGACTGGAGATGGTCATGGAAATAAATGCCTCATCCCGATTCCCGTGCATTTGAGTTTAGTGATGATGGCAAAATAAAGATTTGGAATACCAGCCCAATTTTATTGATCTGATATCGTTTACAAAATACATAGTACGTATATGAAACAATATTTTTAATACGATACGTTTTCCCGCCGTTTCAAAGAACTTTAAAAGTAAACAATTCATCGTTGATTTCTTTGAGATTAAGAAAATCGAGCTAAGCGTGACAGTGATGATTACAGTTGCTTTTAATTTATATTTAGTTTCTTATTATATTGATCTAAATTTGTACCTTTATATGATACGAGTATAGTATATTGATACCATTTTTATAGATAGTGTGAACGACCATTTTAGGAGCCCCAAGGGCTTTCACGTACCGGTTCCATCTTTATACCTTCACGAACTCGATAAATGCTTGCCTTTGATTGGCTTCAACTGCCTTCAACATTGGCTGCTCTCATTTTGTATACCCTTTTACTAATTTGACATATAAACCCATTGTTGCTAATTGCGCTAAACGAGGTCCGACCATTTCATGCATTTCGCTGCGCACGCGCGCCAATTTGCAATAACTTAAAAGGTGTGTCCAGGTTGCCACAATTGTGCGGTAATTATGGACATGCATGCCTTGAGTTACACTTTATTGCCTGGGTAGGTCAGTTGAAGGTTGTTCCATTAATCACAGTTCGTTCTCCTCGAACTCGACGGTCGCCTCGCTGACAATTTATAGTACTTCATGTTTCGTCCCTGGGCTGTGGTTTACTTTTAATTAAATGTTCCACACGTTTCAAGTATTGAGAGTCCATTAATAAAACATTATTGGACCAGGCTGAGCAAGCTAACAAATACACAATGCAGGACGCAACACAGCACACATGTCACTTATCAGTAATGCCATTGTTGTCAGCACATCCCACACTCGTTTATTTGCTCAGGCACATTGCCAGCGCATCCTTATGTCTTAATTATGTCCGAATGCAATCGTGTGTTAATAATCGCATATTTATAATCCTATTAGTTGCTGTGTCTCTCTGAAGCTCGCATCCTACAGTCGGTGACTGTAAAAACAAACAATAACTCTTTAGAATATGTCGTTTATTGAAATAGTACGAGGGATAGGGCATAAATTTGTTCAATGGCCCGCTCATAATGAAGTAGACAATCAATTCTTATGCCATTCATTGACACTTAAGGTTCAATTCACAATACCAACAGACGGCTGATTTTTCTTTTTTTTTGTATTGTCTCTTGGCTTGAACCGCGCCAAATACTCGTATATTTCGAATGTATTGGATTGTCATTGGCAAGGCATAAAAGTCAATTTTCTCTGGCTCATAACACTAATTTGTAATGCAGCTGCACCAAATCGTTGCATATAGTACTTCTGCATTTGCTGCCCGTGGCATTAAAAGTATTCAGAGCGAACACTTTGCACAATACATGTACATGCATTTGTTGGAACTTCAAGAGCAGCCGCTTCAGTCACAAATATTGGGGAAAAACACCGTCAGCTTGATTTCATTTTTTAGGAAGGGACACAGATAGCGCGCAGGCGTTAAAAACGCAGAAAAATATTTGACACCAACAAACGGTGGCGGCACAGTAGCTTTCATCTATTTGTCTTATCCTTTGGCTCCTGCAATATGACTCCTAATTTATAACCAATCATATTTACTAAAAGAGCGCTAAGCATTTGGTCGTACTTTATGCATCATTAAATTTCATAAACTCCGATCCATTCTACTCCACTCCACTCCACTTCACTCCACTCCACTCAACTTCAATGTCGAGGCACTTCAGGGTGTGCGCCTGCGCGGACTGCAGCCATTTAATTGTCCTTAAATCCGACTGCGCTGTCGCCTGACAGCGATATGTGAAAGTGAAATCACGCGCTAACAATTGAAAGGATTCATTAATAAAATGTTTAATAGCTTACATACTTTATCTCTCATAGAGCAGCCGCAGCAGCCAGCGCATGTCCTTTTGTGTGCTTGTTGGGGTCGTTTGCAGGACCGGCGTAAAATGTTTTACGCTTCGTTGCATTGAAATTCATTTGAAAACGAGTCCTCTTTAGAGCCACTTACACAAAACACAACACAGCACACACGAGCACAAAACGGACAGCAAAACATTGAACTGAAGTTAATTTATTAGACATTTTGTACACATTAAATGCCAGAAGGACATCATCATCGTAAGCGGCAGCAGCAGGAACATTGGCAGGCTGCGTTGAGTCTATTAAATGCGTGTTCTGCTATTGTCTGTCACGAGAGCCCGTGAAGTGGTTGTTATTTGTTTGTCTGCCGCTTGCAGGATCACAGCCAAGCAGGATCGCTATCGGAATCTCTCTTTCCTTCTCACTTCGAGTGCGTTACTTCTTTCTCGCATTTAATTTCTAGTTAATTGTAAAAATATTTATACTCATTTGTGCGTTTTGCACCTTTTGCCTGTCTCTTTGCCAACTGCCACCAAAAAAAAGACAACCCCTCGCTCGCCTGGCTAATTTACCGCAGGGCGGTGGCAGGGGTTGTCCTCGCTCCTCGTTGTATAGCCGAGCCTGTCGCTTTCTAGCCGTTGGGTCGCACTCGGCTTGACTTGATTGCCCAAACAATTCGTACATAAAAGTCATTAGGGGTTACTAAAGTGGCGATGAATTTTCAAATTTTAACTTGATTTATAATGGACTCTTTGTTGGTGTGCGTGTGTATGTTTTTGAGCATGGCGTTTTTGTAATGAATTTCATTTAAATTACCATTGAAATTTATTGACCATTTAAGCCGAGGGAAGTCGTAGGGCTTGCCTCTTTTGCCAATTGCTGGCCTGTCTGCTGTGCATCTTCAAGATTGTCTGGCCGTGATAAGTTGGTTGTCTGCTAAGCTCGACTAAAAGTGTGCTGGTACGTTATTACTTCTGCTGGTCACACAAGGACTAAGAGTGAAATATAGGAAATTAATGAAATGACAATCAGGCAATTAAAGGGCAAGGCACTCCTAGCTACACTACAAAACATTGAACTAAAAATTTAAAAATTTAAAATAATTATTAAAAGTTAAATAGTAAGAAAAATATACTTGTATTATCACTGAATAATTTCTTAAAGGCAGTCGAAGAACAAAATTGAAGCTAGGCGTAATTAAAAGTCACAAATGAAGTTGGGACTAAAGCTACAATTGTACAAATCGAATTTAAGAAATAAATTAACTCAGGAGATTTTTTAACAGGGTATCAATACTCATTATTTCATCTGATTTGATATAATATTAAGTTGAATTTTTCCGTTTTTATGGATCTTACTAAGATTACCCATACAAGTAGTTGTTAGAGTTAATCTTTCGCTACATAATAATATTGAAATAATATCTCGAAGAAAATATAAAAAGCTTAGCTGCTGGTTTGTAGGCTCTTAAATGTTTCCCTGGCTGCTGCCAATGTCGATTTCACTGTCACTTCTGACATGCTTGACATGCGATGATTTATTGATGCGGTCAAAACATGTGTTGGAAATGACAGCTACTTACAGCATCTGTAACGCCGCCCTCCGCTTCTTCTATTAGCCGGTGCCTCAGATTCAGATCCTCAAGACTCCGCGTGTGTTCGACCGACTCGCCTGTTTTCACGGAATTGTGTTGTTGCGGTTGCGCCCAACTTGTCTGCCACTAACGATCCTTGCAGCGGCAATCAGTCTGACTAGAGCCTGGCTCGTATTTCCGCTCCCTTGTTGTGGGTGCTACTTCTCCAGCAGCATGTGGGAACTTCCTTGTTGTAATTCGATCAGGTTTTTGTATCGATACGGCGCCTTTCTTGTCCAACTTTACTTTCCAACAATTAATAAATATTTCTGTAAGGCATTAATAACAATTTAAGATTCGCTGCACTGCATTATGGAAACAGCTGCAGCTTCCTGTTCCTTTTTCGTTGATCAAACTTAATTTTGTTAATTCAATAAGTGCCTCAACCAAAAATATCATAAAGTGCGAATAGTTTCTTGTTTCCAAATCTGTGTGTAATGCCAATCTGCGGCCTTTTGTTGCCGCGATTTTAATCGCACTCTGTCAACTGCCCGCTGCGTTTACTCGGCTCTCAGGACAGCTCAACTCGACTCGACACGCACAGTTAACTGAAAACAATGGACGCCGCAATAGCATTTGAATGTCAAACGGCTCGGCTTGGCTATGTCAGCCAACTGGCGTGGCCATTTTGAGTTGAAAGGATAACAATAATAGTGGCAATCATTCCCCCAATCTGCGTACTACGCGGCTCTGCCTATGGGAATTGACCAGCATATACTTGTATGTATATATTTGAATACGTACATATATATTCGTGCACACAGCATAATGAGGAGACCATTAACGCTATTTGCATGCCATTCGCCACCGTTTCTCTATATCCTTGTACCCTCAAACATATATAGCGACAGCAGCAATAACAATAAATTTGATGAAAATTGCATTTCATGCCTCTGTGTGTCCGTTCTAGTATGATTAAATGGTACTGGCTTCGCTGGCGAAAATAAAATGGCTTCCATAAAATTATTTATCATGGAAGATATCGTATACGCATCGTCACAGCAGAGTTTTAGCTTCACTCTTGCATTTAGGAAATTGTAGTCAAAATGTGATTGATTGATTTGGACGACGAAATTACAATAATTTCTAATAACGGCTTCAAAACATCAAAAAAAGAGTATTTGCCATAAGGCCATCATAATGTTAGCAAATTCATTTCAAAACGATATTAAAATAATAATAAATAATGATTCTTAAAATTCTATCTCAGCTACATAAAGTATTAGTGGTTGCTTATATAGTAAGCAAAAAAAAAAAAATTGAGACTTTCTTATTAATGATCCTTGAAGTGAAAGGATAACTCCTTAATATGCTAATGAAACATGATGCCCAAAGAAAGCGACCTCAGATCTGGCGCCAGTTCTCGGCACGCTTCGTTGCTTAGCATAGCCACGATGTACGAGTATGTAGCTGGATAGTTTTTGAGAAATCGGAGTCCTAGCATTATTTGTACATGGCAGCTGCAGCTCTAACTACCGTTTAATATTGAGATCGGGCGTAACACGCCCTGCAATATGCACGAGAAAAATATGAAATATACGAATGTGCATGCATGTGCTATACGAGTATGTATGCCTGAACAACTTCGAATATTAATTGATAATTATAGCTGCTAATCGCGCGCGGCTTTTGAACTTTGCACAATAATTTTTGAAATTAGACAGACAATTTCAATTTTTAAACAGCACTCTGGGTAGAATGGTTATACTGTGGCTGCCAGGCAGCTATCGCAGCTAATTGTCAGCCAAAGCTATAAATCTTGCCTTCGGACACTTTTCTGTGGTATTTTGGAAAATGATTAGAAGGGCTGCCTGTTGGCTGCGACTGCTGCAAGACGGCCGCAATGATGCTGACAATGCCGACGAGGTTATCTCCTATAATTGCATACTTGTGCAAGTGTGTATGTGTGTGTGTAGATAACGGTCTGCTGCATTCGGGCGGCATCTACTCAAGCGTTATGCCTGCCGATTAGACGCCGCGCACTCAACGACAGCCTCAATTACACACACGCATCTGTGGGGAGAGACTTGTTGTTGATAAGGCGCCGCTGCTGTCAGCGATGTTATCCTTTTTATTATGCGACCATAAGCGGTCATTGGACTGACATTGGACAAGTCTCAGTCTTGTTCCAGGCCCAATTACAAGAGCAATAATTTAATTTGGCTGATAAGTCGTCAATTGCCCCGCGAGACCAATATTTACCATGAAAAATTGCTGATAATTGTTGAATGTACTCACTATAGCTGTCGTTATGGTCCTACTTCATTAAATTTTAGGCTGCAGCACTTAAATAGTCTATTGAACTTTCCAGTTATCCAGCAACAAAACAAGCGCAGTGCAGGAATATTTAGTTCATGTCCGACACTGTTTCTTTATTATGCATTTTTCTTAATTGTTGCGATTGTGGCTGAGACTAATGGACTTCTCGTTCGCCCCGAAGACACTCGGATTTTCAGTAAATTGATAATTCCGAAAATCGGTCATAGAAGAGCCTACACACTATCATTATACTATTTGATATTGTTGTGTTCATTCGGGCGGATCTATAATTCCAAAATGAAGTCATACTATTGATCCTTATAATTACTACTCGCTCACCATGGGGCAGTATTGTTCCTAACAAGTTGATTGTTTCTAGTTTTCTCTGCCTTGTAAGCCAACTATGAACTTTATGCCTCTTCTACTCAACAGATGTACATATGATACAGCCCAGCATAATCTTATTAAGGTACAATTGTCAATTTAGGACGAACTCGTTCTCTTCTCACTGATAGCATATCTTGTGAGCCACCTCTCAGTAAATCACTGACACCCATGATTGCTGTTGGTTAATAAACTTTCTTCCGCCTCTAACCCAGTAATTCACCACTTTCAAGTCGATTTCTAGATAAATCCTTGAAGGCCAATGTAAAATTTCTCATGTTATATATGAGTTAATTCCTCGAGTAATGTTTTCCGAACGAGATAGTTACGAAATCACCAAATGAGACGGTCAAATTTGACTTGATTTTTTTAGTGATTGATTGTCATCTTCATAAATGAAATTCTTATTATGAACCCTAAATTAACAACATTAAATACAAGCAATCAAATGTATATGTTTTGATAATCAGGGAGACAGCTGAGCACCGAAGTTCGAGTAACAGTGTTGGCGGCCTTTTGTGATTGTTGTTGTCTGTTGTTGATGCTGACGTGGCTATAGCGCCTTGTTGACTTGGCCAACAATGCGCTCCCATTGTCTTGAAAAACGTCGGGGCCGTCGTCGTCGCACCTTTTGGCCGCGGGTTGTCGAAGCAGCCGCATCGTCTTTTACACGCTTTCAAATTGCAAAAACTGTAGCAGGCGGTCGGTCGTCTGTCTCTGTGGCCATTGGTTTAGGTCTTTGCCATTGTTTTTCTGGCTGCGCATGCGTGCTAGCCATTGTTTCAATCAGTTGCTGGCCATTGTTGCCACTTTTGCGAAATACAAAATACAATTTTACACCTTTTTGTCTTCAGTGTTTTTCCTTTGATTGTATTTTAAATAGGTTCAAGTGAAGCGCGTCTAATTGCCAGCGTGCCAAGTGTTTTCAAACTATTTTAACGCCTACCCTAAGGCGTTTGCCTTCGGTTGGCCCGCTGGATTCTGTTTTCCCAGAAATCAAGTGGGCAAATAAAAGAATGTATTTTCTGTTCATGAGTTGCTGCTGCTGCTGATAATATATGGAGCGTGTCATCTGTACCTTCAGTGGTTTTTAATTTGAAAATTGTTTTGGTCACTCCTACACTCTACTTTGAAGTTGTCTAGCCGTCATCTAACACTGGGCGTGTGCGTTTGTCCAACAACTGCTTCTCGTTCACACCAGTTTCAAAAAAAAAAAAAAAAAAAAAAAAATGTACAATTAAATGGCCTTTGTGGCAGCATAAACAGCCGAAGTTGTATCCGGGCAGGGGCCTTTGTCAAATACTCGACACTTTTCGGAATCAAACGGCCCGCATAAACGCATATTAACAGCCTTGAGTTTCGCACTTTAATTGCCTGTCAGATGTGCCAAATATACTACGGAGCCAGAAGATTCAGCAACAATTAAAGCATATGTCGTTTTTATTGCCTGCAGCAGATAATGGCATAACGAAGGCAACAACAACAACAAAGACTCGCCTGATTCACTTAAATCTGCTCATTACAGAGATGTTTATCTTTGCATTTGTTTGTCTGTTGTTGTTTTTCAAATTGATTGGGTAGCATTTTCCTGAAAATATGAAAATCGTCATCGTCCTATCTATCTATTTTATATTAATGCTGATGTACGATAAGGCCCACAGCAACAGAGTAGCCCGGGCATCATGTTTATAATTCCGCTGATATTTTATAGCATTCACGTCTGTATATGTGTACGAGTATATGTCAGCACACCCTCGTTATTTTTGGTTTTGTGCGGCCCAACAAGCCAATTATGTTTAGATTATGCCCTCGCCCTCACAGCTAAGGGTACGTACTTGATTTGCTGCAAAAACAAAGCAACACATTTGACATAATTGGCAGAAATGTCAGCTGCTGCAAATCTGCATACAAACATACGAAATATAAAAAAATTTTAGCCAAGTCATGAGACAGCTGTACTGAATCGACGAATTGACTTGTGTGTTATTTGTGTGTGGCCCAGGCCCTAAATATCATCACGTGCCTGCTTAGCTCTAGAGAGCCGAAATGATTTAATAATAATGAACTCCAGTCTCGAAGAAATCACAATGCCTCGACCATAAACTGTCCAGCGTTTTCGAAATTCACTCTAAGAGCTGCTCCCATGACACCCACAGTCTGCCACACACTGCTGACAGGCCAATTGTGTTGATTGTATGTCTGCGGGCTATTATTTCTTCCTCTGACTGGAATTCGCTGTGTGAAAAATTTTGAAAAACAATAATATGCAAAAGATACACTCGCACACATAAGTACTTCAGTTTTGAAGTTGTTGGGTTGTTTGAAGAGTGTCAAAAAGGCAGCTCGCTGTACAAGCGGATTTGAAGGATTAGTTATTGTACATAACGCTCTGTCAATTTGGTAGTCAAAGTGCAAAGGACATTATACTCTTATAAGCCTAGAACTGCAGTTTTGATTGATGCATGACCTGGTCGCCATTGTTTTCAGTCTGTCAGCTGGCCGAGCTCTGCGTGAGTGCTGGCATTGTACTTTATAGACGGGAGAAAGATCAGCGAGATAGTTCAGGATTGAACGATTTTTTCGCCGTTCACAAGAAAAGAAAATTAAAATACCATTTATGATGGTTTTGGCCATTTTTATGTGCAATTATCACAAAATAAAAAGGTTATGTCCCTAAAAAGAAGTATCGGAGCCATATATGCACATTTTATGCTTTACCCTTACCTTATTATTTCATATTCTAAGTATGGGGACATAAATGACTTGGTTTCAATAATTGATATTTGTTTTATGTTATTTTTATGCTATGTACCTGAAAGGTATACAAGTATAAGTATACGGTTTGTGCAAAGTTTAAAATTTCTGACCCATAAGCTATATATTACATAGTTTGTATTCTTAAATGACATTAGAAGCCGAATCAATTTAGCCTTGCCCGTCTGTATGTACACCCAGGTTTAAGAGACAAAAAGTTGGACTAGGTGCCTTATATGTGGACGCAGTGTAAACGTATTTCAAAATTCCTGGAAGTTTATACTAAAATTTAGCATAATACTTGTAGTTTAGCAAGTTATAGTCATAATGGTAATTTTTTCACACCCATGTAAATTCCGTTGAAATTGTACATTAGCATATGTCTATATGTATATATAGAGTATTTCAATGTCGGGCACCAGATTTTAGCTGTTCCACTTGTTATTACAAATTTTGTCGGGCTTGTTGCTCTTATTGCAGGAATGACACAAGTAAGAATTTATGCTACGCACTTACAACCCATTTTTATTGTCAATGTTGCTGCATTGCGTGTTTTGCTTTCAAGAATAGTTTCAATAATTAACAAACTATAAAAAATGTCTCAAATGGCTCAAACAACTCCAACCAGGCCGCACCATGTGTGTGTGTGTTTGTGTGTGGAGCGCCTAATGTGCTTTTGCCACTAAGTGTTGACATTGTCGGGCTACCAGCCCTTGGCCCATTGATATAGAAAATTTCCACAGAAATCTTAGAGATGCATGGCGGCTGATAAGCGTGCAGCGGCTGTTATTGTGGCAGCTGCTGGCGTGGCAAATAAAATCTCCTGCGCCTGCGCGCGTTCATTAGCCGCCATAATTTATGTCGCCCAACATATTTATTGAATGTTTTGGTAGCCGCTCAAATGGCTAGCTCACTATCGTGCGCCTTGGCTGGCTGGCTCAATCCTGTTGTTACTGTTAAGTAATAGTCACTGGCTACAGCTGCTGCGTTGTTATAAAGTATTGGTAGTATACGGACAGTTGCCACGAGGTCTGGATCTGCCTATTAGCAGGGTGTGGTGCCTAAGCGTCTCCCGCTCACATAGACCATGGGTAAGCTCGTTTTGGCTTAGGCTCTGGATTGTAACAGTGCACAGCATGCAATTATTTTCAAGTGTGAAAATAATAAAACTGCCGCTCGTAAAATGTCCTGTGGTTCTGGGGCGTTGTCTAGCAAAAATTGCTGGAAAGTGCGCTACACTTGAGTTTTGAGTGGTCCTGTTCCTGTGGTCGTTGCTTATCTCTACAGCTGGTCAGAACTACCTGAGACACTAAGAAGCTGAAGTGCTGCGCCGCTGAGCCCGCTGTGGGTGATGGATGGCTGACTTTGTTTGTCTGTCTTTCGGCCAGCCACATCGTCTTCAGCGCTCTTCGAGTGCATGTTCGAGTACTTGTGTGTTGTCCTTTGTTTGACCTAACATTATTATTCACTTTAAATACCAATTAATAACTGGTTGGTAGGTATAGTTGCTTGGATGGGATGCAGCTGTAGTAAATGGGAACACACAAGTGGCCAATGTTCGGTAACAATTTGCGTCACACTTTCCGTTAGCTTGAAGAGTTTTGTGCAAATATGAGAAATGCTGAGCGACTGCAGCATGGGTGTCAATGCGTTATAATCTTGCCACTTGAAAATGCGCACAAATATTTGTAGAGCGAGCGTCGTCGTCGTTGTCATCGCCAAGCCGCCGCCGCCGCTGCCGCCAACTTGAAACAATTAATGTGGCATTCGTGTTACGGATGACTTTCGGCTTCTGCGACTGTGCGGCTGATCGGCTGTCGGCTGATCGCTTGTTGGCTGGTTGGAGGAACGACAGAATGGACCGCAGCTTCACAAACAAATGCTAATGGGTATGACAAGGTGCCGCCACCGGCATCGCCGCCGCCACCACTTACTCAATTACTTTGCCAAACACGGACCAGGCAGAGTATTTATGATGTGTTTGCTTAGCGTTGAAGTCGTCAGCGGCCGTCGCCGGCGGACCAACTACTTGCCGTCAATATTTGCTGTTTAAACAAAACCCTGACCATAGTGGGTCGTATTGTGGCACATACACAGAAAGAAAACACTTGGTAATTTGAAGTTAAGTAGCAAAGGTTAAATTCATAATCTGGAAATTAATAATAAACTCCGAGCTTTGAGTTACTGGAATTTGTCGAATAATAATTCTCTAGTGAAATTCGCAACGATTTCGATATATATTTGTTGAAATTGTTTAGTGTAGGCAAAAGTTGAGAAAGTTGGGAGCTTCTACAACTTAGCTGCAGTAGATTTCAGTGGAACAATTGCCAATCAATTCCAATACTATGCATAATATTACGACTTCAAAGCACCGTCGCGGCATATGCAGCTATTTCTGTGACACATTTCGATATCTTTGACTCACATTTGCCAATTAACCGCGACACTTTGAGTGTGCCCAGAAGCGCGGGTCTTATATACTCGTATACTCGTATATAAATAAAGCAAAAGGCAGCATTCAAATTGCATCAATGGATGCGGCGAGTGCAAAGTCATTCAGTGCAGTAGCCAGTCCAACAGCAGAAACAATTGGCAAACTTTGGACCTGGACTTGGATAGCGTTTTGCGACTGTTCCTTCCTTTGGTCGCTGTGTGCGATGTCAATTAGCAGCTACGGAATGACACTTTATGTGCGTCGCTTGACCGCGGCCGAATCCTTGGCGCGACAATCGGGCAGAGCGTTGCCGGGAAGTGCAATCAGTGCAAAGCAGCAATCCACTGAAGCCATGACCGGGTACGCAGTTGACAAACAAATGCGCCGGCTAGCTCTTGGAGCAGAACAAACAAACAATTGATGGGCCGGGATGCGGCTGAGGCGACTAAGGATTGTGAACTGGAAAGTGGAAAGGATGCCAGACAACAGTGACGCCGGTTGTGTGTATTTTGGGACTTCTGAAAGCGAGCAGTCGTCAGTAGAAGAATTTTGCACGGGCAGCTCGCAAAGTGACTTGTAAACATTTTAGCAACTTTTCAACTTCAACTTGAAACTGCACTTTGAGGCCGACTCTTGGGGCTGACAATGCCCACGACAATGTCGACGACGGCTCCCTAATGAACTCCTCGCCTTGATTGGCAATCACTGCCACAGCAGGTTGAAAGATGCAGTTACAGCGACTGAAAATTGACAAGATAAATACATTTAGCTAATTTGATTTTAGCTGCTGCTGGGGCTGCTGCTGCTGTCTGCCGACAACAATGGCAGCAACAACAACCACTAAGCACTGAAATCTTGTAGGAAGTTTGAAATTTGTACAAATAAAACGCAATTAAGTTGTAATTAAGACTCACAAAGGCTGCCGCCTTCAAATTTGCATACGCCATCCAACCGTTTTGGGCAAATAAAAGCGAACTCATCTTTCTGCCGCTCGCCCACGCACCGCGTCGGCAAAAACAATCAAAATTCATTAGTCGGCGGCAAGCGGCAGGCAGTACAAATCGGGAAAGTTTCGCATGTACACAAGTAAATATGTGCATAGCATACTAAATACATACATAAATATGTACATACTTACGTACACACTCACTGTCTCTGTCTACATAAAGGCGACAGAACCGCACATCCTGCCAGGAAGCAGCCGGCTAAAATTACAAAAGTCAACCCCAAAGGCACATAAAACCGTTCGCAAAACCGTATGCTCTCGCCCATAGTCATCGAGCGAGTGGCAACAACAGCAACAAAAACGCCAACATCAGCTTGACTTTGTGTGTAAACGCCCCAAGAGGAGGAATATTAAAAGGAAAGGGGATTTGGTAAAGCAGGCAGGCAGCAAAGGCTTTTGAAAAATTGCAAATTGAATTAAGCCAAAGTTAAATGGCTAAATGACTCGAGCCAAGTAGCGAGGCAGCCACCCACCCAAAAATTCAGCCACCAGTCGTCGTACTCTGGAGTTTGCTGGAAGGAATATTTGGGGGAGGCTGCGGTTAAGGCGCTTGATAGCAGCTAATATGCTGTGCAGCTCAAGTGAACGCACAGTGGAGCGAACGTTAAAACTTTGTGATCCCAAAAATCACGACAGTGAAATGCCCTCTACCCCAAAACAACTTCCCTCGATTTGGTATTTTCGTTGTGTTTCGAGCAATAATATATGCACCATTGCATACATTTGCCCAATTCTAATACCTATTTTGCAATTCGGAATCAGGGTATAAAAATTAAGGTAATTCCACTCTGAGGTCAAAAATGAATTATTTTTTTTATATAACATATGTTTCAATATTTAACAAGAAAGGAATGCTAAAGTCGAGCAGGCTCAACTCTTAAATACCCTGTACCACCCCACAAAAAAATTAATTCAATTAATTAATTAATTTAATTTAATTAATTAACTAAATTAAATATAAAATATTCCATACATGCATACATACATTTACATCAAAATCGTGTCTATGCGTGTTTGTGTACTTGTACATATGTATGTATGTATGCATTGGGCCTGGTTATATAGCTATAACTTTCTTTCTGATCAACCTATCATAATGAAACTTGGTATACCAATATATATAAATACTAACTGGACGTGTCTACTAAATTTTAGTTTAAAATTCCAAGAATTACGGGAGTTATAGAAAATCTTGAATAGGGGGGAGTGGGGGGTGCATTGGGAAAAATGAATAAACTCGTCCTTTCTCGGGCTCAGGAGAATCTGTATACCAAATTTGGTTATTCTAGCTCTTATAGTTTCTGAGATCCTTGCGTTCATACAGACAGACGGACAGATAGACGGACATGGCTATATCGACCCGGCTTGTCATGCTGATCAAAAATATATATGCTTTGTGGGGTCTGCCACGCCTCCTTCTGTGTGTTACATGTACACTCGCACAAAACTAATATACCCTTGTACCCTTTGGGTACAGGGTATAAACATCCTAAATATTAAAAGATATGGAATACTAATATTTTCTTTTTTGTCTTTGTAGCAATGCCAATGTGTTAAAAGTTGTCCGTTAAATATAAGCAACATACAAGTATGTATGTATACATACTTGCTTCAAGGTTTACTAAGGATACTAAATATTTTATTTGTTAATATTCTGGGTTGGCTCTTGTCATTTTATGATTTTAAAAAATATTGTTTTTAATTTCGATTGTACTATAATAATAATTACACTTCTATAATTATGCTGCCGTTTTTTGGTCACATATTACAAAATAAGTGAATCTATATTAATTTATTATTTATAATTTCAACCCACTGTACCCGCTACAGAAAACGGGGGGGGGAATATAGTACAACAGGGAAACAGCACGCAGAATTCAGAACTCAGACCCCAATCGAGGAACTGAGTGTTAGTGTTATTTACCAGGCTAAATTGTTAAACGATTGTTAAACGAGCGGATAAAGGATGAGCGTGAATGATGATGATGATGGCCGGGTAGGTAGGCTGGTAAGCTGAATAGGCCGATGGAAACGCTAGTTGGAGGCATTTGCCTTGTGTTCGTCTGCAGCCAAGGGGAAATTTGATATTAGGTAAATTTATTTGATTTACATTTTTACAGGGTTGGTTGCTTGTTGGGCTGTTCGTTGTTTGCCAACGTCGTTGTTGACGTCGTGTGCTTATCGCATTAAACGCCGGCAATGAAGATAAGAACTTGTCTATAAAAGGCGCACCAGGGAGAGAAAATAAATAAAAATGAATTAAGAAAGCAGTGATTTCGGCGAATGAAATCATATAACGGCAAAGAGGGATGTTGGCAATGTGTAGACAATTATTTGAGCAAAGTGGTAAATAATAGTCAAAGGGGAGGTCCCTCACACACCCACAAATAAAAAGTGCGAGTAACAGAGACGGAGAGAAAGAGGAGAGAGTGGTTGACAGTTGATTATTAAAAGGCTGTCAATAATTCAATTTAAAGCAAACAAAGGCACCCACCAACACACACACACATGCCCGTTTGTCTGCCTGCGATCTGTGCACGTGATTGACTGAATGTCCTTTACATCAAACACGAATGAAAGAACGCCCACCCGTTCATTCGTCCCCTCAGTCCACCCGTTCTCCCGTCGCTGTCGCTGCTACTGCTGCTGCTGCCGTTGCATGTCGCCCGCAAAGCAATCAGTGCCAAATCAGAACTTTATTTATTTGTTTGTTGTTTGCCAAACATTTACGCCATCAGCAAAACGACACCCAAGAGCTCGTTAAATGTTCAGCCATGCGGATGTAATTCAATAAACGAGCGCGCCATCATCAGAGCAGCACAGCCACTGAGGCGGCCATCAACACCCAGCTGTACACGAATGTGTGTGTGTATGTGTGTGTGTGTGTGTGTGTGTATGTGTATGTATTGGCAGCCGCAATCGCCACAACAGACGCTGTGACTAAATGACTAACTGACAACCGCATTGAATGGATGCGAGTATGTGCGAGTGTATGTATGTGGGGTGGTTTATTTACTCGCCAAACAACCCCCAGCTTTCGAAATTATTTATTTATACTCATACGTGTATGTGTGTGTGTGTGCGTGGCTGTGCGTATGCGTGCTTTGGCTCAATAACATTTATTGAGTAAATTTCGCACCAGCTTCAGCTGTATCCTCCTGCTCCTCATTCTGGTTCATCGCTAAAACTGTCAACACGTCTACGGCTTCAAACATTGGGGCGGCAGCTTGTTCTCGTTGTTTGTGCTGTTGCTGCCAAGGGTGTGTGTTGTTGTTGCTGTTGCTATCAGCCCTATTGGCTATATTGTGCGCTCCAGCACTGCTTGTTGTTGGCTTGGCTTAGCATGTATAAGCGATTTAACGCATCACGAGGATAATGAAATTTTGATTATGAACCGCTTGGCTGATTTTTGGGCCACGACTAAACTGGGGGTATGAACTTGCGTCCCCCTGGCGGCCAAACATTTATCGCTATTAGTGTCAAGTATTTTATTTTAACGCCTGTCTCCGGGGGTTGCTCGTATTATTATATCTGTGTGTGTCCTGGAGGAAATTATGCTTCGGTTTGTGGGCAGCTAATTAACATCGTTTCGTTGCTTAACAGACAATTTAACTTGCAACTCGAGACGAATTAGCAAATTGGTTATTATAGCCAGAACTTTCCCACGACCTCTACCAATTTAAAGATTTTTCAATGTTGAATTTAAAAAACATAAAGTCAACCCATCCTTCTGCCTTTTTCAATAATAAATTCAGTATAATTAATCCAATTATGAAAATAGACAAATATACATAAAAACAAACCTTTAACCTTCTCCCTCCAGAAGAGCCCACGTTACTACAAGATCTGTAATTGCAATGGCGATCATCACTGTTCCATAGACATGATTTTATTTTAATTTTCGTTAATACATCATACAGATGTCATGTCATACA
Organism: Scaptodrosophila lebanonensis; assembly: GCF_003285725.1. Lineage (NCBI taxonomy): Eukaryota > Metazoa > Arthropoda > Insecta > Diptera > Drosophilidae > Scaptodrosophila > Scaptodrosophila lebanonensis. The sequence goes on from NW_022060538.1 coordinate 23,313,851, forward strand.
GATTACAAAAAAATATAGAGAATAATAATACATTATTTTTTCAAGCTCAAAGATAATAAAGCCTTAAAAAAAGGTAGAATAACATATGTTATTTGTTTTAAATAATAGTTTTAAATGTTTACAGATATATTAAAAGTAATAAATGCAACGTAAATCTGATAAATATACGATTTTTATACGATTCTCATGGCGAATTACTTACTGATATAATTTCAACAATTTTTAACAAGAAACTCAGAATCGTTTCAGTTTGAAGTAGTTTATTGCATATTTATTATAAAATATGCATAAAAAAATTTCTTGCAATCGTTTAGTAAACCATTAAAATCGGCCCACATAAATAGGCAACACCCACACACATGCTGCTCACTACTATCATGGCTCCCCAACAATTTTTCTCGGCCGTAGCTTTGACTAAATGGGCAACAAAATCTGAAATACACAAATAACAGCCGCAACGGGCGTGCACAGCCGAAAAAATTATGAAAAACTATCAAAACATTTACATGCGGTGGTTGCGTCGGCGATAGAGACGACATAGGAGCCCCCGCGTGGCCACTATGGCCATTTATCAACTGCCCAGAGCGTACTGGGCAAGCGAACGAGTGTTGCTGGTCTCGAAACGCATTTGGTTTTGTTGTTGCTGTGGTCTTTTCATCTTTTGCCGCAAAGAAAAGCTCGTGCAATGCTTTCAAAGACGCGCGGGGGGCAACAATGATACCACAAACACATATGCAGATACACACATACATATGCACATGTTAGCATAAATATACTCGTATGGATATGATGTTTATTGAAAAATTAATTTGCGCCTCGTTTGGCTTGCGCTGTCATTTGCGTATTTCAAAGCGAAATGAATAATGATGATGATGACGATGATTATAACTTTGACGCGTTTCGTCTTAGAAATTAATATTTGTAATTGGCTATAATTGTTCGTGAATACAGTGAAAAACGCTATCCAACCAACGGGCCGGCCATTGCAGCTATTTAAAGTGAAATTAATGAGGCCCCGCACAGGCACACACATTCAGCTGGGCATTTTGTTTTCCAAAATTTTAATTGAAAAGAAAGCGGCACTGTTGGTTTTTAATGAAGCGATGCCACGACATCGTGGAAATATTTTAATCAGCCGCACACAGCAGGAGCTTTAGGGTAGCGGGACGGAGAGTTGAATTGAGAAATAGAAAATTATACAGCATATCACTTGTTAATTGAGTTATTTTGTGATTGTGACTATTTGGATAATGAACGGAATGGAATCGATGATGTATTGGAAGGATGCATAGGATCACACTTTTATATAAAAACTCATAGCTTATGTCAAACACCTATTTCAAATACATAATCGCGTTTTTAACTTTTTGTTTTTGCTCGAACTCTTGTATCAAACATAAAAAATAGGAAAACAATCAATTTTAAATAGAAAATACTCTTACTCATAAATGAGCATGCAGTGCTGAAGCTGAGAAAGACACGTAAATTTAAATAATTATACCTAAATTTAGATTTTATCACTATTGACGTGAAAAAGTGTGAAGCTATTACATGAAAATGACGTGGGTTTAATTATTGCCAAAGTGTTCTTTTTTATTTAATTATAAAATATTTGTCCCACATTTTTTCTACTTTATTAACTATAATAATTTTATTGAATAATGATATTTCCGAACATGATTGTAAAGCAATTTTTAAACAGTGTTCTTAATTTAAAAAATAGTGATATTTTCCACTATTTATAGTATAGAAAAATATTAAAATTACAAAGTGGGGAATAACTAATTGAATACACTTACGATTACACTTACACATAATTGACGACCATCCATCAAGTGTTTACAGTTTGTATTTTTGTCACAAAATATATATATGTATACTTTTTTTTAGTGTATAGAAGTTATCCTCTTTAACTTTGAAAAGTTATGGTTCAGACCCAAAGTAACCACAAAACTAGACAACATGCCCTAATTTTGTAAATCGCTGGGAAACATTTGACTTTTAACTCCTGGTTTATGCCCTAATGTTGTGGTTGAAAATGTGCACCGCTTATTACGTATCCAACACAACTTTCAAGCCCTATTCCACCCATACAACTCCTACAACGATGGCTGGCAAACTTGCAACCCAACAATTTCACATAATAATCCTTAAAATGAGTTTAATTTGTAGAGTAAAATTATAACCAAAAGCTTTTTGGCTAGCACGTCCGGAGTGAAACGGGGACGGCGGGTGCTGGCTTTTGTGCTATTAATGAAATATAATGAACGTAAAACTTTGCCCTTGCCTTCGTCATCGTTGTTGGCGTCTCCGCCTCCGTCTCCATTCATGTGGATCTGTTGTACCAGCCGAGAGCTGCAGGATTTTGTGAAAGATCTGGTACCCTACACATAATTTTTGGGTGTCAGCATTTTGGATATGTTCGGACATTTTGCTTTATACTGCGGCTTGTGATGTATTTCGTATGCTGGGCCTGCGATTTATCTCAGCCGATAAAGATTTTACGGCTTATCATTGAGGTGCGCGTCGTAAACATAAATTTTTGTTCATACCTTTGAAACATCCGATAATATTTCGATTGTTTGATGCTCATAGCAGTGTGTAAGATGGGCCTGACGGTCCACAAAAATGCTTGTACCTAAAAAAAAAAAACAAAAACGCATAAAAACATAATTTCCTGCCAGACCAAAAACTGGGCGGAGATGCCATCCTTTTGATATGAATCAAGAAAGGCTGGCAAAAAGCACCAACAACCTTCTGAATTCGCTTTACATGATAATGATGAGATTATTATTTATTATATTGTTTTTTCTGTTGGGCCACAAATATCTAAAAAGAAAAAGAAAAAAGGTTCTGCCGCGCACTCCAATTGTGTTTTTATTAACTCGTTGGCCATTGCTCATACGCAACGTGCTCCGCTTGAGCACCAATTAAATTTATTCTGCTGCGCCCCCGCGAAATGACAAAAGGCCGAAATGAAAATGTGGAAAGTGTGGAGAAAAACCAAATTATGTGCTAGCCAACAACAACAACAGCAACAGCGGCAGTAAAAGCTTTGGAGTTCACGTAGACAAACCGACGTCGTCCTCCTCGTTGCCGTCCAAGGAGGAGGGGGGAGAAAGAGAATGCTATGGAGTCGCCGCCAATTACGTTGACAGCAGAATTTAATAAGAAGTTGCAGCAGCCAGCATAATAGGCAAATGAAGTCATGAATGTGAAGCTGTGACGTGTCAGAGCGGGACAACCTCATCGAGTAGGAGAATGAAACTGTTGGTTGCGGGTGGAGGAAGCTGAGCAGCGTCGAAAAACCCAAAGTGGAAATACAAACAGACGAGCTGTCGCTTGCGCCGGCCATACGGACATGTGGACGGCGACTGCTGCTGCGGATGCCTCTGCTTGTTATAAAATGCTAATACGCGCAGCGCGCCAGAGCAGTGGCAGCAAAAACGCTTTGAAGATTGAATTATTCAATAATAATTAGGCGTTGGAGCGAGACAGCCTAGAAAACGTGTGCTCCGAGAATAGTGCCGTCTCAACGCAACCAACACTCAACACTTCCAACAAAGCTGAAAAACTCACCACACTGGAAATGATGACATGAAAAAGAGGGCGGCGCAACGTTGAGTGGAGAAATTACAAAGGCAAATAAGAATAAAAACCCAACAACCGTGCTTGTGCATGTGAAAAAACGAAACAGTTAGGCCAATAAAAATGGTGTCGCCGCAAGGCAAGTGACCCCAAGAGCAAGCGAGAAAGCTGCTCGGTAAGCCGGTTTGACTGCCACAACCACCACCACCACCTCTAAATGCCTGTCAGTGTGAGTGAACATGTGAATGTGTGCGTATAGTTGAGAGGCAGAGGCAGCAGTTGCTGTTGTCGTCGTTCCCAATGCCTGTTCAGTTGTAGACAAGTCGTGATCTCAAGAGGACGTGTTCGCTCGCTCAGTTTGTGTTTCAAAAGTCGGCGCGCTCATCTTTTCAAGCGACGAGTTCAAGTGCACACACACTAACACACACATACATATACATAGGCGCTATGTGTCTGTTGTGCGTGTAATGAACGAGCGAATTAATTAAAAGATAATCAAAACAAATTAACAACACATATAATTTTGCAAAGCGCCCACGCTCACGCAAAGCATTCCACATTGCATTATTTAAAAGCGTCGAGCGAATTTAAACGATTTTACACAATTTTCGGGCGTTATGATCAAGTGCAATGTGTCGGCAATCAAACAAATAAGTAGAAACCCTTGAGTGACTGTGAATTACAAATAAACTGTGAATTACATTTAGTTGGCTTTATGTTAAAGCTTTCGAGTAGCGTCAACGCGTGCCCTAAATCAGTCACAACAACAACAACTACAGCAGCAACGACGAGTAGCAGCAGCAGCAGCAGCAACAACGGCATGACAGTCACTGGCCTGCGAACCACAATGACCAGTCCGACGGTGCCGCCAGCGCAAGCCGCAATGACTACGTCGTTGAGTGGCAGTAGCAGCAACAATAGCAGCAGCGGCAACAACAATAACAACAACAGCTTGACCAGCATCACGGGCAGTAACAGTGGCGGTGGCGCCGGTGTAAGTCCACCCGCAACACTGGTGATTTCGCCAAATGGCTCGCTCCATCAGCTGGGCAGTCCCACATCACCGTCGGCCTTGTTGCTGGCGCACCAGCAACATTTGCTCGCCCAGCAACAGCAGCTGCAACAACAACTGGCCGCTGCCCATCCTGCCGCCGCTCATTTGACAGCCAGTCAGCAGCATCAGCATCATCATCAACACACCCAACACCACCTGCATAAAACGACCTCCCGTCTGAGCAATTTCAGTGTAGCTTCCTTGCTGGCGGACACGCGACCACGTACGCCCACAGAAGCACCCACGAATTTGAGCTCCTCCGCGGCAACGTCGCCAGTGTCGCAAGGCTCAGCAGCAGGTACACCTCCGCCATCTATGACGCCTTTATCTCAGAGCACGGCGGCTCATCCGGGAACGCATCCAGCATTCCATCCCGCTACCGTTGCACATCATGCACATCTATTGCATGCTGCTCATGCGGCAGCGGCGGCCCATGCCCAACACCAACAACAACAGGCGGCCATGGCAGCAGCCGCTGCAGCAGCCGCAGCAGCGGGCAGTCCTCCAGTAGCCCATTTACCTGTTCATCTGCGCACCCATGTTCCCAACTCTCCACCTGCCTCAACCAATTCCACACCAAGCACAACGCCAGCAGCCAGTGCAGCGGTAACGAGTGGAACGCCCGCCCAGATCTCCTCCTCGGGTAGTTCCTCCTCCGCTAATACACCCGCCAAAAACGAACGCCATTCTCCCATGGGCAGCCAATCGGACTCGGAGTTGGAGTACGATGAGGATATGCTGCACGAGCATGATGTGGAGCACGATGAGGAAGAAGATTCCATTGTTGATATTGAGGACATGAATGCAGATGATTCGCCACGCTCTACACCCGATGGTCTGGATAGCAATAAATCGCTTGAGGGCAGTCAATGTGGCAGTGCCGCCTCTCAGATGCCTTCAACTATGCTCTCCCCTGCAGCTTTGGCCGCCTCCGGTCATGTGCCCATTCGCCCAACACCATTTAGTGCTTTGGCAGCTGCTGCGGTAGCTTGGGGTGGCATGGGTGGAGGTGTTCCATGGCCAGGCGCTCGTCAGATGCCACCTTTCGGGCCACCGGGTTTGTTTCCAGGCCAAGGATTCGGTGGAGGCGGTAAGTACCAATTATAAACTAATTATTAAAAAAAAAATAGCATCTGAGATCTTGGGATAGAGAAACAAGGAAAATATTGCCTTACAATTGTAAATCAATGGATTTTAGCAGCAGAGTCTGAAAATTGTTCATGACTTGTTCTTAGTCTTTCTAATACTATTAACCATTTGCCCTTTTTCCCATAAAGCGAAGACTATTGTTTTCTGTTGATTTAGTTGGCACATCCATGCCTTTCGTTTAGAATATATTTTGTAGTGGCTTTATCCCCAGCTCAATAGGTATCCGTATTTCAGATTTCCTTTAAGCATTATATAGTATTTCAGAGCCACAGTTTTGGTGTCACTCCAATTTCCAATCTCCATTCCATAGCCCTCGCAATTTCATTCAATTAACCGCCATGCGCGCTCCGTCATCGTCTGCCCCTTTAGATTCACCCTGATTGCCGTTAATTGGCAATTGCGACAATAACTGGCTGCGGGTGTTGGTCCGGGAGTCGGTGTCCCATATGCCATGTCGCCATTGCTGGACGCCTCGATATAGTCAAAGTGCGTGGCAATTATTGCGCCGCTTTAAGTAAAACAATGGCATTTCGCTGATTGGCCGCGACCATTGTCATAGTCATCGTCATCGCCATCGCGATTGTCGCGTCGGTTTTGATTTAGCTCAATTGCTTGCCTGATTATTCATCGTGCTGGTTTTGGTTTGTCAGTCGGCTCTCAGTTGCTTTCCGGTCTGTCTGACTACCCTCCAAAAAAGACAAAAAGTGGACAGCCAAAAAAATGACAGATTTTACCAGCCAGCCAGACTAATTGAAGCGAGTCTGCGATGCAATCAGACAGTATTGTCCATTACCTGATCTGTATCACTGCTCCACAAATGCACAATTCACACTTTTCCAACTCATGCACTTCCTGATGGTAGTCTGCAGCAAAAACGCCTTAAGTTATGCAGCGTAGAAAAACTAACTTGCCACACTCAGTGGCAACTTTGACCGTCGGCTCTGCGACATGTGAACTCTTCAGGGACTGACCAGCAAAAACATATCAGCGAACTTTGCATTTCCGCTTTAAAGTTGCCACAGCAATGGCCACAAAAAAATAAAAATAACAGTCAACACTTTTTTGTTGTTGCTGCCGCTACCTGCCGTAGCTCTTTTAGCTGTTGTGGCTGGTACTATTGTTATAGCCTGTTGATGGTGTTGTTGCATTGTTTTATATACTAACAGACAATCATGCAAGTCGCTCCATAATTTAGCGCAACACGCGCGTCTAGTGCAAAACCTCTACAGTAGCAATTAACAACAGTGAATTGTTTAATTTGTGCTTTTAAACTAACTTCGATGTGCCAAAAACGAAATTGAAATACCAGAACAGTAGTTTAATTTGTGTTTTAAAAAACTAAGGCATCGAGAAGAAGTGCATTTTGTCATTAGCTGTCAACTGGCGGACTAAGCACATAACTTTATTTAATTTGCCGAAAACAGCTGTCCTGCCCTTTTCAACGGCTCTGAACCTGCTACGAACCCATGGGTGCATGTGTGTGTGCGTGTGTGGATGTGTGTGTTCCTCAGCCTGAGTTCCTTGGGTTCTCAGCGTGTCTCATTAGCGCAGCAGGTTGCTGTCTTTGTGGACGATCAGTTCTGTGACCTGGGCCGCTATCAGCTCTCGCATTATGTCAAGTGTTAGGTACTTAGTGCCTGCCAAACAGTAGCCGTCGGCCTTTGTTCTTTCATTCTGCATACAGACATGTACGAGTATAACATACTCATATCTATCGAATTGGTCTCTTTAAATTTATCAGCACTCGGTTCGTTTTTGTTATGGCCTATTAAATAAAATGAAATGCTACAAACCGGCTACCATTTACATTAGATTAGATGCCCTTATTTTATGAAGGGAACACACACATTACATTTGTGTGTGGTCTACACTTTTTGCTCGATTGCAGCTTTAAAGTTCTTAGAATGATTATTTTTATGTTATTGTGGTTCGTGCAATTTTATTTACATTTTCGAGCAGTTAAAATTCCTGCCACTGAGCGGTTGGCAACGCAATAATTTAACTAATTGCAAGCGCAAGCAAGGCACGACCATATACTTGTACTCGTACATACTATATAGGAACCAGGTTGCAGTTGCAGCATTCCTCCATCCCTCGAACCCTTGGCTGCTTTACACTTGCATGCCATCGAGCAGTTGGCAGCCATTATAGAAATTAATTTTCAAGCTGAACAAACGAGCAACAACTTGGGAGTCATTGCATAAATATACAAACAACAACAGCAGCAGCAGCAAACACACACACACACACACACATACACACACAGATGCACAGGCGATAAAACTGGCACTATGCCCTGGCTGGTGGGTGTGGCATGTCAGCAACGCCCACCTAAACACGCAATTTTCGTATTGCAAATAACAGAAGCGGCTGGCAATTTAAACGTTGACAGACGACGACGGTCGGTGATGGTGACGGTGACGGCGACTAAGACTGAGGCTGGACAGAGAAGCCATTGCCTGGTCCTAACTGAGTGAAGAAGGGAGGAAGGGAGGTAAGGTGGGAAGGGAAGGGAGGCACAGGCCGATGGTTGCATGCGTTTTAACACCATTTTGGAGTTGGCAGCGCGACGAAGACGAGGCTAAAATAATATTTGCATTCTGCACGCCATCTAACGTACAAACACACACACATACACACACAGAGCGCACGTGTGCGGCAGGTGAGGCGTACGTGTGTGCGTGTGTTGAGGTGTGCTGGCGTAGACATTTTGATGTATGCTTTCGTAAATAAAACTTATTTGCATTAAATTACCAGGCAGACAAAGCCAACAGCAACAACAAGAGCAAAGGAGATGGAATTGGGTGGGGAATGGGGGGCAAGACAGACTTGCAATTGCAGCGAGGTGTTGCAGACACACGCAGGTAGACATTTGCTAAATATTTGTAGACAATTGGAAGTTCAACTAATTCGACTCTAAACAACGAACGAACAGGGGAAAAAAGCTGGTTCTTTTATCATTCATCTTTCTCTTTCAATTTATTTTCGGGCGCCAATTGTGGTGTATGTGTATATTTATACATGTGTGGGTGTGTGTGTGTGTGTGTGCGTGCATTCATCGAGCTGCCTAGCAGCCACACTTGTGTAATTATCTGTACAGCGTAAAGATACAGTAGCAGCAAAAAAATTAGCGCCCTAGAAACTGCAACTTGTCATAAACACGTGAAAGCTTTAGAGCGCAGAGCCAGCAAGGTGGAACCAAATAATCCTTGAGAGGTGTTAATGGATGGGCGATGGGATTGACTCCAGAAACAGCACTTCTCACGCGCATGCGTGTGCCAAGTCATACGCACACACACACACACACACACACACACTCTTACATATTTACGTGGGCTGACACTTTGTGGCATTCGTACGCAAGCGCAGGCACCTTATCGTAGCTTATCTTGCCAAGAGGCAGCCATTGGCGATTAAAAATGCACTTCATTGCAACTGAAAACATACTCCGACCACTCTTGCCCCTTCTGCTATTTCTTCTACTTCTGGTTTTTCATCTGCTGCCCCAACCAGAGGCTGCATAACCTGACATGCAATGTGACAACATTTAAGTGGGCTCAATAAAAAGGCAGCCGGTTTTTAGTAAAGGTGTTGTACCGTACTGTTGTTGCTATTGCTGTTCTTGCTGTTCTGGCCTTTGCTAATTAATAGGCTCATCTGCGTATGCCAGTCCCCTTTACAGTAATATTTAACTGATGGACTTTCAATTAGGGATGCTACAAATAACATAAATTCGGTTATATGCCATTCAATGTACGCAACAGTTAATTGTAAGTATTATTAGTCACTCACTCAATATCTACAAATAGGACCACCAAACTTAAAGATTAATGAAATAAATATACATCTTATGTACTTATGTTGTTGGCCTGAGCTGTGAAGGTAAACCCTGCATGAACACTGATTAGGTAAATTATTAGGTAAATACCACATGTGGTTATATTTAGGCAATTTCCACTGTGGACACTTCTTACTGGCCACACGATATATATGTACGTGTATACGTGTCATTACACTTTTTGTAGCATGCAGCATATTTGGTGCTAATTAAAATCTTTCATTATGAAATCACCTGCCACAATCAGCGGCAAGAGCGACCAACTCTGGTGAGCCCAAAGCAGCGCCCGTTTGACCGTAAGCGTGTAATTGCATTAGCTAAATACATAGCTATTTCAACGATCGATCGGTGTCAGTCCATCGTTCGTTCGATTGACCGGCCAGTGGATGTGTGTTGTCCCTCGTTTCCATTGCAAAATGTTTTCACTACAAATACGCCATTCGATGTTACGAGCATACAGACTGATATACAAACGTATGTACATAAATACATACTCGTATGTATATAATAGACGTACACACGCACATTGCTTTTACCTCTTGCTGTTGTTTTGCCTATTTGGCTATGCGAAAACGCTTTAATGAAGAATTAATTGCTAGCAATTTGCACCGCAAATCAATCGACGTCAACATTTGCTGCCGTTGTTGTCACTGTTGCTGTCGCTATATACAGCAGGCCAACCATTCAATTGGCTATGAAACGCTACGCGATACGCGTAAATTTCACAATTGTTGTTGTTGTCGTTGTTGCTGTTGCCTTCGTCTACAATACTCCGGAGAACTCAAATTAATTGAAAATCCATTACAAACATAGGCTAAATGTCACAATTGGCGTTTGTGGCATGTATTTGCTGGCTACACTGCCAACATTGCGACGAACGGGCCACGCTCTGTGCTACGATGGATTGCCCGAACACTTGCTGAGCGTTACAACAATGGCAGCAGCAGCAACAGCAGCAACAGCAACAGCAATGCCTATAAATGACCAAAAAGGCAAAACAAGTCTCGCACTCTTGTTTGGACGTGCGGCCGTAGGTCTGTCCGTTTGGCCCACTGTGCAGGTTTTGTAATAGCAAGTCAGCTATTGGGCTTTAGAGCTGTTTACCGATTTGTGCTCACTTGCTACACTTTTAGTTCTCTCTCGACTCCTTGCTTGTGTGTGTGTGTTGCAATGGAAACCCCATTCCAGCAATTTAGCGACAAATGAGCAATTAATTTTGAAATAAATGCAAAAACAAACAAACGGGCAAACGGGCAAACAAACAAAGCCGTCGGTAAGGAAAAAAAGAAAAAGAAAACCTGTTGGTACTTTATGGCGAGCCAAATGCGCTAATTGTTTGCCTGACAGCTGCAAGCATTGTTCAATTGGATGAATGCCAAAGATAATAATGAAAACATCTAGAAATATTAGCTTATTGCTGTGAAAATATGTAAACATGCTGCCAAAAATGTACGAGTATAATGAACATCGAATTTGAAATAGAAATCAAGAGTAATACTATTATAAAGCCTATCAAATTAAATATATGACAAAGCAAAAGCATCATAAAAAAGCTGTAAAGTTTGTTGTCAGTTTGCGTCGCACATATCGTTTATATGCTAATTTGCCAAATAATTTATAGGCATTACAACAAGAGCGACAACACAACAGCTCGGACTTGAAAACACCAGACGCACAGACAAAACAAAAGCAACAATTTTAAGAAATATACATATGGATGTTATGTAGATGGCAGCTTAACAAATTTTGTGGGCTGCTGCGCTTCGGCGACTCGTAGCTGGAATTCGAATCTTAACTGGACTGGGACGGCCCATCTTTATCAGCTTATGCATTTCATTTCGTTTCACCTTGTTAGGCCATACAAAACGTTTTTACGACTTCCATAAGAAACAACGTCAACACATATCCGACCACAAATACTGGAGGGAGGGAAACACAAATGAGAGAAAATTATATGCATACGAGTATTGCTGAGCAGTCGATAAGCAGTCCTCGGATGCATATGCACTGTCCATGCATATTAACATAACTTTGACATGTCACACTAATTACTTAATGAGCTGTTCAATTTGGTGGCCAAGCCAGAGATCGCAGTCTCGACAGCCACGACGAAAACTGGGCTTATTATAATGATTATTTTTATTCACATCGCAGCTCCGCTACACCGACTCTACTCATGTACGAAGTGTATACATGTTCGCTGCCGTCGAAGCATTTTTACTGTCGGACAGCTCCGACATTTATTTGTTTATTGATAACATAACGTGTCACAAAATGTGTGTGAACGATCAAGTGATTCGATGCAGATTACACATCTGCTGATGATCTCTCACTTGATTTGATAGCCAACCACTGAAATATTTATACACCTATATAGAATATTGCCAAAATCGCCATAAATTAAATGAAGAGTAGAATGTGAAACACAGCATTGTGAGGCTTTCTGTCACGTTTTCCTTACTGCTTTACTATGTCATCGGAATGTATATATTTGTATTTGTAGATATTTAGCTGGCAAGTACATTTCATGTTTCGGCTTTTGATGTGTTCGGTCTAGCTGCCTAATCACTCCATTGTTGATGTAGTATGCCCCATTACCAGTTCTGAAAAGTAATTACAAACAGCCTCGAATTTCTGCCGCCCCTCACTTTGACATCTCTCTTAATGCACATTTTTGTCGCTCGACAATTTCAATTTGTGTAATTATGCGTAAAATTAAAGCGTTGCATATAATTTGCATTATTCTTTATTTCCCGAATGAGATTTTGAAATGCTTTGTGGTCCTTTGCTGACGATATCTGTTGGGATATCGTGCTCTGTTGGGGCAAGAAAACGTTCAATAAATTACGCGTGCCAACTTGCCGGGTGACCCGAGTTGGTTGCATCTTTAAAATGCCATTTGCATCTTTGTGGTTTGTGCACTGAGTGCGCCCCACTGCACGTTGCATGAGCGAGCAAGCTCATTACTTTCATTAACAACACTCCAAGCGAATACCAACAACAGCAAAAGCAGCAACTACAACCACAACCACAACAACAACACCAACAGCAGCAGGCGGCAAGGCAGCTGCGCTTTATATGGCGTTCACGTTTTTTTCTTCTGTTACTTGCTCTTTCTGTTGTTGTTGTTGTTGTTATTGTTGTTGTAGTTGCCTGCCTTTGTTTGCCAAAACAAAATGCCCAAATTAAAATTTTTCATTTGATTTCGAAACGAAGACAGAGTTACACGGGGAAGGGAGACTAGGGGAGCAGTGGAACAGTGGAGTCGACAGATCGGCCGGCAACGAGAAGAGTCAGAGTCGCCTGCATTTCCGTTTCTTTGCAGCAGCCAGCGCGGTTTTTGTCTGACAAATAGTTTAGACAGCAAATTTATTGGCCACTTAAAGGAGTAATTACCGTTCGCTGTAGCCATTGCCATTGCCTTTGTTTTTGTTTTTGTTGTCGTTGCAGTTGCAACTGTGGCTGTTGCTTGCCGCTTTTAGCCATGACAAGGCCAAGGCTCGCGCGTTGGCGACAGTCTGCAAGCCACATGTAAAGTGACAGCATTTCATTCAACAGACCAAATGGCGCATGCAGTCGTGCCACAGTCCCCACTATTTCATTCCCCATGCTTCATTTCTGGCCCAGTCGCAGCCTCTTACCTAATTGATTTTCAATTGTATGCAAATGTCATGTTTCGGCGTCTCTTAATCGACCAGCAGCCAACAAATTTAATTGAGTTTTGCGCTTTTAATTGCTCTGCCGCTTAAAGTGTTGATGGAGACCCATTTAGTCGTCAGCCAAAGAACAACAGCAGCAACTAAATTCATTTGATTACTTATGTAATTGTCTCCTTCCCCCCTTTCTCGCTCACTGAAATTCGATGCAAAATAATTTAAAAATAAATAGATAATAACTGACTAATTCCCTCTTCCAATTTTATTTTAGATGCCAACGAGCCGCCCCGCATTAAGTGTAATTTGCGCAAGCATAAGCCAAATCGCAAGCCACGCACTCCCTTCACCACACAGCAGCTATTGTCGCTTGAGAAAAAATTTCGGGAGAAGCAATATCTGAGCATCGCCGAACGCGCTGAATTCTCTTCATCGCTGCGTTTGACAGAGACGCAGGTGAAGATCTGGTTCCAAAATCGACGTGCCAAAGCAAAGCGCCTGCAGGAGGCGGAAATCGAGAAGATCAAGATGGCGGCATTGGGTCGGGGGGCGCCAGGAGCACAGTGGGCTATGGCCGGCTACTTCCATCCCAGTCTGATGCATTTGGGATAAGTGGCGGCCAAGTTGGTGTGCAGCAGTCAGCGACACATCAGCAACACAAACAACTGTAACCAAAAAAATGAGCCACGGCAGATGAAAAATGTCGCCAACAGAGACGCTCACGCTCACGCCCCCGTTACTGCCTCCCCCACCACAACCACCACTACCACCACCTCCACCTCCATCGTGGTCGTCAAGCGAATTTCGTAAATTGGCGCCCCGTTGTGCATAACCCAAAATTTTGCTGTGATGTTAGAGCATTTTATTTTACGATACTTCATAACGTTGTTAAAAGTCGAATGCACTCTGTAAATAATGTAAGAATAGAGAGAATAAATTTGAGGGGAGATTTCAATTGTTTTAATACGTTTAGAACTTTGGCATTCTTGCCGAATTCCGTGTAAATACTTAATGCGAACAGAGAGAGAAAGAAAAGTTTCCTAAATGTACATAAAACTAAAAAGTAAAATATTTAAGTGCTTGGAAAAGATTTTAAAGACAGTTTTATTTCGTAACAGCAATTTACAAATTAACATAGGAATAATTTATTTGCAAAACTCAAGTCAACAAACCAACAACAAAATTCATACTGTGTAAGCCTCTAATTGATATTAAATGTACGAGTATGTATTGTATTGTATTTGCGATGTAACTTTGACTAAAAAAGCGTATTTAAAAATATTTTTAAGTACCCTAAAATAAAAATCTATAACTATGCCGTTAACTAGACATTAATATAAATACACAGTACGCAGCCCTATATAAAAATATAAACATATATCTAGCGCATACTACTACCATATAGCGTTAATCCTCTGTAGTTTTTTAAGTTGAAAAATAAAATTGAAAAAATTATTTAAAAAATCAATGAACAAATATACAATTACAGCTGAAAAAATTAAACAAAAATATTGTATTTACTAATTAAAGACTCGTGTAGATTGCAGTAATGATGGCGTAGCCATACTGCGCACAATCTTAACAACAACTACTGGGAGGCGAGTTCGTAGTTCGAACTTAGCTAATATTAGTGCAATTTAGTTTGCAAGAAATTACATATTACTATCTATAACACATTTGCCAAATCGAATTGTACCAATGTTATAAAAACTATGTAGCTGGGTTATTTCGAATGGCAAGGTAAAGATGAGAAATGATACTTTATGGGTCAATTAAATCATTAGCTTAAGTCGAGTATGAAAATGAATTAATTTTGGAATACATTTTATTATAATTTATTTGAGTTCCTCTTTTATCATCATATATACACATTCTAAACTATATATGGTAATTACTCAAGTAGTATTTTCAACATCTACTTACTTATGGGCAAATACTGGAAGAATGACACACATATTCAATTTTCAACACTCGATGGTATTGATTATTTGAAAACTATCAATTTATAGCACTTGGCATTCCATCAATCAATCTACATAATTGCTAGTTGGGTCGCTAAGCCCCCAGAAAATTAATGCAGTTCCAATTTCAGTGTCAGTGCCGCATTACTCATCGTTATATAACAGAAAACGCAGGTCCCCTTTGTAGTTGCACTTGAGGTGTGCTTAGTAAGCTGCATGCGCAATTTTAGCTTAAAGCTGGTGTTGTGTTTAGTAACACCTCTTAGAAATCACTAAAAAGTGGGACTAAGATTCACGCCATTCAGTTTGTATGTATCTGCAAAAGCTGAACCCGTGTTCGTCATCATACGAGCATTATGACATTCTTAATTTTCTGCTGTCTATATTTCGAAATTGGTAGGGCTCAGATTTTATGCCTTGTTATTGAATCAGTTGTAGTAGCTTTATTTGCACCAAATTAGTCTTAACATTCTTATTTCATTTAGAATTGTTACGTAATTCCCGGAGTCTGTGACATTCAATAATTTCACAGCCCAACTGTGCTAAGTGTGACACATTATTGCGATCATTTCAAGGTTTTCAACTAACTTCCAACTGAAACTGATTTGGCTTCCTTGACCGCCACCCACTGTAACACATCAACACTTCAGTAGTTCGAATTGCTTGGGAGGCAATCGAGTATTCAGTCGCGCAAAAGGCGCATTTAATTTCACAACGCAAGTGTAAAAATCAAAAGCAAGAAAGCTTATCAAGAGCCAATTAATATTTAATTAACCAGGCTGAGCGACGGGCGGCAGGCGACAGCTGACGGCCACGGGTGGCGCTGAAGCGCACACATGCCGTACACTTAGTAATGCCGAAGCTGTCTTACTTGTATTAACGCTTGTTGCCGAGCTCAAAAATATCTACATACGTACATACATACACGCATGCAATCAAATAAAGTACAATAACAAACAAATAGAGCTAAATGGAGGTTAAATGCGCGCATATATACTAGACAGATGAGCTACTTATAAGTACCTCGATTCGCAGATTATCACATTCTTGGCATCGATGTGTGCGTGTGTGTGTGTCATAACAATTTTTATTTCTTCGTGATTTGTCGAGTGTCATCGGGGTTCAATAACAAATTCGAATGCAAAACGATTTGTGCGAATGCGGAATATATACAAGTAGTATGTATACGTGTACGAGTACATACAAGTGTACATACATATATGTTTATTTATTTGTTGACAATGCGCGAGCATCAGTAAATCAGTTGATTTTCGTATTGCTGGTGTTGTTGTGATAATTGTACAGTTAGCAGTTTACTCTGCTTATCGCGCTGAATTAAAACCCAATTAATTTAATTACAAATGGAAATAACACGTCGCCGTCCACAACGACATCAAATTTTTCTTGCCATTTTGATTTATTTGCCATTTGTAAACAAGCGTATAATATGCTTGTGTATGTGAGTATGATGTGTGTTTGTGTGTGTGTGTTTGTTTGCCTGTCTGCGTAATAAATAAATTAAAACATTATTTGCCACATGGGCGTTGCTGATAAGCGACTGGCGCAATTGAAACTAAATTTGTTAACAATTAAAATAAGAGACTCGGCTCGGCTCTTTTGTATATATTTAATTAATGAGTTTTGAATTCTACACTGACAGCCGACGGCTATGCCTGAGACCGCCCAGCTCGACATTTCATAAGTTAGATGTAAAACGAATTAATTAATTGTGCATTATTGTTATTATTATTATTGTTGTTGTTCTGAACAATGTACATTGATAAATCCATTGCCACTGCCATGCAAATTAACAGCAAAAAGCTGAGTAGCCAGCCAGCCAGCCAGCAGAGTTTTCATTTTATTTATATGATTTTATCACGAATGTCAAATCGATTGTCGCCACAATTAATTAGGCGTATATAATTACGCTGCAGTCTGCGTTGGCGCCGACGCCGATGCCGACGCCGACGCCGTGAACAACTTCTCCTTTATTAATTAGTACAGATACGCGGCCCCAGGCAGCCACAGGTGGCACGCATGCAAAACAGCGCAACCGCAGTTGAAGTTGCTGTCCAAGGGGCAACGCAACATGGAAAGTGCAACGCGTTAATCAAAACGTAATAAAATCATTTGGCAAAAGGGGAGCCAAGGTAGAACCAATATTGAGCGAACGCGCGACCAACAACATAATCAAAAGGAGGGCCATAGCTCCACACACGTACGTACACACAATCGGAATCAGAGACACACACTTGCACACACATTTGTCTCCCGCTGTGCATTGCGGGCCAGCAATTAAGCTTTATTTCTGGCCTAATGGACTGAGCGCCGCCTGCACTGATTGCGCGCATTTGTTTGTGTAGTAGTAGTAGTAGTTGTTGTTGTTGTTATTGTAGTATACGACTATGTGTGTTGGTCCGAAATGTCGTTTCGCTGTACGCCGTCTGCGCCCAATCAAATGTGTAGCCCCACGCCTTGGGCACAGCACGATATTAACGCCCAACTGTGAGGCGGCGCATTTACAATGATAATATTTGTGTCCGAAATTATCAATGAGCTGACGCGCTCTGCCCCTTTGAACGTATGTACAAATAGTATGTGTGGCAGTGTGTATGGAGCATCAGATTTACGCCTTCCAGAAATTTAAAAACACATATAAAGCCAGCCATGAAAAATTATAAACTTTTATTTACAAACCTATTCCTTGCTAAATTATTGCGTCCTACGAGTATTTTACAAACATCAGTCTTAAGATGACGTTCTTCCATTCAAATTTGTTAGTTTTCAAATGGGAATGAAATAAATTCGAATAAGTTCATCAACATGTTTTACAATTTTTCACTAACACATATTTCGGTTGAAAAAATAATGTAAAAAACATAATCAGGGCTTTAATGCTAGTATATAGTATAGAAGACATGTTCATACGCTTTTCACTTTTCAACAACAAATACCTTTAGAATCTATTTCAATGTGTAAATATATACTAATATAAACCATTCTCGAAAACTGTTTCCTTTAAGGTGTGAGGCTCTGTTATGTTTGTACAACACTCGAATAAAGTGAAATGGTCTATTAAGCTGCCATAATGTTTAGCAAAATGGGGCAGCTTTTCATTCAAGTTAAAATGCGCAATGACTTCATATTGATCATAAACGCAAGCGAATTGGAGATCCGCCTATTTAGCTGGTGTGTATGCCTAGGAAGGAGCAGCAGCACTTGCCCATTGCATTCATTCCTAGAGACTGGTAGACGACACGGCGAAGCAAACTCAATGGAAAAGCAATTCAAATTACGGCGAATAAATTGAGGTAATTAGGTAATAAAAATAATGTTTTCACCTCGTCAATCTTTCTGAGAAGAAAACCACCAACAGCAACCACCTGAACTGAGGCTTATTGCAAAGCAAGCAGACGGAAAGTGGAAACTTTCTTATGCACACTTACTCGTACACAAGTTGAAATACAGACGCACATTTTCAAGGAAAGTATCTTTTATGTGTAGCAAGTAGCAAGCAGTCGACCGCTCGGCATCCTCTGTCGTCAACACATTTTATGCAAATGATTAACTTTCCATAGAATTTTCAAGTCAATTAAATTTTTCATTTCCACACTTTGTTCGCACTTCGACGCCCTCAAACTTTTATGCAGCTGAGTTTTTTATGGTCAACTCTGCTGTTTTTATTGCTTTCAAAATGTGCGCGTAATTACAATTTGACTTGTGCTTCAATGTGAATTCAAATGCCTCCTGCCTTTGCTCTCGCATAATATTCATTGTAATTGGCCCATTTTTGAGCCATGTGCTGTTTAATGAGACACCCGCAACAACAGCCACAAATAACCACATCAATAAAAACATTTAATGCTCTTTGGTCGACGCTGTAATACCCTTTGTGGTGCTAATTTCTGTGACCGAGGGCACCAATCAAAATAAAGGATATATTCAAGAAAAAATTCAACATTTAAAGAGTAAGCCATTCATACGTACACGTATATATGTATGTATAATGGTGACTATATTACCATGAGGACCACAATTATAATAACAATAAAGAATACCTTTTACGAGTATGTTACGAGCTTGAGAAACAAAATTGTGAAAAGCAACCTATTTCCATAGGACTATCAATGAACAATACTTCTTGAGTGAAATTATTGTATCCATTATATCTACTTGACGAGCCCAAATGGATCTTCGTTTATAGAGTAGTATGGCATAGCGTTTCACCTTTCTTGGAGTATTAATTTTTTGGTTAGCTGCAAAAATTCCTGGAAACGAAATGTGTAGAATGCAATTAAACAAAATAGCGTGAGATACGCAGGCGATATGCGGAGCACAACATTGTCGTGGTGGCTGGCAGCCATTACCAGGCAGCCACTGGCTGAGGAAACCTAATTTCCAAGTTTAGAATTCTGCGAAAATGTCGCTAGGTAATCGGCCGGAGGGAGCTGGAAATGCAGTAGCAGAGACAGAAGTCGAAGTAGTGTGGAAGTTGCGCTTACGTTTTTGAATACTCAATTAAATTTGTAGCTGCTGCTGTGCACTGTTTGTTGTTGCTGTTGCTGTTGCTTTTGTCGCACGTTGTTGTTGCTGTTTCGCACTATTTTCAATTGAATTAAATGAACTTTTCGGCCGCTGCATCTTCATGCGAACAATTTCAAGGAATCGCGCATATCAAGCGCGTCGTCGTCGGCACGCTCCGTTTGGGCGCACAATTAATTTGCGCTACGAAACAGCGGCGACTACATGGACGACGCCAGGCAACGTACAACTCGCTATCTGTGAGATACATTAGCGAAAGTGTAGGCCGCCTGCAAATACAATTTAATTTTTTAATTCATGCGCCCACTGTGAAAACGAGACGGCAAGCTGAAGACAGAGACGCCAACAAAATGCAAAATTTGTCTGAAGATTTTAATCGTTGGCATGCGCACCCAAATCGACCCAACAACAACAACAAAAACGACATCGACGACGGCAACAATATACAGTGGTTCGATCATTTTCCAATCAGCTGAAGAAAATCAATTGGTCTGCGCTTGGAAAATTGTTATCAACCTTACAAAATTATAAAAAATTATCAAATCTGCTTGCGTCTGCACTTTTTACCTTTCAGTTGAATGTTCTTCTAACTACATATAACTATATATATTAGATTCAAAATCAACTTCGACGGCTTAACATTTTCTAAAATATGTCCAAAAGCGTTTGCTTGATATTAAAAGGAATGCGTCAGTTGGCCAAAATTTAACTCTTCAATTGTAAATAGATGTTTGGGATGATGCATCCACTGTGCGATGGCAACTTCGACTATGTCCGTGTTGTTCCCATTGAGCCAGATACGTAGAATGTATAACCGGGCGACCAGGCTGGCCAGCACAGCAGAGGCAGAGGCAGAAGCTGAAGTAGATTATATGCCTGCTGCCAGGGCATAAATGAAACGAGTGAACATTTTCTAGGTTGCCTAGATGGGGAAACTTGGGGCGGCTTGATGGCTGGTGGGCAACTGAGAGTGGTTGGGTGGTTAGGTGGCTAGAGGGACGGGCGGCGCATGGCTGGCTGTGCAGAGCAAGGCATTACATGCTTGCTCGTTTCTCTTGTGCCTGCGTTGCTATCGTTTTTGTTGTTGTTGCTGTTAGTCTTGTTGTTGCCTTAGTTGTAGTTACAAGACAATTTACTTTTGTGCGAAATTAAGTGGCATCTGCAGCATGGCATTCCACTTGACTCCACAAAGCGCAGCAGTAGAAGCAGCAGCAGCAGCAGCAACAACAACAATCTATGCAGCATCTCTAAGCTATGCAGCTATACGTGTACATATATACGTGCATACATATGCACTCGTAGATGTGCACGTGTGTGTGTGTCTGTTTGTTTGCTGAGGCGCATTTCTCGCTCTTGTGGGCAATAACTAATTACATTCGCAATTATTTCATGTTTTGGCCAATTTAGTGGGACAAATTTATCTGTGCGGTGTCATCTGCTTAGAATTGATGGCTTGCCATATGAAACTGTTGCTGCAGTCGTTGTACTGCGATTGTGGGGCCATGGCCTATGTACATTTGAATGACGTTGATTGTTACTTTGAAAATAGAAAAATTATCTCAGCCACTGTCGCTGCACTTATTAAGCAAATTAGAAGACATTAAGATATTTCACTGAGATTCATCACATCACTGACTCCTTAGTAGCTATAGTGTCGTTCCCATTCATGAAATCGAAAATACGATTGGCAAAATGATTAGCAAGCTGCATAGATTTATATAAGTTGCTCTTGGCATTTGGGGATACAATTTCAAGTAAAAGCTAATAGGTTTCATCAAATTGATATCGATTCTTATCTTTTTTCCCTTTAAATCCTGTAATGCTTTGTAACTTATATTCAATTAATCATTCAATAAATTTAAAAATGGAACTGTAAAATGCATATCGGTTATAATACAAATTCCATCTGTTTTGGTGGATTCCCAAGATAACCTCTATACTACCAATTATAACACAAAATCCAAGGCAAGTATGATACCCAAGTATCATACCCATACGCACACCTTCCCACTCAACTACACCCGAACACTCACTCACACACACACACACACATACAGATGTATATATATATACATATATGTAAGTGTAACTCAGTATATTTATATATAAGCACCCACAGACTACGCACGTTAATTCAAGTAGAAGCGATTTAACTCCCACGGCTCGTGGTTGTTGCTGTTGTCATTTTGTGCGCCGTTTTATTTTATATGAACTTAATTTTTCTCAACTCGACCACATGCACATATTTTGCAACACACACCTATGCACAACCCTTTTTTTGAACGGCTTTTGTGTGTGTGTGTTTTGTGGCGGCAAAAAGTAACGGTAAACTCAACCATTTATTACATTTTGCAACCATTAACTGGCGAGCGCAGCATGTGCATGAGTATGAGTGAGCGAGACGGGCAATGGGTGCGAGCAGGAGCGCTGAGGAGCTGTTGCTAAAGGATATGACGTTTTGCTTTTCACTGGGCAAGTGAGTGGAAATTTGTTTCATTATAATTATTTTCCACAATTGGACATATTAGTATGGTTGCGTCGACGACAACGGTGATGGCAATGGCGATGGCGGTGGCGACGACTACGACTGCAGCAGCACACATACAACACACACACAGACACAGCATACTTGTACACACTCATCCACACCATTTGAGTTTTTTTCTGTGACTCTTGCGCGCTTGCCAACGAATAGCCGCCATTTTTGCAATTTTTCTGTGCAAATAAACGCGACGAAGTAGAAGAAATTGGGAGCCAGGACATGCGGGCTAACGAATCACTCTATTGCTGTCCTTGTTATACAAAAGAGGCAGCTGATAGCCAATCTAGAAATTCTACGCGCATGCTCAACAGACCGCCGTGGTGAATAATAGTCTCCCCCTATTCCAGAGAAGCCCATAAGCTTGGGGTAGTTTTTATTGATTTTTGCCTGATGCCAGCCAGCCAATGTTTAATTTCCCCAGTCCTGTGTGCGTGTGCGTGTGCATGTGTATGTGAGTGTGGTTGGTATATAAGAATCAGCCGAGTCTACGTGCCACGAATGACAAAACATAAAGTAATAATAATTTTTCTTTCCGCTTAATTGTGCCTGCGCCAACAGACAGATAGCTGTTAGTTACTTAGTATATACATACATACATATGCATCTGTACGTGTATGTGAGCTTATGTTTGTGTATATGTAAAGGAGAGCGGCTTTATGAGTATATGTTTATGTGTGTGTGTGTGTGGGTGGAAGGACATTTTCGTTTTCAGGGCGCTGTCGACGCCACAAATGACCTGGCGTTGCCACTTTTAATTTGATGCCTTTATTTACCACACAAAAGGAGACGAGCAACAAACTGGGCTGTATACACATATATATAAGAGTGAGTATGTGTGTGTGTGCGTGTATGCCGATGGGTGGAATAGAGTGGCCGTTATATGCGTGCGCCTTTTGTGCGTGGCGTGGCGAGCGCGTTGAGCGAGAAAGTAGGAAATACAGCAATTAGAGCCATATTAACCGTAATTAAATTTAATTGTTTAATTAAGCGCGAAAAGTGAGGAAGACATTTTGTGATTTTGCAATGGCGTCTGCCGGCATTATTGTACATACATACATACATATGTATTGGTACATGCACACATACACATTTATTGGTGTATATACACTCATACTTGTCTGCGTATATATAGTGCGTTGTTGGTGCTCATGAGGATGTGTGTTATAGCTTTGCGTGTTCTAGCTTTTAGATTAAATTGTTCAGGGTGCTAATGCCGCTGAAGTTGCTAGCTGGCCTGTTAGGCTGCTATGCTGTTGGACTGTTGGGTGTTGACCTAACAAATAGTCATGTGATTTGATTCGACGCGCCGATTAAAGACCGGCCAATTAAGCGCTCTAATGTAAATTTTCGGTCATTTCGCCTTAATCAAAAGGCGATTAATAGACGGTATGCAAACAAAGTTTTTCGTCTCACTGTTTTGTTACCAGTTTTGCGATTATTGTTAGGATTTTTTTTGCAAGCCCACCTAAATATTTGGAGTCTTAATATACTATATATACTATAACTATATTTAGTTATGTTACAAGGTGCTAACAGATCACTAAATCACTACCCAAACTGACTTCCAATACCCGGTAACACTAAGGACCAATCTGGTTTACATGGGACGGCGGTTCGCGACTTAGCCCTACCTAACATTTCAGTTAATTTTCCCCAAACAATTGCAGGAATGCACATATGTAAATATGCATATAAGTATAAATCGCCTAATACAATTATTATTCTTTTTTTGCATATTTGACTTTCAGAAACAAAATGGCTTATGTCTATATTGGAATTGGCTATTTTTGTAAAAAATAAAAGATATCTTATGCCGACAGCGGTTTATGGGAATCCTATAATTCCGTAGCTCGCATATTGTTTTGAAGAATATGATAAATGTTAATGGCGCCACCAATGTGTGCTTAACAAGTGATCATACTATGCATCTGCTCCTATCTATTGACATATATGTCAATATACATATATCTTTAGATCGGTTTTGGCTTACTCAGCACCCACAGCAACTACCACACACAATCCATTAATTAAAAGGGGTCCGGCTAACAAATGTATCGTCACATCAGTCATAGAAAATTTCAAGAATTCTAGATTAACTTGCAATAATGTCGTGTAAAATTAGCATCAATCAAATGCAGGTGCAACCGAATCGACCAACAACAACAATAACGAATATCAAGTCTAATGCAAGTCAATTGAGAATGTGTACACAAAATTGATCGGACGGTATCGCGTAGTCGCAGTCAAATCTAAGCAATAGCTATATCTGTAGCCATGGCCGTGGCCAGGCCTGGCGACCAACAGATGTCAAGTGGCCCGCATGCCGTCCATTAGAGTCGAATACACACTTAAACAAAATGTGGCGGCTCAACCGACGACGGTTAATGCACGGACAGCGGTCCGACAGAGCCACAAATGTCAACCGCAATGCTGACATCTTAATAATGATGAATTAATGGGAAAACAAGCATATGAGAACAATAACAATAATAGCAAGAACAACAACAACAACGAATAGAGCCACAATGGTAACAAAAACATTTAATAATTTTTCTATTAGGGAAAATCCGTGCTTAGGAAAACTGCAGAATGCAAAGAATCGTACTCTATTGATTGAGAGCGGGCACATTAATTATGCGCCTGTGTGCATACGAGTATGTTTGTGAACATTTTTTTATTCGAACGCTGCCAACAAATACAGAAATATCACTTAATTTTTCACATGTGTTTCGAGATTCGCTGCAGTTGCCGCTGTCGAATCTTTAACTCTGACTCTGATTCTTCCCCTGGCTGCATAAATCATACGAGCCAACATGTCAAAGGTGCAGCAGGACAGCACAGAGAGAAGAACAGGATTTGAATGCGCCGCCAAGAGAAAATATGAAGCCATTGTTGCAAGCATTTCCATATAAAAGCACAGCTAAGAAGGCTTTAGAGGGACCTACTTGGCAACCTTTGGGACACGCTGCATACGAAATAATTATCAAAGTATTGGGGAATTCAAATGTTCGAATATTTAGTGATCCCCTAACATATGTACAACGAAGATCTCTAGGAGGAATAATTAATATTTTAAGTTTAATCGATTGGTACTGTTAAGTGCTTAGTACTTATACCCAAAGTCATGCGACCCCAATTAAATCTCATAGAATTATTATATTAAAAAAAAGCAATTGCATGAACTGGAAAAGGTTCTTTAAGACGGTAATCATATAATTATAGTTTTTGTGTTGTGTATTGCTGAAAATCCAATTTCTGACTATACAAGTAGGGCATTGCAGATGTCGTCACTCTTAAGTCTATAGCCAAGTGCGCGGCGCTCGGCAATGCGAACATTTGTTATGGCAGGCGAAGGCAAGACTTGATCGGCTGGACGATTGGGGTCAGGTTGCTGGCGGGGATATATGGAGGGCTATTATGCATACGGCTAATGTAGTCATCGATGTTTTTGTTGTCATTGTTGCGACTGGTCTCCTCGTTGCCTGTGAGGTGGAGACGTGGCCGCTGATCATATGCAATGGCCGAGAAAGCAAATAAGAAACCCATCAGAATTTCTCACTCCAGCAGGCGCTTCGACAAATAAATATTTTAGCTCACAGTAACAAAAGGCACGAAAAAGGCCAACGCAGCCGACATGGACACATTGGATATTGGTTGAATATTGAATGGGATCGGGATTCACTTGGGTACAGTTGTCCATGCCGCACGCTTCAATAGCCAGTGCAGAAATGCTCGTGTTGTGGTTGGTGTTGTTGCTCATAGAGCAACAAGATGTCCATCTGCGAGTACAGCCGCCGCTACCGCCAAATCTGGTGATCATTTGTTTAAATATGCGCCTGCCTTGAACGTTGTTGCGTTCGATGACAACAATAACAACAACAACAACAACAACAACAACAACAACAACGACAACAGTAACAGCCAGCAATGACATTCGAAGTTGCACGTTTAACAATTCAATTTATTTGCAACATCAAAATTTAACGAACATGAAATTGCGAGAATTTTAAGCTTTTCAACAGAAACAAACGAGCGACACGATCCTGCCGACTGTATGGACAGCCACAGTCACAGCCACAGGCACAACCACAGCCACAGCCGCAGCACCACCATCACCGTCACAGTCAGCACCACTGCAACCACTGCCCACTACTTGTTTGTTCATACATACATACGAGTAGACTTGTATATGTTTGTGTGTATTTTCTGTTGGTTTTGTTTGTCGCGCGCTTTTGTTCTTTTGTTTCTCTGACTTGTGCTGTATTTGTTGTATTTGCTGTTGGTGGTGGTGGTGGTGGTTTGTTTAGCTGATATTTGGACGCGTCGCTTAGTAGTTATTCTTGCTGCTGTCGCATTCGTTGTCCGGCTGGCTTTTGGGGGCTCAATGGGTGCAAAGAGTCAACAATTTAGCATTCAAAGAAATATTTTAAATTAAAATTTCTAAAATTTTCGTCAATGACCGCAAAAACAATGCACCGTACAAACAACAATAACAACCATAAACGCAGGAATAACAACTATAGCAACAACCAAACTATGGCGATCAAATACAATCTGTAGATCCGTAGCCCTCAATTATGCATTTCCACATATTTTTGACTCATCTTGATTTAGTAGTCAATACGATTGATTTATAACATTCATATCGTTCTGACTCGCTATAGGAGCAGGGGCCATTAAGTGACAATATGTGGCATATTCTTACCAAATGTGGAATTTGTACTCGGGGAAATATACATACTTTAACTTTGCTTTAATTCTGATTCTTAAAAACTGATAAAAGTATAGCAAGGGGTGTGGGAATGCATCGAAGAAAAACATTTTTCGGTGAGTGCCGAACAATTGAAGTTTTTTGTTGCATTGAGTTATTAATTTAATTAAATCTATGAGCTCTACGCATTATTCAGCAAACATCTATAAATGCAATAATAATAACTAACACCCCACGGTGGTTGCCGTCGGCCACGAATTAGCATTTATTGTTTTTTTTATTAGGCAGAAGGCGGGGAATCTGCATCAATGTTTACCTTTCTCATAATGAACAACGCAGTCAGTCACATTACAGTTTTTTGTTGTTGTTAGTGGTACTGCTGATGTTGTACCTAATAGGCTAATCACACATCAATTCAGCCGCGCAAAACGAGATGAGAGATGCATGCAGCAGAAACAATAAACAAACAAACAAGCAAACAGACAGACAGCAGACAGCAGCCAAAGATCAAGGCAAACAACAGAAATCCCAGTCTATTGCCAATGGCCTCCATAGCAACAACCCCTAAGTGAGAAGAGTATTCAGAATATCGCATCGACTCATGTGAAAGTCAACAATGCTAAGCGGCTTAGCGCATGTTACTATGAGTAGCTGCCTAACACTCGGCCTGAAATCGAAGGGACGCTGCTGATGCTGCTGATGCTGCTCTGGCTGAAGCATTGCATTGGCCGATGCTGTCCGTACGGATTATAGTAACTTTTTGTAATTGCTTGTTCCTCTGGCTGCGATTAAAACGATTTGTGACTGGGTGCGGCACGCGGCAAAAATAAATTGACAAAATTCTCAGCACTCGACGCAAGAGAAGCAACTTCAGTTCCTCGAACGGCCGCGCTGGTCTCAATTGCAAATTTTTACTTTTAGGCATTTCATTCACGTGAAATTGTCAACGAGTTGATTTGCATATTTGGTGCTGCTACCTGTCCGGGCACATCGATGTTGCTGCAGATGTCGATGTCGAAGTCGCTGCGATCCTTTTCCAAATTGAAATGTCAAACCTCAAGTGTACGCGCCCAGGCGCTGAACGCTTTATGACAAGTAACGCCGTGGAACGCAATTCACAGTGGTACCAGAGAGGCCGCGACAAAGTGAAAAGTAACTGGAAGCTCAGGATGCAGCTTTGTAAAATCAAGAAAATATTTATCACAATGTAAGAGGTGGGATGCATTTTTAGGCATTCCCTAAATGTCACATGCTTCTGAGATTCTTAGCTAATAGAATTCTATCTCATTTATTCTCCATACATATGCATGTACACGTATGTACATATCTTTTGAACATTTTCAAATTTATTCAATAATTTTTTAAATGTTCGTTTTTTAATACATTTTATTTCATTTTATTCTCTTGTGGGAGTGGGTTCAGGGTATTTAAGAGTTGGGCCCGCTGGACACTAGCATTCCTTGTGTTTTGTTTCTTCCCTGATCTAGGAAATAATCGAGAGCGAGCCACTGTGCGACTGTGATGTCTGACTGTTCCATTTGAATGACTGATATATCTGCATAAGCCGTCAACGCATTTTACATGACGACCGCTAAATTAACATTTTCAGCTCTTGTCACACTAGCCGCTTTGGCCAATCCTACCATTGCAAGCAAGTGTTATTGCAAATGCAAATCGTTACCTCAAACCAGTTAGCTGACAAAGAAGCTAAAATGAATTACAGACCCAACTCAAGGCAATATTCCTTTGGTTTAGCATCAGTTTTCCTTTTTTATTTTTTTAATAATAACCCAAACGCGTGCCAAGGCGCAACTTCCGCTTCTTTCGGCAGCCCTATTGCATCCCTTTTTGAAAATGAACCATGGCCCTGCGTCCGCATCTGTACCTTTTAGTCCTATTCCAGCTACTGCCACTGCTGCTGCTGCTGCTGCTGCGGCTCGTCGTCATCAAATAGAAGTTGATCTCAGCTCATTGCCAGCATAATTTGCATAATAAAATGTTCAGTGTTCTTTTATTACAGAGGCGCAAGAAAATGGCGCACTTGGTGTGAGTCACTCACACAAGCCCAGATACATGCATACTCGTACTATATACTTATATATCTACATAAATTTCAAGTGTATTTGCCAATAGCTTTCTTGGGCGCAGCTTGAAAAATTGCAAATTAATGTAAATCCCAGTGGCAAACGAGCATTTTCATAGACATTTTCCAGGCCTGCTGCTGTTCTGAATGCGTTCAGATATATACTTGTATATATATATGTGTGTGTATGTGTGTGTGTTTGTCTGTGTTGTTTATGCCGCCATTTTTATGAGCCAACCTACAAAACTGACACTTGAAGAGTCAGAACGTCTACATTGGGACTTGAATGTTATCAATGAGGTGTGTGT
The DNA here is from genome assembly GCF_003285725.1 of Scaptodrosophila lebanonensis. NCBI lineage: Eukaryota > Metazoa > Arthropoda > Insecta > Diptera > Drosophilidae > Scaptodrosophila > Scaptodrosophila lebanonensis. The sequence goes on from NW_022060538.1 coordinate 23,343,280, forward strand.
GTGTGGGTGGGGGAAGGAGCAGCCTTCAATGTGTTTCGAATATTTTGTCTTACTACATACGAGTATACCAGTACTATATGTTGTAACTTGAAACGATAAACAAGCTAACAGCAACAAGGCAACCACAGAAAACTTTGTCCTTACATGAGCGCCATTTTGTTACCAATGCTTCTCTTCTTCTTCTTCTCTACACACGAGTATATGTGATCCAAGTGGGTGTGCTTGACTTGTCATCGTTGTTGGTGGTGTTGTTGCAACGTTGTTATGTAAACGGAAAATGACAAACGAATTACTTATTGACAACAACAGGAAACAAAAAGTTTGCGTTGTGCGAAATTTCCGTATACTATTTCAAAAATCGAATAACATCGAACAACATGCAGCATTTGTACGAGCATGTGAATGATTGGGGAAAAGGGTCGGTACTTGTGCGCTGCTATGCTAATGACGCCGGATGGCGAAAACATCGAGTTGTCAGTTCGACTTCGACTCTGTGAAATGTTTGGCACTTTCGTCAATAGCAGCAAATTACAACACGCTTGTTGTTACGGCTATGTGTACGAATATTGGAATCATCAGATTCTTAGACTCTTCAATAAACTAGTGCTATAATTCAGCGCCCTATAAGGTTAGAATTATTGGAATCACAGCCACCCAATAGTAGTCACGTGTCAGCAGTCAGTCAACCAGTCGCAACTAGGCGGCCTTTCATGATCATTCATCAAGATAAACGTCACTTGGGCAAGGCGGCGTGTTGAATTTCCGCACGCTTTTTTCTCCTCGAACTAACGTGCTTTTTGACAGCCCGTGCCAGTGGTTGGGCAGGGCGCTTGCCGAAAAACTAAGCCTCTTAGCAGGTCTTGCGATAGGTAGAAATCCTTTAATTGCATTGAGGCGTATTTGACATTTATTGCTGGGAATCGTGTGGTACGTATTTGCTTGAACATGTACTTAGTATGATTGATGGTTGATGTGATTGTATTCGATATGATTAAAAACACAACGGCCATATATAAAAAACAATAAAATTCGAAATGCCAAATCCTTCCTTTTTAAATCACCTCACCTGCAAATTAGTCGGTATTCATTTCTTTATGTATGTATGTTACTTGTAATATTTTATTTGCCATGGCAAGGCGATTCTTTCAGAAAATAGATGATATTTGTGAGAAAAGAGTTCACTTAAAAGTATATGATAAAATGCAATATAAACACGTTCCCTGTTGATCGGCAAAGTACTAAAGACTTAGTACGAACAGAAGATATTATATATTGATATTCAAATCGTTTTGGTATTAAATGGAATATATGGGCTGGCAATTTGTGAAAAAATAATATAAAAAATACTTCTCTGATGCCTAATCAAATGTATACGGTACCAATAGGTAAAATATATTTGAATATAACGTATACGCACTGAAATTTCGTCTCTTCAACACTGGCACTAAAGTTCACAAAAAGGCACCGGTTTCATTTGAATGCACAATAATCTACGACAAGCATTATCATCATGGCATCACCATCACAATGGCACTTACCCGCATATGCTGCCAACCAGCAGTATCTCTCATACACACATCCATGCTCGTATATACACAAGCACCTAATTAAATATTGACAAGTCAATTTGAGTTAAACGATTTGTGCACAGCTGCCGCCTTCGCGCACTGACAACCAATGCGAAGCAACAAAATCCTTACAGCCATTTGCCGCTGCCGATTTGCCGATGAAAATGTGCAAACAATTGGAAATGTAAACAAAGATGCGATTGGAATGTGATTTGATTTCCTTTTAATAGATTTAATTCTATTTAACTTTTGCGCTGCCGTTCAACGACATTTTGATTGAAAGGCAGTGGCATGGCAAGCGAGTGGCAGAGAGTGGGAAAGAGTGCGCAGCTCAACTTTTCACCTTTTCACATGCAAATTTTCAGCAAATCAATGCAAGAAGCGAACGTCACGTAGCAAGCACTCATCAATATGGAGCTCCTGCTTTTTGGGGCTGATAGAGTCTGATTGCCATTTTGGCAAGCGATTTTTTTTTCACTTCAGGTGGAGGAAAAGGCAGCAGGTACAACTATTTTGCATTTTATTTCCACGTTTATGTGCCAACATTTGAATTTGATTTGATAAATTTTATGGTGATTGGAAAATGTTGCGAAATGGGCCACGAGGGAGCAACCGCTTCTAATCCTCATTGCAGGTCGATTTCGTTTGATTGGGTTTGATGATGTAGCAAGCTTATTATTTTCCAAGGTGGCCCATTAGGCGCACAGCTTAAACCAAATAATAGTTAATAATGTGCATCTGCAGTACGAGAGCAATGCGTATAATTTATCGTGGCTATCATTGGCGAACAATCAGCATCGTGCTCAGTCGTTTGAGTTGGTTGATGAATGCATTTGTTGCATGAGCCGTTGGCCTGAACGCATGAATTGCCAATGCATTGGCATTAAATTGGTGGTCAGTACTCTCCACTCTACCCAGGTTCTTCACTACATGCACGCTCTGCCCTGTGGCGTCCACAAATTGTCATGCGTCGTCGTCTGCTTGATGTCTTCATAACACAAAACAAAGCATGGGCTGTTGGCATGGCCTGCATTGGTGGCTGGCTAGCTGGCTAGCTAGCTGACTGGGTGACTGAATGGCTCACTTGTTAGCTGGCTATGTGACTGGCTCCTCTGCTGATGTCCATATATAGCGCCCAATTCGATTACGTTTTCGTTAAATGTAAAATTTATACGCCCCACGTCAGTTGTGACAGTTCACTCACTCGCTCCAGCGAACGCCTCACTCAATGGCCAACAGTACCAGCCGATACAAGGACTGCAGCATAGGCACAGTGTGATCATTCGAGATTTAAGCAATTGAATTCATGGAAAATATTTTATTTATCTTCTAATTCATTGTAGTGCACCAATGCCAAGGTGCTAGCTAACTTAGATTTGGAATTCTTCTCAAAGTGCAAAACAAACGGCTTTCTTGGAATGTTTCCACTCTATCGAGCGTATGAGGAGACAGATGTGGCTAAATAGGTTCCGCCTATTAGCCCGATAATGTTCTTTTTGAAATTAATAATGATTTCTTGATACATGTACAAGAACTTGTCATTGCTCGGGCTGTCATTTTCGATCCCTTAAAGTTATTTAAAAGCTAATTTCTAGCCCTGTCCCATAGTGGAGACAATATACACGCAGTAGTAAATGTTGAATACATATAACTATGGCTTTCATTCAACTGTCGTTGACGCCAGAATCGCCATTGCCTGAACCACCGTTGTCTAGCCTGTATGCCTGTCCATCGGCCCGATTTGTAAAATTTCGCATGCAAGAGGAAATTGAATTGAAATGCACAATTTTCGCAGAAAAAAGAAGCTCGTTACGTTTTGTTGGCGCCGTTCTCGTACATTTGGCATTATTGGCTTTGTTTATTTTTATTTTCCAGCAGCTCAAGTTTTGAAATCAATTGCGAAAATTAGCGACTCACACACCCCTTTGGCCAATAACAATGTTCAGCAGAACCAACTCAAAACTCCCAAAGACGCGCTTGCCAAACTGTAAAAGTATCAAATTACACTTCCGCCGGAAACAGCACAGCGATGTCGGCAGTATTTGACTTGTGGCGCTTTAACGTTGTTATCGGACATCCTTGAAACAACGTGGGTTCATTTCAAAAATATTCGAAACATTTTTGAGTTGTTCGCTGTGGTTGAAGTTATCACATTACCCTTTTGCAGAGGCTGATGCGCGACATATTGATCTGGGTGTGTGTGCGAGTGTGTGCGATAAGGCCAATGCATTGCTAACAAAGGCAGCTTATTCATTCTGGGCGCCGTCCAACCACTAAATGACTATAAAGTAGCAACTTCCGCGACTGTTGCGCAAAATCATTCAATTTCCGTTTGCGCAGCATGTCGCGCAACCCCAGCTGCCAAAAGCCACTGTGGGTGTGTGAATGCCATAATCAAGGGTGTGATTTGTCCTTTTTGCGTTTGCCTTTTGCGCATCTTTATGAAACATCACCGCAATTTAGTTGGCCCTTCTGCCGCCTCATACCTCACACCTCACACCTCACTCACACATGCACACTCACTGCAAAAATTTGAATAATTTTTATTACATGGCGCGTTATGAATTTCTGATGAGTAAACCACATTGTTGTTGTCGCTGCTGTTGTTGTTGTTATTGTTGTTTCGTGCTGTAAGGGGGCGTATGACCAGTTATCCTTCACTAAGCCATGTGACAGTAGCACAATTTATTAGATTCTCAGCTTCATAGTGGGCCTGCCTGCTCGCATCTCTCTTCTTACGTATTTTTTGTGGTCCTGCACGCGGCTTCCTCGCCCGTGTCCCCGTCATCACCATCATCATCCTGATAACTGTGTTGCAAGTTTCTGACGTGGGAATGGGCACCCGAGGACTGGGCGTGAGTTTGGGCGTGCTGTGTAATAAAACCAAATAAAATATTCTTTAATATGCGCCACTCGCCGCTGTCGTTTGTGTATATGTGTCTGTGTGTAATTTGCATATATATTGCCTTGACAAGCATTAATGTATGTAAGCCGGTAATTTTTTAATTAAATCAAATTGTTTTTCCACGTCAGTCTGTCCATTGGCCAAGTTGGTGTGCGGCGCTTATAAATATTAGCAGCTCTCATTGCTCTTTGATTTCAATTTTGATGCACTGCACTTAACACTTAACATTTTTAAAATACCGAACCCGAAGAAAAATAAATTCTCCCATAATTCATGGACTTTCATTAGTTACGTAAAACTTTGAACTTAATAATAATATTGCACATAAAAGCATAACAATAAACCTATTCCAATATAATGTAGTTGAAAATGTGTATTGAAAAATGTATGTATGTAGATGTTAAATATTATTTATTATTTAATTATCCATTTTTAGTTTTTATTTAAAATTTAAAAATTCTTTTATCCAAAGGGAGTTTTAGGAAACGGGTGCACACCAACCATTTTGACTTAATTCAGTTTTAAACAGAATTTTTTTTTAAATATGTTAGATTCAAATTTAAATTGATCGTTATTATCGTTATCTGTAACGCCTAGAAGGTGATGTGGCAGTATTATAGGCACATAAGTGATCAGTACAACTAGATGAATTTACTGGTATATAAAGCCATTTCTACCCATCTATTTCCGTTCAACTAACTAACTAAAACTCTAAATTTGGGAGCATTATGAATTAACAAAATTGAGGTAACGAAATCTTTCGACAAAATCGGCATAGAAACTATCTATCTCAACCATATTATGATACAACTTGAGTATGATTCAATTTTAACTTGAATCACGCTTTTCTATTATGCATATAACTACCAAGGGAATGATTAGGTTTCAAAGTCTTTGCATGGAAAACTATTTTGCGTAATTTTTGGTTTGTTTTTAGATAAAACTAATGATGTTGCAAACTTTGATTTCGGCTTGTCATATACTTAGTAGCATCGTTATTTGTAAATTCCTTACAATAGTTTTGTGAGCTCTTTATTATACCCTTTTTGTATTCCTTGCAATCACTACTCCGCGACTTCAGTAACTACGAGAATTAGACTGCAACTTCATACTAACCATAAATGCTGGCATAACCCAATTTACATTTCTGTGGCTACTTCCGCATTTGAGACGATTAAGTGATTTCGTGCACACTGCGTGATAATTGGATTAATACGCGCCAGCGGCAGTACAAAATTCTGAAGGATGACAGCCTCTATGTGGGTGCTAAGGGTTGACCAGCTTAGGCTTGAGTCCAATATTCCGTTCCCTGAATGGCAAGTAACGAAGGTTAAACGCGCTGCTTATCGACTGCATCTAAATTACACATAGCTACAAACATTCTCATATCATATATCATAAGCAGGAGCACAAGCTCAACACCACCACCGAACCACCGTACTGAAGGGTGGAACGAATGCATAAGCAAACTTGCTTTCGCTTTGGCTACGGGTGGTTAACACGTACCCGTACCGTCGATTCCCCCTTGTTGGCGTTGGCGTTGTTATTGGTATCTAACTGAGTTTCGGCAGCTTCTTTGTTCGAGGGGAAAACATATTTCTGGTGTCGTCAATGGAATGCCCTGTGGGATAATGCCTTGTGAAGTCGGGATTATGATGAAGTTATAAATTGATAAGCGCTGGGCACACTTTGCCTTTACATAAACGCGACTGCTCAATCGAATATGACTGCAGCGATTTTGCTGGCCAATTAAACGCGACTCGTAGACAATTTGCTGCATGTAAACAACAAGCGCGATGCATTTAAAATAAAATTACAGTTGAGTCCGCAAGTCGGCGGATAGACTTTCTGTTGGTATAGTGGCTGCCTCGCCAAACAATTTGTCAGCCAAATCCAACAGACAAACAAACAGGCCAACTGGCCGGTTCGTAACTGAACGACCGTTGACCAAACAGTTGCTCTTGGCCAACACTTAACGTTTCATTACCGCCGCCTTTGGCGTTGCCGTTGCTGTTGCCGCTGCCGCCGTGTTCAAGTCGGACAAACAAATTAAATCGATTTGGCCGACGACGCGTCGACAGAAGCAGAAGCCGCTTCCGAAGTGGCCAGCGGGTCCAGTGTGGCGACGCATCGCCTTTGATTCACATTTGGCGGCATGTTCAAAAACTCCAAATTATTTGACAACTAAATAGTGAGCCGGCAGCTAAGTGCTGTCGTTATTGCCTTTGATCTGCGCCAAGTGCCTAATTTATTAAATAAATCATATGAAAATTAGCAGGCGAGCGCAATGGGCAGCGTCGATTTCTCTTTGATTAATTTATTTGTATACACATTTTGGGACCCCAGAGGCAGTTAAGCGCGCAATTGCCCAAGAGCTCAAAGGCGGCTCGTTGACACAGTCTCGATTTTAACACCTTCGTCTTCAGATGAGCAGCAGCGGGTGGATTAAAGAGCTGTGCTTGCTGTTTCGCTGCTGCTGCTCATTAGTGCGTCGCTTTTAGCCAGCAACGGGGCCTTTTGAACTTGTGCGCCTCTTTAGACACTTGTTGTCTAATTACCCAAGCCATCCGAAATGGCATGTCCACTATACTCGTAGGTGTTGACGCTGACTCTACCCATGACTTCGACGTTCTCGTTCCACCTTTTCACGTGCAATTCGAAGTGTGGCACTGGGTGAAATCGTCAAAACGAAAGGAAAGTTTCTCTGCTTCTTCGCGCCTTCCTGTTAATCAAATTCACGGCACTGTTTCTTTGAAGCTGCTCGGTTGATGATCTAATAATTTCTTACTGTGCGCGGATAGCCTCTCGTCCCTCTATAGTTGCTCAGTTAAAGCTTTATGTCAGCGCATCCTCAAGCAAAGTCAAAGCTGTGCCAGATAATGATCTGGCGGAATGAAATTTTAAATGCGTCTGTTAATCAAATCAGGATACATAATAATTTTGTGACCAAAACGTGAAACCATATTTTGCTCGTTCGTTGGACCCCATGTCTAATGTATATCGATCAGTTGATATATACGCAAAATTTCCGCCAACATTGAGTGCAGAATAGTCGAAACTTAGGTATGCTGCAAACAAATCAGGCATTTAAAATACATTAAAAAAATAAATATGAACAACTTTAAAAGTTGAATTTATATGCTATTGAATGAAGATATATATATAAGATATATACTTGTATATAAACATAAATTCGACTACAAATTAAAACTAAGGCTAAATTTTTTTTAACGGATTAGAAGTATGTCGAAATGGAGACTGCTTGACATTATACTTATTTATTTTTATTTATTTATACTTATTTACAAGAAATTATGTTCCTGTTCTAACATCATTAAATTAAACCTAAACGTCGCTCCAGACACGCGCTAACAGCCTCACAGTGTAGCGCACCAAGCATAATAAATCTTTTGCGTTTCTTCTTCTTATGAGTATTTATTCGACTATGCTCAGGCAAATCCAAATACCAAGCTCCCATTGTTTTCGAAAGGGCGGCCCGAAGCCAAAAGACAAATTCGGCCACAGTTCAACAAATGTACGAGCTGTTCTCCCTTCACATTGATAAGCATCGCCAGCGCAAGCTGCGGCTGATCCTTTCAACGTATTGAGATCAGCACCAGCATCAACATTGCCATTGCCATCGTCATCGACCGCGTCCCAGGGGCAATAGCATCGTGCCATATACATACATACTCGTATACATATAGCATTGCCGAAAAATTCGAAGCAGTTGGAAGACGCGCGCAGCTCCTTGAAGCATAAAACTTATGTATATGCATCTGCTGCTCCGTCCTCTTCTCCCTCGTTGAGTTTGCTGAAAATTAGAGCAATTAGCCTACTGTACTTAGCCCGGCTTGGAAAACGATCAACTAATCAGCGTTGACAAGGTTGCTATAAAATAAACAAAAGCAACAAAAAACATTTTTTAACTGCGACCTTTTCTACTTTTCAACTTGATGGTCGCTGTGGGCGTGCCTTCGAGTCCGAGCTTGTAAACAATTTCATTATCAGATGATTACGTTATTTATGTCTCAACTGGTGGCCAGCTACCTGCGCACATGTTCTGGATCTGCGATCCGACAACAGCGATAGACGACAGTAGTAGTTGCGCAGAGGACAGGGCTCATCTCATAAATAATTGTCTAACATAAATGTCAAAGGGCATTTAATGAAGTTATTAAACGCTGCTTCCCAATTTCTAGGATCCTCCAGCTACCGTTTAAATGCTACGATCAACATTTCTGGGCAGCCACTTTTTCGTGGGTTCAGTTGCCGCCTTCCCATTCGACGCATGTGCACATTAAATGCAATAGTTGTGTGACATTTAGGTTCAGGTGGTGCCCCAAATGTATCATCTATCTTCGCTTGTGATTGAAACAAAGATAGAAATGGTTTCAAGATAATTCCAAACCAATATTATAACAAAGTCCGAATACTGATTAATGCAAAATGGGTTTGAAAAAGAAATATGCAAATTAAAGTGTAACAAAAATCTGAAATTTATTAAAATATGCCGGAATAATGAGGATAATAGTTGTGTAGTACATTAAAAAGTTTCTTTCTATTCAAGATCAAGGAAATCAGGCAGGTAAAATAGAAAATGGAATCTACATAAAAAGTTTGTCCAGTCGTCTGTTATTGTTCAAAAGTTCTCGATGTTCATATGGACAGACGGACGGATCGACAGACGGACATATCTATTCGTATTACATGAGATCTGCCGTGCTTTTTTCTATCTTCTACCTAGTTTTTTTCGATTCGACTTTTCCTGGATCTTTCGAACCAAATTGCATACTGAGAGTCTCCTGATTACAGCTATTGGTTTTTAATGAAAAATTAAATAGAACATACACACTAATTTGTACAAAGTAATAATATTTTTTTTATTAAATAACCTAGCTTGCAAACAAACAAAACTTACACTATACCGTCTTATTTGTAAAAACAAAAATCAGCTTAAGATCAATAGTTACATTTCCCTACTTCGTGCAGTGTGCGATAATGTGACTTCAGATCGGTAACAGCTTTGCCGAAACGACGAGTAAGCTGCGGCTCCATCGAGGGAATGGGTGGATACGGGGGGCCTGTGCCGGACCGGGGACTGAGGTGGCCTGCCAGGCAAATGCCAATAAAACGCTGGCTATAACGAGAAACAAAATTTGTAACGATTCAATTTAAGGCTACGTACAACGTCGCCGTCGGCAAAAGATGAAATAGTCAAATAGACACAGCCACAGTCGCAGTCGCAGACACGGGCCGTTTTGTATGTTTGCTCATGTTGATGCGGCCCGCCTGCCGTGCCCGCCCCGTTTTGTTCGATTCCCCGCCACTTGCAAGTGGCTCAATTCAATAAAATTTATGAAGACATGACTGGCAATTGTAGTCAACCTCCTCCTCGACGTCTTCGACTGACCGGCCGGTCGACCGACCATGCGACCGAATGACAGACCAACTGAATGGGTGACTGACTGAGAGAGCAAACGTCCTTTCCACAACAGTTTGACGCCTACTTGCCCGGCCGTGCCTCGATGCCTTTCCATTGAGCTCAATTGCATAACTCGCAATAGCAACAGTAGAAACAAAGGCTGCGGCAATTACAACTCAATTGCAGGTCAACGAAGCGGCACAACTATATATTTCTTTGACATTTTGGAAATCATGTGCAGCAAATATTTCTAAATTAATTAAGCGAAAAATTTCTGACTGCACTCCTTCCATCCCAACCTGCTTGCCAATAATTCCCAGCGGCAGTTCAAAGGCTGAGGCCAGGACATGTTCAACAAGATATAGATAGGCAGAGATTTGAACTACACAACTGAAACTGTATGTGTGCATGGGTGCTGAAAGGTCATAAATAAGATTGCATAGCAAAGGGCCTAAACGGGCTCTGAGACGAAGGGAACATTTTGTCGCTCCTGCCATTGATCGCGATTATCAGTCCAACACAATTTTTTCAGTTCCGCGGGTATGTGTGTGAAAAATTGACGTGCCTTTTGTTGGCCAGAAGTGTCGTAAAATTTGCCATAAAAAATACTTTGGACAGTTTTGATTTCTGTTTGGGTGGTCGTACAATTTCATTTTATAAATATGTATATATTTCAAATGTCTACAATATTACCTAAAATCAAAATATTTTATTTAGTATTGCTCGGCTATTACAGCCCACTGTTAGTAATAAGCTCCCTTTGATGTACAGATTTTTCTTTACTTCGGTAGGAAGAGGGTTTTCCGATTTTCGCAATCCTTAAAAGTTTCTCCTAAACGTTCTCCGATAGGCTCTCCTGAGCGATTCTCAATTTTTCAAAATGTACATACATATTTAAATGTTTTTGTCTCCCAGTGCTAGTATTTCGCCTAATAACTGCTACTGCAAACTTCTTTTTGGAGAGAAAAATGCGAAGTTCCCCATAACAAAATAAATTTGATCATATTATATTATATTCATATTATTAATTTCAAAACTAAATCACCTGTAGGAATACACCTACACTTATTGTATATTGATTTTAATGTTGTTTTTGCAAGGGGTCAATTTTATTTCACGCCACTTTTATTGATGTACAATCAATAACTTACATTCAATGCGTAAATACAAATGATTTTAATTTCAAGATCACCATGTTTCTGATAATTAGGTGACAACGTGTATTTTTTTCATTGCACGAACATTAGCGCCCTCAATGGGCAAAACATTTCACAGCTGCCATGTGTTTCATTCAAGTTGTAGTTTGATGCCGCTAGGTGTCGTGTTATGTATTATCGATAATACCATCGATTCTTTCGATGAACAGTCAACAACCCTGTACGTGCGTCACTCGCTGCGTGTTTTGCTAATCAAAATAATAGAAAATTAAAATAGTAGAAAAAGTTCTGTTTTTCATTGCGTTGCAACTCAACAGTGTATTCTAGTGTTCGCCCACCAGCTAAATGTCGTGCAAGTAAACGTATAATATACGTAGCGCAAATTTTCAAGCATTTTGCGTGAACGGCAGCGAGCCAGGAGCGAGAGCAACGAGGGAGACCACAACTTAGGTGAAAAAAAAACACTATGCAACATAACTTTTTTTGTTGCTGCATTATTTCGTCACTTAGTTTGTTAATTCGTGATTTTTCAACCTAAACTTGGACTGAAGCCACATTCAGCATTTTAACTGTTTTGTTTTTTTAGTTTGCTGTGTAGCGTAATACATTTTTTCCAGTATCGAGTGCTTATACTAGCAGTGCTTTTTTATGTGCACCTCACAACCGAAAATAATTTCTTTTGTTCGTGTTGCCTAATAGTTCAGTTTTGTAGCCAAAATGTGTTGGTCCATAATGACTGACACCGGTATAGAAATTCGTAATTGCGCGCGAAATTCTGTTGGATTTTCCAATCGGTGAGGCCCACAGACTCATGTCCGCTGAATCACAGATTACCACTGACTAATTACAACGTAAACCTAGTTAAACCAAATCATCAGGGAGCGGTAACTGTAAAAACGATACTGGCATCCCGGCCAACAATTACAACTCTGCATACTTTCAATTGCCCATGTGTATAGTATGGGTTTGCTCTAATTTCTATAGTAATTTGTAATAATTCTTTGATAAATCGATGTGTAAACAGTAATGGAGAGAAACAATGTAAAGCAACTGAGAAAGAAAATAACTACTGCCATCGTTTGTTTAGTTCAGCCATTATCATCATCAGCAGAAACAGCGGCGCCACCCATAACACATCCTTGAATTATTGCACATTTGTGTGTTTGTTTATGACATTTTGCATTGGACCGGCACCCATTTTAAAGTTCATGAGCAATTCCTTATTGATTTTAAATGGCGCCCACACAAGTTCACATACAAGCATACATTTATTGATGCGTCTCTATGTTTCTATTCGCCGATTATTATTGCAGCGCTCAATCCTCCAAGCAGCAGGCCAACTAATAATTCCACCCGCACAGCACAAACACAGTATGTTCAATAGAAATGGGCGGATTTCTGGATAAACCGAAAACCGTGAAACATAATGACCAAGGGGAGGGCAATAAGCTACTCTTCGGTGTCAGCTCAATGCAGGGTTGGCGCTGTGAGATGGAGGACGCATATTATGCGCGCACTGGTCTGGGCAATGCCCTCGATGACTGGAGCTTCTTTGCCGTCTTTGATGGTCATGCGGGCTGCAAAGTATCCGAGCATTGCGCAAAGTATTTGCTCGGGAGCATTATCAGTACAGAGGAGTTCAAAAACGGCGACCATGTAAAGGGTATACGCACAGGTTTCCTGGAGATCGACGAGGCAATGCGCAGCTTACCCGAGTTCACGATGAATGACGAGAAATGCGGCGGTACCACAGCGGTGTGTGCTTTCGTCTCCTCGACGCAAGTGTATATTGCCAATTGTGGCGACTCGAGAGCCGTTCTATGTCGTCAGGGTGTGCCGGTCTTTGCTACGCAGGATCACAAACCCATTTTGCCCGAGGAGAAGGAACGTATTCATAATGCCGGCGGCAGTGTGATGATAAAGCGTGTCAACGGCACGCTTGCAGTTTCCCGAGCCCTTGGTGACTACGACTTTAAAAACGTAAAAGAAAAGGGCCAGTGCGAGCAACTGGTCTCACCCGAACCGGAAATATTTTGCCAAAGCCGTCAGGACACCGATGAGTTCTTGGTTCTCGCCTGTGACGGTATTTGGGATGTGATGAGCAATGAGGATGTGTGCAGCTTTATACATTCGAGGCTGAAAGTAACTAGTGATCTGGTGAACATTGCTAATCAGGTGGTGGACACTTGTTTGCACAAGGTCAGCATTTAACCATTAACGACCTAATGGGTTATCTTTAATTTGTATTTTCTATTATTTGCATCCACAGGGCAGTCGTGATAATATGAGCATCATCATAATTGCTTTCCCAGGAGCACCAAAGCCAACTGAAGAGGCGATAGAGGCTGAGCGACGGTTGGAGAAACAAATTGAAAAGATCACAAGAGGTTGTCTTAGTCGTCTACTTTGTTTATAACTAATCGTTTAACGTAACAGTAACCTTAACGATTGTCGTAACCTTTGAGCTGTGGCGTAGTAGCGTCTGTGTTAGTGAACAAATCTCGTGTAGGTCACATGTTGACTAAATGTTGACTGATACCTATATAGAGAAACCACCAGGAGAACACATAGTCAAAATGTTTAATGTATAAGTAGTTAAACCTTTAGTTAGTAAATCCTTAGCTAGATAAAACCCGAAAAGCGACTTCAGTTGCAACAACAAAAGTTCCTTCCATAAAACAAAAGCCGAGTACACTAAAAAAAAAACCACACGAATCATTGCCATTCATTATTCAATGCCAATGCCAAAACGAAAATGTCGATAAACTTATACATATAGAGTTCTCTCCCCTCACTTAAGTATTGTATTGCATAGATTGCGTGTGGATGTAACTCGTTAGTAAGATAGTTTGCGAGTAAATGAATGCGAGTTATATCATGTTTACAAACTTTAGTTGCTACACCAACTGCCAAAAACTACCAATCAATTGTGGCCATTTTCATACATTTCCCCAATTCATTATAAATTTAAATATAAGTCAGTCCATATAGCGTAATTAATCACCCGCCACAAGTACTCAGCAAGCACAAATGCAATCATAACTACTAACTGGGATTACAAATTTACAATACTAAAATATTTGATACCATTTTCGATGCAGCCAATCAAATGTTGCAAATAACAGGGGCAGGTATTACTAAATTACTAACACGAAGTAATAAAATTTAAATATGGAATTGATGAACTAGGAGAATTTTGTGCAACGGAATGAATGGTGTGTGTTTATAGAAAATATTTATTAGCTAGCCAGTGTGTTATAATATCGCTCAAGTATTAGTTTAACAAACCCACACTTGTATTGTATTTTGTAGTGATGTATAGTGTATAGATTTAGATAATTTTAAACCAATTTAAAAATTACATGCAGGCAGCAGTAAATTCTAAAATGAATTTTTGCAAGTCCTGACATGGTTTTTTTCTTTTTTTTTTTTTTTGTTATCCATGAGAATTTCTAATGTAAATAAATCAAATTCATTTGTCCGCAGCTATGTCACTTTGATAATGAGGACAATAATTGCAATAACTAGAGTAAATGAATTACATATTAAAATTAACTTTACAGTCCAGACAAATTACTTAAAATGTAGATAATGTAAATAAATGCCCAGCTCAGCCAATTCAAAACCCATGCATCGTTCTAAGATGTAAATATGCCAGGCAGCTGGTCAGTTAATGGGCAATACTTAACTTGAAGAACTTATGCTAAAGACAGCGAAAAGCAAACAATTTTATTTAAACTTAGACAAATAATTGTAAACCTTATGCTCACCAGTTTCTAGTGCTTGACTAGCTGTAAAGCCGAACAAGTCAATGCAAAACATAACACAGGTCTAAATTAACTTCAAAATAATATACATGCATACATATTTATGAGATCATGCTTGTGGCAAGGCAAATGCTTTAGGCTCTAAGCCTTGGCACTTTGCATTATATGTGAATATATCTACCTAAGTACTTGAGCAATCCCCTAAACCAACTACAAGTAATACTGTACATCAGCAGTAAGCCAAGCAACAAAAAACAAAAAAAAAAAAAACTGATGTACTTATAGTAAATGGTGAAATAATTATTTTCCGTTTCTGAAAAACAAAAGCCGAGTAAATATATTACGAATAAGAAAAGTTTCAAAAACCAAACGAAAAGTGTTTGTTTGCTGTGTTTGTTCAGTTTTCAGTTACCATTTACTTTCACTGCTTTCACGCCCCGCACACAAACACAAACTCAACCGATGCTGAATATACACTCTAACTTATTCCAAAAATTCCATTCAATTTATTTTATTTCGATAATTTTCATTTTAGTTGACTTTTGTTTATCTATTTAATTTCTACATTCCTCAAGAGCCAGCGAATACTAATGCCTACAAATTCTTTCAAGTAACTCTTACGTATTCAAGCAATTTTCTATGAAAAATCGCGCGCATTGTTATTGTTGTTGTTCTTGATCTTGGGCCCTGGGTGTTCCAATCAAATGAGCTAATTCAATACTACATGTAAACTAAAAGAACAAGCACTTAAACAAAACAAAAATGGGCGTGTCAGTCAAAGCAAGATAAACAGAAAGCAATCAAATTTTAAGATGTGTGAGCATAAGGTATGTTTATAATATTGTAGTTTGTAAATTGAAAAAAATTCTTTAATACCATTTTGTTTACTTTTTTTGATGCAATTTTATATCACCTTTCGTTTTTATGCCCAAATGTTTGAATTTGTCCATAATCTTTAAAAAAAAAGCCCAGTCAATTGATTTTTATTTAGGAATCAATTGAAATGCATGCTTTCAGATTTGTTTAATCAATCACTCAACCACTATTAAGCTATTAAAATTGTTTGCTCTAAATGCATTTGGCAGACATTTAGTTTTAAATTGTTGCACTTTGCCATTCGCATAAGCTAACAAACAAGCAAAAAATTAAAATAACACGTTAGTTTCGGCGCACCGAAGCTTATATACCCTAGCAATGTACTCCTCTGTTTTTATATAACCCGCCGCCTTTTAACAAAATAGTCCGAAGCATCATTGGGTTAATCAACTCAATTTCCACATAATATTTAAAATATCTAAATTAAAAATCAAAGTTATTCATATCAGTTAAATATATGACGATCGCATCTGTTTTAAGCTACAGCTGAATTACAACTCAATATCCCAAATTAGATCCACCTTTTTAAGCAGATGGTTTCTCTACTTTACTATACATATAGTAGAAATCTTACAAAAAGAGATAATCAGTGCGCAATTTTACACCAAAAGTCCTAACATGAAGAGACTAGCTTACATACAAACAACTAGACCCAGCTCCATTGCCGGTAACTTCTATAGCGATGCCTCTTTTAATATGTTCACATATAAGACCAATTATAAAAAATCGTTTGCAAGGGTATTAAAAGGGCCCTAAAATAAGAGAGATACGCGTGTTCCACTGTGACATCCTAATTTTGTTATGATTTTCCAAAAATGTATTTGTGTTACTCCATTTTTAAGAAGCCCGACAAATGTGACTTTTTAAATTTAAAATTGAAGAAACCTTACACACCCACCTAATGAATGGGCATTGTCAATTTTGAACCAAAATTTTCTAAACTCCTAAGAATGAAGTCCAAGTAAATAGCAGTTTTATATTTTGCTCCATTCCTTCAGAAGCTGTATGCTGCAGCACACTTATATATATTTTAATTTGGTTGTATATTTTAAATGTTGCATTTTACTTTATAGTAGCTTAAACAAATAATTCGTACTTCCTATAAGAATTTGTGTACATACATATATTTAATATGAATCGACCATCATATTCAACATTCTTTACTTAATGCCTGCCTTTTCTTTTGTGTTCTCCTTGCAGAGGAAATAGAGCGAGAACAGCTGACAGACTATGTGGATCTGTTAAAGAGTCTGCAAAACAAAGAGGACATTGAAGGGCTTCCTCCTGGCGGTGGACTGCATTCAAAGTAAGTTAAACGAATAGTTATGGTGCTAATTCTAATTCTATTCTCATTTTTTCAGATATCATGTCATTGAGCACACTTTCAAGCAAATGTTTCCGGATCGGCCATGTGAAGTACGCAATATTTTCTATAACATTTAAATTTTATCGCCATTGCCGCGCTTTTTGTTGCTTTTTAACCCTTTCGCTCGCACGTTAATGGCTTTCAAATCGTTGTAATGCAGGTTGGGAGAAGCTTTTTTAATCGTACAAAGAAAATTTCTCCCAGTTTTTTCGCTCTCACAATTCACTCAGCACATGACGCGCTTTTAAGTCCTGTTTCTTGTTTTAATTAATTAATCTCATTTTAGCAATCAAGTCCAAGTTCAAACTTTTTTATCTTCCTTATATATATTTATGTATGCATATGAAGCATAAATATGTTATGCTAAATTTCGTTCATTTAAAAAACACAATAACAACAAAAGGCAAATCTTTAAGTCATAACCTTCATACTGAAAATTTAAAGCCACCAAACTTTTTGTCTTGTATTGTTTGTATCCCTTTATTTGCTACGTCAACGCTGCAGCTCCTGACAGCCCAGATAAGTCCTTTACCACGTGCATGTTCATCCAAAAAATGCTCATGACTCTCCTTCATGCTATGTATCTATCATGTAAGCCTGCTGTTTAGGTCACTCATTCATTCATCATTTCCTCTGGTTATTAATTTATGCTCTTTGTTATTCTTACAGAGTCCAACGCATTAGAATGCAAAATCCAATACAATACAAATGCAACAACAGTACGATAAAAGTAACAACAAAAACAAACAAACAAAACACACCAAACCGTTTTCTACTTTGACATAACCTACTACTAATGATAATAATAAACCTAATAATAGTTTATATAAAAAAGAGCCAGGCGGCAATCAGAAAAGATCGCACAAGCCAATCAATATTACACATACACACATATATATGTATATAATCTGTGTAAACTGTTTATGTATATTGTTGGTTTATGTGTGATTTTTACAAATATTGGAACAGCCCAACCAGATCGCATTCAAGCGCAGTAGGAGTGAGGCAATTCCCATGTACCAACAGTCTCAAAACAAATACCAATTACCTAAATACTTGCTAGAGATACAAGTCTTTACTAGAACTATGTAAAGTAACGTACTGCACAGTGCTCGCAAAAACATTATATTTTCGCTCTGTACTGTCCACGTCTTCGTCGCCTAAAACTGTAGCATCTACATCAGAAACCTTCTATCGTTCACAATGTCATCCATTTCAGTCACCTAAATATGAGAACCGTTGCATAAAATCGTGTTAAATTTTGTTTAGGACCGGTGACTAATTTGTATTTCAATTTATGTATTAATGTTGCGGATTAAGAAAGTTGTAAAATGTTTGTTACTGAATGATCATTTAGTTCATTTTTACATATGTACGAGTATAAGAAGAAAAAATCTTAAGCGTGAAGCGAAGCAAACTTTAATAATGTAAAGTAAAAATATGTTAAAGCAAAAAGAAACCAAAACTTAAAAAAGTCGTCTTAAATAGCAACAAAAAACACAATCAACAAAAATATAAAGTCTAAACTAAGATAAAAAACTAAAAAGCAAATAGATAAACCACAATAATGTCCGAAAATAAACCTATTAATTTGTAAGCCGCGGAAGTTGATTATAAAATTATAAGAAAAGCAAAACAAACAAAAAATAACAAAAGATAAACTCTCAAGTTTGTAGTAAATGTTGAAAGAAAAACATCCAAGACTTTGCAATTCAGTCGTCATCATTCTGCAGCTGCACCGTATACCAATCGTATCATCTCCAGAATTTGCAGGTGTTATCCTTAGAAGCGGTGATAATAGTGTCTCCCGCATAACTGTACGCACATGAAAACACTTCTGCTTCATGGCCGGCTAATACTTGGGAGCACATTCCCGATTCTGTCAACCACAGACGTGCCGTATTGTCCGCTGAGGCGGTCAGCAACATGCAGCCACTCGGACTGAAGCATACCTTGGATACCTCATCGCAATGTCCAGCCATGACCGACAGCTCTTCCATGGCGCCACTCACTTGCCAAACTCGAGCAGTACAATCACTGCTGCAGGTGGCCAGGAGTTTGCCAGCAGCATCAAAGCTAACATCCAGCACCTCATCACTATGCGTGGAGATTAGGTGCAGCGGCTGGTCCAAGCGACGCACATCCCAAATGCACGCAGTGTTATCTAGAGACCCCGTGGCAATCAGCGATCCGCTAAAGTTCCACACACAGTTGGACAACTGAGCGCTGTGGCTGCGTAGCTGATGACTGCAGCTGAGGGCAAGAGCATTGTAATTCTGGTGACTACTTTTATGATGGGGATAACACTCCACTCACCTATTGCTGCGCGTATCCCAAATAGCGGCCGTACGATCAAAGGAACCTGTTAGCAGCAGTTGGCCATCGCGATTGTAATGAGCTGCAATCACTTCTGCGCTATGGTGACTGAGCTGTTGTAACTCCTGTGCCGTCTCCACATCGTACACACGGGCTGTACCATCTAAAGATGCGGTGGCCAAACCGTAAGTGTGCAACGGATGAAATTCGGCGGCGACAAGTTCAGCGTTGTGCCCATAAAGCGTGCACAAACATTGGCCGCTTGCTGCAGACCAAACTTTGGCCGTTGCGTCGAAGGAGCCGGTGACCACCTTATCGCTATAAAATGTAGAAAAGAGGATGGCATTTTATTCCAAAAACCATAGCTTACTGACCATCTTGGCGTGTTGAACCCGACGGAGAAAACGACGTTGTCATGTCCTGTCAGCACATGTTCTACTTCTGCTGTGTTGGTGTTTATAACGTGGCAGGTCCGGTCGTAGCTGCCAGTCAGGCAGCGTTCGCCTCCACGATCAAAGCAGACATTCGTAAGCGGCAGAATGTGCGACACATGGCGCTTGTGCAGATAGAACTTCTTTTTGACGGGCTCAAGCAGCTTTCGTTGCAATTTGTTGATCGCCTGTTTCAAGGCACTAAAGGTATCTTGAGAACTGGATGCGGTCACGGTAGCGGACAAACCAACTTCACCGCCTATGACGGGCTTATCAAGAACGTTTGAATTTAAATTACTAGAACTAGCAGAGGAGGTGCTGATTGAATCGTGTGTCTGCAATTCATGCAGCAGTATACTGTCCGCCAGTGCATCCACATTTGTTCTATAATTTGGATTCAGGAGTTTTGGTGAGTGTTCTAGTTTTATTTATTCTACCAACTTACTTGACATCGAGGTCGAGAAGATCAAAGTGTCGCAAACGATCGGTATTATCGGCAGCGCGGTAATTTAAGGCCAGACCTTTGGTGTAAGAAAATTGAAATAGGTCATCGTATTTGGGCAAATGTTAAAAACTGGAAGCCATATCATGACGTTAAAATTATGTTTTGCTTTTATTGAGAGCTTCATACTCTTAGTTTTCGTTAAAGATATTTTATTTCAAAGTCTATAGAAATGCCTAATTCGATCATACCGATTTAGGATATGCTTACCTGGTGGATAGTAGCGTAGAAAAATTTTGTTGGCTCGCATAGTACAGCTGTGGAGTTTGAGAATGTCGAATTCCTTTAGTCAGGCTTGCTAGCTGCTGTTTGCTGACCTGCTTTAAGTTCTTCCCCGTCAGCGTTACCAACTGACAGTTTGCTGCCATGTTGCCAGGAAAAAGTTTGATCGATTCTTATAGTTGTGCTAGCTAGCTATAGGTTTGAGTTCGTAGACGAAGAAATAATTATATCGCGTCCTAATAAGTAACTGCACAAGCCCGCCCTTAATTCTGACAAACTCCAACTTCAAAGCCCATTAATCAAAAAATGATATTTGTCTTCATCAATCGTTCCTGGTACAAACATGCACGTTAAACTACACCAGTGTGCAATAAACTGAATTCCCCATTTTGATGGACTTAGTTTCCAACACTGGCTGGGTGGGAAACTCAACTAACCAAGTTGGAAATGAATTGTGCCTTGGCTGACTAAAAGTTGGAGCTTTACATTGTGAGTCTGCTGATAGGTCTATCAAGCAATGAAACTACATACATAGGTATGCATTTTAAAACGCCTAGATGACGTAGAATCACTTAAAACTTGTAGGCTTAACTAGTGACCGCTAACGTGAAAAAAATGGTAGACATAATACTATTCCTATTAGATAAACTGCTGCTAATATTTGCGCGATATACATACATACAACCGATTTAGTTCTTCGGCGCCTTCTTGCATCACTTAAGTGCTTTGTGGCCACTTTTTTGATTATAAAACATAATTACCTTGTCAGACATGAACGGTTAGCACCCCAAAGGCCAATTGCTGGCAACACCTGCTACAAAATTTCCGCGCACACATAGAGGCGGCCGTTAAAGCAATTAGATTGTCTTACCTTTCCCGTACCTTACTAAGATATTTTCACTAATTTAATTTCTTCAATGGATATGCGTGAGAACGTTGTACACGAGTATGAAGGTGTTCCATACACATAGGCAGGCACATAATAAAGACACGTAGCGAGGAATAGCCATTAGGCTAATGTGAGGACATGCAGGACACAGCATATTGTACGCAAAAATAGACGCCAACGCTTCTTCCTTAGAAGCTGTGCGAGCACGAATACAAGTAAAAAGAACTGCGAAACATCAAAATGGCCATGCACAACAATGATAAGTAATGATTGGATATTATCCTATCCAATTTTGGGGCAATGAACAGCACTGACAGCGACAACAATGGACGGTTGCAGTAGGTACAGCATTAAACACATCAACAACCACAACGCTTTCGAAGGGCGACCAACACAAATGCGCATGAAACTTTTGTAGAAGGTGCCAACAAAAATAGCCATTCGTCCGCGTTCCCGTAATCGTAACTTACAAACCATTTTATTGATTTGGCGTGGAACGTTGAGCATCGGTTCAAAGTGAGAATACGAATATATATGAACCAAGTCGAACATGGTGCTAGGATAAAGAAAGCCAGTTGTGCAGGTGGGGGGACACAATACTATTTTGGATAAAATGAAGCAACAAAAGCAGAAGCGCTGCGGGAGGTTAAAACGGCGATTCGAAGCACCTGTAATGGACGCTCGCCGTGGGCGGTGAATTAGCTTTGACCCTTACCCACCCACCCGCACTCACGTACAGCTGGTTTTATATTTTGTTATATTTTCTATTTTAAATACAGTATTTGGCAGAATAAAGTTATCTTATATTAACCGCTCGTAAATGGTTTGCCGAACTTCAGTAAACCCAAAAATATTTGAGTTATTTTTAATTGCAGGACTCAAAAGCCTAAATAAAACAAGAACTTGATTCATCTCCAATTCAGTGTATCAATAGTTTTAAAAATAATAATGCGAACAGGAATACCAATTTACAAGTAATCACACTTATAGCATTTCGAGTTATGGATTAACAAATGATAAACATCCTCTTTATTAATTGAAGTTGTGCTCTTACACTTCGAAATCATTCATATTTATAGTTATTTCTTTTAATTTCTTGAGTGTGAGTGAACCAAATCTTGATTTCTGTGGCTGTTTCTGCTGTTGCGGCAGTCAATGTCCATGTTCATAAACATGCCCGGGGGAACGTCAATAACAACAACAAAATAAGGACAACAATGACAACCGCTTTAGGGCATGGTTTGTTTTTGTGCCGGACCATTTTGAGTGGTCTGCAATTTATCTGTGTCGTAATTTGGGCGATTCTTTTACCTAAATGTGTGGGACATATGCCTGGCATCCTGTCTAAATATAATGGAAGGAAGGTGGGATACAGGAAGTCATCGCGGAAGGAAGTACTCGCTGTGAAAGGTAGTCAGTGGCAAAAGAAATCAGAACAGCGACGTCTTATCGCATTTGGAATGAAATCAATTTAAAATCATATAAAACGCGTACATAAACAACGAAATTTAGCAAGCAATGGAAACGAAGGCGGATTTAAATTTATGCTCAATAAATTTTTGCTGATTTTCAGCGATGCGTGTAATGCTAAAGAACAACTCTACATGCATAGGATTCGCTTCGGTAGCGTTGCCGAACCTGCGGTCGAGATGTGAGCGCGGATGAGCCTTAAAATTGCGGCATTGCATAAATTATAAACACACTCGCACAAACATGTTTTTCATGGCGGTATGGGCTGTTCGTTTTTGTAGAAGAAAAGAAATTACCTTTTCAGAAAGTTATTATCAACTCACTTTTATGTCTGTATGCTCTGCATTTGCTGTGATATACGCCTAAGCACCAGAGACACTTTCACTCAGTAAGCAAAAATGTGCTTCGATAGCATTCAGTTTTTAGAGCTTCTAAACCACAAAACGACTAGTCTTGATTATATATTTGGCCCAACTTATGCAGAGTGTTGAGCCGGTATAAGCGACAGTAAGTTCGATTTGTTGTTGGTGAATTATCGGAACATGATTTCAAAAAGAACAGTTCCCAGTTTCTGGCAAGAGTGAAAACTTCAACATAAAGGTTACCAAAATTATTGCACGAAAGCGAACACTCTTTTTTTTCAACGTACATCTTCAGAAACACCATGATAAAATGTAGGTGAGGGTGACATCATGAAACCAATTACGTGTTATATTAAGATTTCGGTTAGACAAAGTGCCCAACACGATTTTTTAGATAAAAATTATAAAAACGAAGCCACAGAGCACACAACCAAAATATTCTTATTTTGTTGATGTGGGTACATGAAATACAACTGCATTACTTAAAACAGTAGTTAAAAAATGACGCCATATTGAAATATGGCGCTATAGGCTGTCATTAACTATATACATTCCCTTCGCTAAAGAAAGAAAGATGCCATTGAGAAAAAAGTTATCGTTGGAAGCCACAGTGAACTTCAAGCATGTTTAATAATAATGTAAATTGGTAAAACACAGGGTTTATTACTCAATGAACTGGACTGCACATAGTCTTATGCCTTTCAAAATAATTAAGGAATAGTAAAAAGGCAATCAATCAATGTCTCTTAGTTAATATCTTCTTTCAAATGATCCAATTTGCATTTTTTGTCACCTGAGCAGTGAACGACGGTTTTATGGCTTAAATTAAATTTCCAAAATTTATGACTGATGAATTAAATTGAACCCGCACAACTCTACACACGCGTGTGCGAAAGCTTTGTTGCCGTTGCGAAAAAACATTAAAGCCAAAATACAATAGGGCCAGTCAAGACACAACTTAAAGAATCCCTTTTATTATTGTAATCCGATCTATCTTGAGTAACAACTGCAGTAGCAGTAGAGACAAACAACAACAAGCTTAAGCATCAGGCGTATAGGGAAAAAATATTCTAAATGCTTCGCAGGATAACATAGTATAGAGCGGTAAATTTGAAGGGTGTGTTTTTGTGCTCGCCCAATCCGATGCTTTAACGCATTAAAATCGCCTAAATTGTCGGTTTGTCATAACTGTAAGTGGTGCTTAAGAAGAATTATGCAATATTGATATTTCAATGTTATACGAGTATTCGTTATGCGGCTTAGGCCAGTTTTATTTGGAAGGGGACATACTGGATCGAATTTTAATTTATGCGTATTACTTTCGCACTTTTGTATGGAAAATTGCTTAGGGCCGTAGCTGACAAAAATGTATTCAACATTGGCGTTTAATGTTCTTCTTTTGCGAGGCTGCTTCCCCTTATTATTCGATTGGCTGGAAAACATTTTATTGATTGACAAAGCTTCTACAGGCGACAGTGAACAATTTCTTTTGGCGCTTGTGGTGTGCCTCGCATTTATGCAAAAGCCTCGCATAGATTTGCGTATTTGTTAAATATTCAACAAGTATTTTTGGCAGCCATTTTGTGGCATAAATTTGCAATGTAGTTGGGAGAGCGTGTCCACAAATCTGCATTTGACGCGTCGTTTGTGAACGCATTTGCACACATTTTACTTTTCATATTTTGTTCTTGTTTCTATTTCTTTTTTCTTATTCTGCTTTTTTTATTATTTGCAGCGAGAAGCAATTTCATATTTTATTGAATGGAAATAAGGTAGCAAACATATTCCCAATATATGTACTAAGCAAATGAAAATATTCGAGAACCAACAACCTATTTACAACTATTTATAAGAGTTATATTACACTGATAACTACAAGAAACATTGGACGATAAACAACTGGTAAGTTAGTTTATATTTATATAAAAATTTTTCCTTGCACTATTTCATTAGTGATATTAAATAATTATTCGAGAAAGGACGAGTTTATTTTATTTTTTGGAATTTTCCCCCCCTTCCCCGGCTACAGAATTTCGTCAATAACGTCCACATAATTTATATATAATTATCTACGGCTGTTTAAAATTAGATTTGCTAATTTTGTTGGCTATAGTTGAGCCGTTTAGTGCATATTTCAGAACTTATTTTGTATAGTTAAAATCATTCATTTTACCATTTCTATACGTACACTGCTTAATAGGACAGAATTAACGGGGAGAAGTAGCACCCACAATGGCGCACTAATTATTTCTGTGTGTATCTCATTGTGTATGCACTCTATCCACAAGTTAAATACAATCATCAAACTAAATGCGCAAAATAACGCAAATAGTAGCCACAGTTAATTTGGCCCTTTACCTTTTCAACTCAGTGGTAATGGCAACAGGCACCCGGGAACACGCACCCCAGCCATAGCACACACACAGACAACCAAACTTCTACAGCTGTTGTCAATGATTTATTTTGTGCAGCGTTTACGGGCATCACACAAAATGAATTAAGCAGCTGCAAAATTTGTGCTACAGGCAACAGGATACGGCAACAACAAATGTTATATAGTATGTGGGGAAGGAGCAACTGTTGAATGAGGCTACAGTGTGAACTCGTGCAACTAAAATATGAATTTAATTAACATTAATTGCCAGCATATTCTACGTTTGCACCTGCGGCTAATAACCGAAGAAATCGTCCAGTTAATTGCATAATATTATGTATACGCAGCGTTGACCCACAGAATAGCAAACTAGTAGGACGGTCTTGCGCTGGCACCGTTAGCTCTACCAAGCGTTAGTTGTTCTTCTTTGCGTTTTTAGTATTGCCATAGCTAGTGCGAGTTTTGCACACTTGTGTTTATGGCACAAGTTTTTGGAGCTGCCCAAAAAGTGAAAACGATGAGGGAGCAAAGCTTTTGTGTCCTTCTCTGTTTTCGTGCTAGCTGTTGGTGTTGAAATTTGTTGGCAAGGCACAAAGTTTGTTTAAGATTTCTGACTTCTAATTCAATTAAATCTGCTGAACCACAAACCGCTTCATGTTTCTCTGCCCAAAAGTTTTTAATTTTTGTCCCCTTTGCATAGCTTTTCTAATGCAGCGCCCTGCACCTGAATCACAAATTTAATACATATATGTATGCGTTGATGTAATTCAAAATAAAAAGTGGAAACAAAGGCTACATCTCGCTTCCTATAGACACATTTTCCTTTCAATGTTACCACTCTGATTGGTATAGCAATCGAGCTATTTTCTATGGAATTGGTTCGCAAACGGGGAAACATCTACTGTTTTGCTTTAGTCAGCGTAAAGTTGCATACTATTTGGTTAAATAATTCGATTTGTTATTTTTCATCTTCTGACTAGCTAGCCACAACTTTGAAAATGTGTGACAGAATCACACGGATGCAAATACTATTCCTGTTATGTTTGTTCCTTCTCGAGTATAGTATAAATGGTGCTGACGATCTGATGTTCTCTTTCTATTCATTTAGTGGGTCACTTGGTCGTGCAGTCCAAAAGTTTTTTTTTTAGCCATTAAAGCCAATGTGCTGTGGTTTGGGCAGCCACTTCATGTCTTTCACTCTCACCTACACTAACAGGCTTTCTGTGGGCAGCCATATTTGCAGTACCGACAACCGCAAAAACGCATATCTGAAACGTACACACCTGCACATTTATTTGCGGTTTCTAATACATGACACCTTACTTGTTGTTCTCCCATGCCGCACCCGCTGTGTACATTCTTCCGCTTCACGTTGTCAAATGCCTGCATGGGCAAAACCACGCGCAACATTATAATCGGAAATTTAGACATTGTTGGTCTTCGTGCAAAATGATATTTGCGAAAGATAATCGCGTTAATCCGGTGATATCGTAGACGCACACACACACTGGCACCTATACACAGTTGTACCGCGAGTCAACGATATGCTTGAAAGTTTCCTGCTTGTTCCTGCCACTTTGATGGCTCATTCTATGTTCCACGTATGCCGCCACACTCAAAGGCACACATATGCCCCCCAGGCAACTCACTCTTTTCTGACTTTGAAGTCAGCTTTTGGCGTTCGTATAATAAGCTTAGCTGCCTGCCAAGGCATAGCGTGTGTTCAGATATATATGTACATGCATATATGTAATGTGTGTGTTTGTGTGTTAGTATATACAAGTATATCTGAGCTATTGTTTGTTTAGCGTTTCGCTTTTATATTTGCTTTGGCTGCCATTTGAGTGGCATGCAATGCTCGCCTTGCAAACGCGCGCCGATTTTTATACCCTGTACATTAAATGACCAAGGGTATATTGGGTTTGTGAAAATTGAAAAATGTAACAGGCAGAAGGAGGCGTGGCACTCTGCACACAGTATATATATTGATTCGACTGTTCATACGGACGACATTAATCTCAGAGTCTATAAGAATCAGAGACACCAAATTTTGGACGCAGATGTACATATGTGTACTCGGTACAAGTGTTTTTAAAAATGTCCTCCTTTGCCCCGTCCACCGCTATTAGTGATTTGCCAAATAACATATGTATATATTCTCTATGTGTTGATAACCTTGCCTTTTATGTAAGCAATTAAATTTGTTCAAGAGTTGGCACAATATATTACAATTGGGCCTGCTCAACACTAGCTTTCCATTCTTGTTATCAGTTACGTTTTAGAGAAGTTTTTACGCATATAAATTATTTTCACTCACATTGTAATTTAGATGAAATCTCATTTTTTACTGCGCTGTCTTTTCGTTCCGTTCAGCTACTTTTTTTGCGGATGTCTTGAAGGCACAAATAAATTTCGACAATATTTTTGCACGTTGTGTCGTGTAGTTACCTGTTGGGGAGAGGCACTGGATGGCTTACAACATATACGCAGATTTTAATCACTTTGTATATAAAGTAAAGCTTTCCGTGACTATGTGTATGAGGGTAGCATGGTTTTCATTGAATTTTTTCAACACCTTTGTAAATTTATTGCGTATCATCAAACAAAGGCAAAACAAGGAGTGTTTGTGGCGCCACCTGACGGGCGGAACTACTGCCGGAGACCGAGGCACATACAGACTCGCAGTCGCTCATGTTGGCACGTTAATTGAAATTCGTGGATCCCAGATGGGGTATTCATCCATTGACAACACGCTATATATGTGCTTTGCCTTGCCTTGATTTACGCCCTGTAACATGCTCGCCGTATATGTTAGTGCAAATTTGTATGTATGTACATATATATATACAGCAAAAACACTTTGTAGTGAATCCAGTCGTAATGATACAACACGAGAAGACTGCCAGATTACACTAAAAATTAAATTTATAAAAGCTTTACTACCTTTTATTATTGTCATTGTTGTATTGTATTTAAATATATTGCGATATTTTGATCACAGAATGTGACCTGAACGCTGTACTATAAGACTAAGTATTTGTCTTTAAAATTTGTAATACACTCAAGTCAGGATTCCGTTTGAAATAATCTATACCCTCCATCGATAAATAAAAGATTACTTTGAAACTGTTTAGAGGAGGTGTGGAAGCTTGTACAAGCTTATTCTTTATCTGTATGAAAAGTCGAATCGATAGGTCCGTATCTATGATGACAAGAATTTCGGAAAATATAGAGAGAGATTTCTTCGAATTAAAATTCGATACCTTTCGGAAAAAGCATATCCTCTAGTATATACTATACATCACAAAAGAAGTATTCTTTAATTTAATTTACTGTCTTATGTACCCACAGTATATGCGCTTGTTTGTGCAACATCCTGTCTGCATGTGGCTTGTCCACCTCCCTTCGTAATCCAGTGCAGCAACGTGTTGAATTACATAACTTAAAGTTTTCTGCAGCAGCTGTCGATGTCGTGGCATAATCCCGCACAGAGATATCCGGTACACTTGCCCGACCTTCGCCTGAGTCTCGACCATTTGCAGCTGCTTCAACAAGTGGCACTATACATATAGTGGGCCACGCCTTTTGAAAATGTCTTTTAAGCTTGTCGCATGTTCTCCATGTATGCATTTATTTTTCCATTGAATTTTATTTGCCTTGCTTATTAGATCAGCGGTGGGTTCAACTTTGATCACGGTTTGAAACTTGTGCAAAATTCCAAAGCCAAAGTTGAAAATTAAATTCTTTGGCCCACACACACTTGAGGACAGGACGTCAGTCAGGCGGAGGCGATTGTGCAGTTGACCTGCTTCGCCATCGTCTTAACCCGACCGCTTTCTATAGCGTGAGAGCGAGCCTCGATGGGTGGTCGTCGTAAGTAATATGCAAATGTAATCAGTGCCTTCATTTTATGTTTTTTCGATTCACGTAAGTGGGTGAGTTGAGTTTTATGTGTACATGCATTTCTTTATGTATGTACGGCTTATATGCCTTCAACTTTGTGTGCATCTTGCCCTTTGTTCTAGCATAAAAAACGCACACCTACGTACTCATACACATACGCAAGTATGAATCTGTGTGAATATATGCTGGCTAGAAATATGAGCTATATAAAAACCATCAATTCGCTTCTGCGTGGCTTGACGCCACCTTTGCAGCTGCTGCCAGACAGGCCAATGCAAGGTTGGGAAAACCAAACAAAAAGCAACAATCCTAAAACGGCAGCAAAAAAAGAAAACAATAACAACAAGAATGGAAAACTAGAACTATATATACAACTATTATATACTCTGGATCCGCTCCTAAAAAATATACTTAAAAAATTAATTTTTTTTTAAAATTATTTTTTAAATATAATTAATAAGATAAAAATTTAACAACTAGCAGAGACATACAATTTCAGTAACGTACATTTACATCGGGATTGTCTGTGGTTGGGGGCAGATAATCACTAATTATCCGAATTGTGAAAAGATTCCAAGAATTATGGCAGTTATAATACCGGGGGAGAAATAAAAACTTGCACTGCGTATACATATCAGGGAAAATTTGGTGTCTCTAGCCCTTATACTAGTGTCTGAGATCTAAGCCTTCATACGGACAGACAAATAGACATGGCTAAATCGACCCTTCTGATCAAGAACATACATATACTTTGTCTGTTAAATTTTTCATTTTGCACAAAGCTAATATACCCTCGTACATTTAATGTACAGGGTATAATAAGTAGAGTGAGGAAAAGTCGTAAACATGCAAATTGCTTTATAAAAACTGGTTGCGCCTGTTTTGTTGTTGTTGGAGATTGCATGTGCACAACGTTGTCGCTGGCCAGCAGCAAAGCAACATAACGGAAGGCAACACATAAAGCAACACTGTTTTTACTATATCCTTTGCACTTAACTAGTTTTGTGGTCACTGATTGGATCGTTCAGCATGCGAGCGGGGCGATGCAACACTGACATGTTTTGAATCTGCTCTTTTCCATTGACAGACGCTGGCAGCAAAGTGAAAACTTTTATATATCACTATGCAGGCAATTTTAAACGCTTTCGTTGCATACATTTGAGCATATTTTTGCCTTTCTGATACAAAACTACGTTCACGTGCATTTAGCTATTTTGAAAACAAGTTTGCACACAAGGAAATAGCATACATGTACAAATTGTATATACTCGTCTACATATACCCCAATTAAACTGAATTTAGGTCGATTTTTAAATTTATCTCGTACTGTCGGTTTTGTCTCTGCATTTCTTTTTGAGACTTGCTATGGTAATAACAACATACTCGTATAATACCTAATCATTTCCGATATATTTGTATGTGCTTTGATTGAGGAAATTCATTTGAGCATTTCATTCCTAATTCACTCCATTTCCATTTAACGAGCAGAATTGTTTGCTTTTTTTCTGCTATGCAGTGCGCGCATAATGAAATTCACGGGCATAAATGCACGTATGACATTAGAATTTCAAAAACGCCAACCCAGCTTACTGCCTGGAATAGGCATGGCCCTTCACTGGCTTTCTCTCACTTTCCCTCGTCGTGCTCTGATCTAAAATGTTGGCTAAAAAAAGGCTCGGCTTCACATCGCTTAGCCTCGACAACAAAATTAGAACAGGCATGTCGTATAGACATTTTTCGATACTGCTGCAACTGTCAATTTTAATCAATCTAAAACGAGCGCGCAACAGCCGAACGGCGACATTTTGTTTACCATTCTGACCGTAGTTGTTTGCAAAGTTGCATGTGGCAGTTACTCAAATCGCGTCTCAATGTCATTTTAATGTTAAATACAACGTCATTCAGCACCATCAAACAATTTACCGCTATATATTTACGAAAGTTCATTTGCGCCTATTTGAGATGTCTACAAATTAAGGAGCTAAAACTTATCTTTAGGGCTGCCAAAAATAAAACAAAATAATTCATTAACTCACAATATAAGTGGAATAACACTGGCCTTAATAGACTATTAATATTTGCATTCTGGAAAGACATTAGAATATGGTTGCAAGGTACATACGAATTTAAGTTTAAAACTCTCTATTTAAGTTCAACATTCTCTTGTGTTGTCGTATTTTCCATCGTAAACAAGAAAGGAATGCTAAAGTCGAGCAGGCTCAACTCTTAAATACCCTGTACCACCCCACAAAAAAGAAACTAAATTAATTAACTAAATTAATTTAATTAATTAACTAAATTAAATATAAAATATTCCATACATGCATACATACATTTACATTTACATCAGAATCGTGCCTATGCGTGTTTATGTACTTGTACATATGTATGTATGTGTGCATTGGGCCTGGTTATATGGCTTTAACTTTCTTTCCGATCATTCTATCATAATGAAACTTGGTATATATATAATCACTAACCTAATGTGACTACCAAATTTTAGTTCAAAATTCCAAGAATTACGGGAGTTATAGAAAATCTGAGATCCTTGCGTTCATACAGACAGAGAGACGGACAGACAGACAGACGGACATGGCTATATCGACTCGACTTGTCATGCTGATCAAGAATATATATTCTTTGTGGGGCCTACCAAGCCTCCTTTTTTTTTTGAGACTTTTATCTATTTTACTTTGCACAAACTTATTATACCCTTGTACCTTTTAGGGTAATAGCTCGTAAGCCTTGTTTCATGAATAAGTATTTAAAAATGCGAGAAGGATAGTTATTTTCACAAGTTGTCACTACAACTCCCAAACTTATACTCAAAGGCTCGTTTAGAGTAACAGCGACAACAGGAACAGCTGCAGCAGCTAATCCGTCAACGACAAATCAGCCTAAGAGTAGACTATAGAAAATCCATTGCTGATTTGAAGTCATTGAATCATCCGATGTGTCTAAGCTTAACGGCACATCTTTGTTTGGTTTGCTGTTGGTGTTGTTGCAGCGCTCAACAGCTTGCGTTGTTGTTTCGCTAAGTGGTGAATATTTCTTCTTTTTTTCGATGGCACATACTATACATTTCATTTATGAAACTAACGGAAAATTGAAGAGCGCGTGCAAAAAACGGGGGTGTTGGGTATATATTTGCCGATGCGCTGTAATTGAATGCTTGAATTTAATTGGAACTGCACGCTTTGTTGATTCAACACACACAGCTTGGTGGCAAGCTGCATAAATATTATTGAAAGCCAGCCAAGCCACTTGAGCGGATCGAATGCCACGACACATTTCACTCACACATACAAACACCTGGCAATTTCGTTAACTGCAGAGGCAGCAACAGCACAATAAACTCTCTTGTGAAGATGCGGTGGCTAAGCAAATACTTTTTGGCAGCACTTCGGGCTAATCAAAAACTATGCAGAAGAAAAGAATAAGAAATTATATGGGAACCATTTGATTTGGTTCGGCTTGACAGCTATGCCTATAATTTCCATAGTAGCTCGTAAATGTGAAGCACTGTCGGTAGTATTGGTGATATACTGCCAATAGCCACAGGATATACGTAGAAATAAGCCGGTCCCTCAAAAGCTCCCGAGTGCCCACAAAAAAAAACGAGGAACTAAGGCGGGCACGACTCGAGTCCAGAAACTTTCGGGTAAACACAAAAAAATTAACTAGAGAGAAAGTCACATGCAACAGTGGCATTGGTCTTATTAAAGAAGCCACATAAGGCAATGGACAAAAACTGTTGCAGCCGGTGTCATAAACTTATATCAAAATTGGTTAGTACACGTATTTAGAATTTAGACATTGGTAATAAAATAATTCGATTTTTTCAAAACTAGTCCCTTCTTAGACCTAGTCTCCCCTGGATTTTTAGGTCTTATACATACTTTTAAAAAAGGTCAAACTTTTACCTGTCTGCTGCCAATAACTATTGTTGCTTTGGCTTTACTGGACACGAAATAATAGACGCATCCCCGATGAAAACACTTCAATTCTTGACTTGAATTCGTCTTGAATAAGAACATACATATATCTTGTTTTTATTACTTTGCTGGATCTTGAACTATTTATACCCTGTACCCAAAGGGTACAAGGGTATATTAGTTTTGTGCGAGTGCACATGGAACACACAGAAGGAGGCTTGGTAGACCCCACAAGGTATATATATTCTTGATCAGCATGACAAGCCAAGTCGATATAGCCATGTCCGTCTGTCTGTCTGTCCGCAAGAATCTCCAAAAGTATAAAAGCTAGAATAACCAAACTTGGTATACAGATTCTCCTGAGCCTGAGAAAGGACGAGTTTGTTAATTTTTTCTGATACACCTCCCCACTACTTTTTTGTGGGGTGGTACATGGTATTTAAGAGCCTGCTCGACTTTAGCATTCCTTTCTTGTTTTATACTCTGTACGTAAAAGTGAAAAATGTAACAGGCAGAAGGAGGCGTAGCAGACAA
The DNA here is from genome assembly GCF_003285725.1 of Scaptodrosophila lebanonensis. Taxonomy (NCBI): domain Eukaryota; kingdom Metazoa; phylum Arthropoda; class Insecta; order Diptera; family Drosophilidae; genus Scaptodrosophila; species Scaptodrosophila lebanonensis. Next base: position 23,377,282 of record NW_022060538.1, read on the forward strand.
AGTATATATAATATTGATCAGCATGTCAAAATGAGTCGATCTAGCCCCGTCTGTCTGTCTATCCATTTGTATGAGCACTTGGATCTCAAAGACTATAAGTTTGTTTTACTTTTTAAAGTATTTTTCGAAATACCGTTAGTATAACAACCAATATATCGTACTGCGTACACATATTGTGAAAAAAATTTGGTGTCTCTAGGTCTCCCGCAAACCTAATATACTCTTGTACCTTTTAGGTAAAAAGTATAAAAACGTCAATGATGTGAGCTCAATCATATTATTCAAGTGACGAGCAGTGTAAGTATATACGACCACATAGGCTTACAATCATGGATTATTTTTCATGAATTTAAAATTCTTAAGCTTTCGCGCACTTGTGTACAATTTCCATTTTCATTTCTCAAGGAGGCATTCCCTCCTATGGCCTTGCCATCAGCTACAAGAATTTTCAATTCCTATTTTTTTGTTGTACTGTTTTTGTGTTCTCCTTTTATTTCAGCTGTTCCGCGAACCGCATCAAGCGGCTGCGTAGTAATTGTCTGCATTATGTCCAATTGCTAGGGCAAGTTTGCATAAAACCGAAACCGTTGCCTACTTAAGGACTATGATATTGTTTGGCATAAATTGGAACACGCTCACACTAACATTAGGTTTCTGGCAACGTTGTCGTTGTCGCTAGGGGGCAAGTTCGATGCTCACCCGTCGCCGTCTCGTTCTTGTTTAAGGCTTTTTACCCAATCGCCGCAATTTGTATTATGCGCTTCAGCGCCTTTCCACTTAATGCCTTATTTGTATTTAATCGCTGCTTCCGTTTCTCTGCTGGTTGTTTCGAGGCACAAACAAATATACAATCGTACATACAGACAAGCTTTAGCACGTCCATATCACGAAAGTTTTGCATTAGTACGTGCCCGTGTCAGCCATCGACACTCAACACAGATAACACATGACACACATTTTTCTGATATTTATCATGTTTTTGATACTGGGTGCACTACGCCTGTGCCTATAAGACATTGCGATTATATTCGGAGAGACTATTGCTATGCTCAAGGACTTTTGGATCCTTTCTTGAACTCACGCTTGAATTATAACATTTGCATAATGTTTTACTGTTTTTAATCTTCATATGTCGCCTGTATCTTTATATGCTTAAAATGGGCAGGTTTTTGTGTATGTGATGTTTTCTTCATAGCAGCACCGCACTTTCAATGCTGATCTCATCTTCCGTTTTAAGAAGATATAGCTAATCCACATGAATTATAACATTTGCATAATGTTTTACTGTTTTTACTCTTCATATGTCGCCTGTATCTTTATATGCTTAAAATGGGCAGGTTTTTGTGTATGTGATGTTTTCTTCATAGCAGCACCGCACTTTCAATGCTGATCTCATCTTCCGTTTTAAGAAGATATAGCTAATCCACATTAGTAATTCATTTATATTGAAAAGCCTTTACCTTCATATTTAAAATACCGTAGTTGCTCAGAGTTGCAACAAAATAATGGCCATACGACCATATAAAAACACCAACAGATAGACATTGGCATTTGCCAAAGGCACAGAATGTTACAAAAGAACTTTTTACACGTTGAGTGTAATTTACGGAATTATTATGTGCGATAATACCAAGCAATGAAACAAAGAAGCACAAAATTTCCCCACTCCGCAAACCCTTTTCTACACATACCCGTATATTCCAAACAGTTTAAAGTTTTCGCATTAGTCGTGTGACATTTGCATTTGCTGCGTCATAGAGCGGAAATTGAAGCAGACGTCGGTGGCGACAACAACACAGGCAAAGGCAGCAATAAAGAATGCGCCGTAATGCGTATAACGGAAATACAAGAGACAGGCCAACCAGGCAATAAGGCAACTAGCTAGGCGCCCAGCCTTTATCCGGCCGACTTGTGGTATGCAATAAAAAGCAAATGTATCGCAAAATGTTATTACGCATACGCCATGTGTGCGTTGGTGGCTCGACTTTTGCTTTGGGGTTCATGAGACGAACGCCCTCCGCTTTTAAAATGCCATTGTTTGCAGCTGCGCTTGGCTGGCCAGCCCCACATCAAACATCCCCGTCACAAAAAGTATTAAAGCATAGGCGTTCGCCTGCGAAGGCCAAGGCGGCCTTGCTTTTTACTTTAAGATTCTATTTTTTTCTGCTGCTGCCTGTTTAATTGTTTGATTTTAAATTGTGTTTATTTGCCGGGGTTATGAGCCGAAGGTACGCCCATCTTGAAGTATTTAAGAAACTAGTGGGTCCAATGCTAGCCACTCAGCCATTGATTGATGCGACAGCCTTGTTCAAGAAAAAGAAAGTACAATTTTCAATACAGTTTTATTAATAGGGAAATGTTCTTCTTATGGGTGTTTTTGTCCGCAAATCACGCGCACAGACACAGTCGCATTGGCACTGACTCATAAAAAGGCCTGTGAACAGCATATTTCAACGCCTGAGCCCAAAATTTGGAGATAACAATAAGCCGCGTTCGTTAAGTCACAAAAAGTTGCAACATAATAAATCACTGAGAGCAACTACAACAATGACAGACCTGATGACGATGACTGTTTGTAGGTTGAACCTGAACGAAAACCAGTGTTCTTTATTGTAGCTGGTACCCCCAAGCACCGACACCAAACAATCAACTCAGATTTTTGTACCCTACACCCGAAATGTACCCTATACTAAAAAGTCTCAACGCCAAAGTTATGTTATGCAGAAGAACACATATTATATGTATAACATACCGCAACAAGACGAATTTATGTATAACAGCTAGAGGTGCCAGAATGGGAATGAAGACTTGTATGTATTTGCAGATGAAGTTTATTTTAAACTATATTCGGGTATGGCTCAATTTTTTGCAAACAAATTCTCGAATAATCCCATCATCATAGTCTAATGTTTCGACAAGCGGTTTACTACCTGTTATAAAAACAATTAGCTCGCATTGTCTGAAGTCTATTAAAAATCTTATTGGTTGGCGCAGCATTGTTTATTTAGTTAAAGGCTGTGGCGAAGGAGGCACAGGAAAAGAGTATGCAAGAGTCAGGTACATGTGGATGTTTGGATGTTTTACTCGTTTTTATTTTAACGTTGATTTTTTTGCTGGTCGAAATATTTGGAAAGGCATATACAAGCTTCGGCTGAAAAGTGGCATTGTGTTATCTTTAATAAGCTGACTGCTACGAAATTAAGGGCATGCACACATTCACATACTTGGCAGCAACACATTTGTTGGCCGAACCAGCACCCTCTTTGCGGGTACACTGGCCCGAAGTCGCGTCGTCTTTGGTTTGTGTGCCAGGGAAAATGTTTCGGCTAGACAGATAGTCTGACAGACAAGACAGAGTTGTGTGTTTGCTAAGAAAGTGGTTAGTGGTTTTTCGCATGGGGCGTGCCCGCAAACTTGAAGATTTTCCTTGTGACTTGGACTGACTTTAAGTAGGTAAAGCCGCAGATATTTGCAGCCCAAAGTGGCTTTGTTTTTAGTTTAGTAGCATATATTTCAGCTGAGCTGCTTTTAATTTATGTGCTCAAGGACTAGCGACAAGATAAGGCCAGCAGTGTCGAAAAAAGGTTGACGCACACACGCACTCTGACAACTATAAATTCTTGCACTTAATCAGCGTAAATGAGAGGAGCTGTAGCGAGTTAGTGGCATTGTTAAGTTTATGGTCCGTATACATAATGTGACATGATGTTGAGCTGGTGTAACCAGGGATACAAAAACGTGTGCGGAAAAGGAGAAGAGAACAGGTTCAACTCGCTTATTATTTTGAAGGTATCGTCTTGTTTATCTTTTCTAAAAATTTAATTATAGAATAATATGCCTGTAGGTTTTAAAAGGCTTATCACTATAATATTATGTTATGGTACTGCTGGCTGTGATTCACTGGAGCTCTGCTCGAGCATGTGTAGAAAACAACGGACTTGTGAATACTTAGATTTTAATTTTGGAATTAAAAGCGGATCTTTGGTGCAATACATTTTGTCTTGTACGAAATAAATAATGCTTAAATAACAATTACATTGGCACATTAAATGTAATTTTCATGTATTATGGTCTCTTGGTTCAGTTGTAGTTCAGTCTTGCAACTGAGCTATGTTCCCTGAAAACGTTTTATATGCGTAATTTTTAATAAAGCAAACTAATTTTTGCCGCCACATAAACAAGCAAGTGAGAATGTCGACCAAAACAGACACAGGAGACGAAGGGCAGTGATGGAGCTACGCACAATAGAGCTTTCAAGCACGTGTCTGGCTTCCAACAAACTATGTGTACATAGTAGTTGGTCGCAACAACAATACCACATAGTAAAGGAACAATATAATTTTTCATTGAGTTGATGCGAAGATAATATCCAATGCTAAGCTAAGCACCAGGCAACACAACTAAAAAGAAGGGCTGCTACGTACTCGGTTCGCTTGCCACCGAGACAGATGCTGAATCGGGAATAGAATGGGGGAGAACAGTGTAGGGCTGGGTGCCACAAATGCTATAAGGAAATTAATGAAATGAAATGTCGGCCATGCACCGACTAAAGCTGGGGACAAGGCGAACTGTGACAAAACTGTGTTTCATTTTCCACGAGTTGGTTTGGGAGAGTGTGTGCGTGTGCCACCGGAAGTGCATTGTTCGCCGTTGTTGTTGATTATACGTTAATGGAAAAGAGTGCGCTACAGTCGGGAAACAACTCCCAGCGCCCAACGACAATGCAATTTGCGATGCTTTGGACGCTTTAAGTGGCATCAAAACTTTGCACAAAAGTTTTTAATTTACATTTTAACTTGGCGAGCATTGTCCGTTGGCTACACACGTTAGCACATAGCCATCCATTGCCACAGAGCCATGCCTTCTAGTTGCCAGGTAGGTTTAGGTCGCTGTATCCTAAGGATAGTTATAATGCCATTAGCATTTAGTTAGCAATCAGTATATTTTGTAGACGTCCATGAACTAGTTCCCCGTTCTGCGCCTTCGTTCGAGTCCACGCCATCGTAGTCCACTTACCGAGCCCCATTTTTTAAAGCTATATTGCATGAAAAATTTAATATAAAGTTAAATGTTTATTTACGCAGAGTGCACACTAATTGCACGCGGCCCACGAGCGGTCAAGAATACACTTCAGGAGCTGCATGTTGACGGTGCTAAGAATGTTGTTCCAAAGACAGGGGAACTTGGGGGCGTTGCAGTTACTCAACTGGTTTGCATATTACAGCCAACGACTAAACTCCCCACATGCATTTTATACACTGTACCCAAAAAGTAAAAGGGTAGAAGGACATATTTTTCTCTATCGCACCCCCTCGCTATTAGTATTTTTTTATGGCTGCCGTAATTGTAAAATGAAAACTGCGCTTTTTTTTTGTTTTTGCTTCTTTATTTCAAGATTATGCAATTTCAAACATACATTAATACTCTTAGATCTATGCAAGTACATGCATATATTATTTAAAATTTTTGAAGGGTGTACCCTTCTTGCTGGCCGGGTCCTCAACACCCTATTTTTGTTTTATTTTGAGTTTTTTGCAACTACTTTTTCCACGCCCAATTCAAGTGCCTCCCCCTGGCTTACGAAAGCAATATTACTTACTTAAAAGTTGACGAAGGCGGCACTTCTCCCTGCATGCATTTTTTACATTAGATTGCTTTAATATGACAGCGTACAGGACAAGTAGAAGATCTGAAGAGGAGGAAATGAATCTCGATCTTATCCCGATTTGTCACAAAGTCAGCGGACGACGGTCCACGATAATGTTTGTTGACAATGACATTCACTTTTTGACATTGTCGACAAAAATGACATGTGGTACATACTTTAAATTTCGCAGAATTACCAAGAGCGCCAGAAGCTTGTAATCTTTTAAGGTGGGAACGTTGACATATCAAGCGAAATTTCTTGTAAACGTCTGACTGTGAGTTTGTAAAAAATATGAACAAAATTTGCAAATGTCTTTAAATATTCTTGCTGAGGTGGCATTAAATAAGTACTCACTGAAAGGGTTTACAAGTATTTATTTTTACAAGGTATGAGTGGAGCAAGCTTTAAAGCGTCATCTGCTATTTAAGTCTTCACCTTTTAACCCGATGTTGAAGTGTCACTAAATTTAATTTTATTTTTATTATTTTTTATTTAACCACATGTATTGTTGTGGATTTACAATGAATTCAATTAAAAATGCGCTTTTGAATTTGTATAAGATTTATTTGTAAATCCTTTATATAAAAATATTTTTAGGTTTTTGTAAGGAGGGGGACAGTGTATATAAGATTTGGGCGTGCTCAACTTTAGCCTTCCATTCTTATTATACTTGTACATATTTTAAATTTTGTGGTGACGTGGCAAACACACACACCTAATGTTTTTCCGAAGAATTTTTCAATAATATAGTTGTATTCAGTAATTGCTCAACTGTAGGTCAGATATAGTCAAGAACAAATTCTATTTTTCTTTGGAACGATTTATACTTTTCCCTGCTCACCTTATTCTGAAACCTTTTTCTGAAGTATCAAAGAGTCCATGCGACCGTCATAAAATATTTCGCTCCCAGCTCTTTGCCAAATGTCGCCGCTTAGTTAGAGTGTAAAATATTTTGAAATGTTTTTCTTCGTTTGTGTTCAAATACATACATAAGTATGTGAGAATTTGTGGATGAGAGTTGTGTGCTTGTATTTGCGTCGGCATTTCCTTTAATTTAATGCCATTTTCAGCTGAGTGCAGGTGACGGCATTTTTGCAATGGTCATTCCTTCTAATTCTGCGACTCCAAAACGCTTGCGCAAGCACTTCGCCCGCTCTGCCCACTTAGCAGCTCTTGCCAAAATATCAAAAATAGAAAGAGCCAAGTTTGTGCATACTTGCAAGCGCGACCTTTGTGGAATTTCAAGGATTTTTTTATTATTTGCGAGAAGGACAAGAATAAAAATGTGGGCGAGAGTGAGTTAAAGTTATTTTCATGTGCCAAAATACAAATCTTCCACTCGATTTGCACTCGAACTTCATCGTCGACTTGAACTTCGTCAGTTCGTTGGCTGGCGTATAAGTGATTGGGCTGGCAGTTGCCATAACGAATCATTGAACACGGTTGCGTCAAACACTGTCAATGTCGTCGCTGCCTTGGCTCCCAGCCCAGCCCATCCATATTCATTCCACAAAAATAAAATTGACTAAATGTAGGCAGAGCTCTTTGGGGCTTTAGTGCTGCACATACTCGCTCGGGCAGGCTCCCGTTTAAAATTAGCGTACAACGCATTAGGGTTAGCAACGGTGACAGACTGTTGAGTCAGCCCCGCTTTGTGGGCCCGGAGAGTGAAAAGTATTTTGTGTCCATAGGCAACCTTATCGTTTCAGTATTTCATACAAAAGACACACAACTGTCGACCTGGCGAGATGTTTGGCTGGCCATCTTGCTACCTGCCCTGCTGTGGTCGAGACTATGGCGAACGTGGATTCATTCAACTCTGCGCTAATGTCACATGCTTTGATTACAGGGGCGTGAAATTTTATTGATTGGCCAGCTAACGTCAGATAAATGATGAAGCAATGCCTAGCACAGGCAACATGCAACGAGCCGAGACATTGTCAATAACGGTTAAATAATTGAGGCAATGTTCGGCTACTGGATATCCTTTAAACCTTTTTCTACGATTCCAAAGATCAATTTCAAGCAAAAGCAAACAAATATGCAAAAATTCGAATATATAAATCTTTAAGTTGTATAGGCACTACAATAAGGAAGGTCTCACTGCATATTACCCAACCATTCGAATTGATTAGCATTATATCTAAATCAATTCATTTATTAGTCTGACTGTTACGTAGAATATAATAAAATTAATATAATCCACTCTTGCATTCATGGCAGCAGGGCATTGTAAACGTTCAAGCATTCAATTTGCTTACAATGTCCTTCACACAGTGTGCATGTGTACGTTGTTGTTTTTGAGTGTTTGAAGCCGTCTAACGTATAGTATATTAACTGCTGCTATATTTTTCGTTGTTGGTAGTCGTTGTAGTTTTATCTATAGATCCACTTGCAAGCTCTAGCAGTTGCTTTACTCTCCTCTTCCTGTTGATTTCTTCTTTCAATGTACGCGTCTTTTCTTCGTGCCCACGGTATACACTTTCCATATAAAACGAAACGGAAAATGGTTAAATCTCTTGCAGAAGCAGCATCGCCAAAATCGAATTGAAATTTCTGTAATTCAAAGGCAGGCAGACGACAGGCAATCTGTTGAATCTCTGATTGAATGAGCTGAAGGTGAGGTACGGTTGGCTGACTGCCTGCATTGAGTGAATGATTCCATGATGCCCAATACACATCGATAATTTGTCAAGAGACAACCATTTTATTTGCATAAATTCGATTCCAATTTTTTAACTGTCCTTGTGGAATGGTCCGCAATATTTCTATAGAGCAGTTCAGGACTGAGGGTGGAGGGAGTTTATTTAAAACCACAAAAGGTTAAAACTATGTTTATATAAGCGTAGTTTTAGAAAACTGATAACTTTCACAATAATGTTTAAAAAAATATACCGTTCTGACCACGAAAGTATTTATATAACGGTTCGCAAACAGGGAATATTCAGTTATTTGGAATTTAAAATTTCAATAAATCCATATTATGAGATCACATTTTTGGTCCAGTCCCCAAAATTCGAAAAAAGGGTCCTAAACACACATATGTATGTATGTACTTGCACAGCTTCAAAAGAAGCCAAATTAACTTTAATTATAGATATTATCGATTCAAATTGGAATGGGTAAATCAATGAATATATGGTAGCAACCATAACAAGAAAGGAATGCTAAAGTCGAGCAGGCTCAACTCTTAAATACCCTGTACCACCCCACAAAAAAATAATTAAATTAATTTAATTAAATTAATTAATTAATTTAATTTAACTAAATTAATTTAATTTATTAACCAAATTAAATATAAAATATTCCATGCATGCATAGATACATTTACATTTACATCAGAATCGTGCCTTATGCGTGTTTGTGTACTTGTACATATGTATGTATGTATGTGTGCATTGGGCCTGGTTATATGGCTATAACTTTCTTTCCGATCATTCTATCATATTGAAACTTAGTATACGGATATACAATTACTAACTGGATGTGTCTACCAAATTTCAGTTCAAAATTCCAATTACGGGAGTTATAGAAAATCGTTAACAGGGGGGGAGTGGGGGGGTGGATCAGAAAAAATGAACAAACTCGTCCTTTCTCGGTCTCAGGAGAATCTGTATACCAAGTTTGGTTATTCTAGCTCTTATACTTTCGGAGATCCTTGCGTTCATACAGACAGACAGACAGACAGACAGACAGACGGACAGACGGACATGGCTATATCGACTCGGCTTGTCATGCTGATCAAGAATATATATACTTTGTGGGGTGTACCAAGCCTCCTTCTGTGTGTTCCATGTGCACTCGCACAAAACTAATATACCCTTGTACCCTTTGGGTACAGGGTATAAAAATAATGTTTTATATAAGAGTTGTATAACATATGTTAAAGAAAGCTATTCAATCTGTACAGGGCGAAACGCAAAGGGCTAAACTTAGCCAATCTAAATTAATATTTTAATAGCAGGTAGAAGGTCATTTTTGAAGCTTGTTTTACAATTTTATAAAACAAAAACAGTTTTACAAATCAGAAAAACTAAAAGCTTACCCGTAAATATATGGCAATTTCACAAATTAACAAAGTGCTATACGTTTTATTAGTAACCAATTGTATGAGGAATTAAAAATACATATCAACGTACATACATACATATGTACATATAAATGTACTTATGGAATCAGAACATTTTTAGAGCTTATTAGCGTAATAACGATAACACGCAATGACTATAAAAGCACCGGGCCAGATAAGCAAAGGCAAAGATTGTATCATGTATATACATAAATACATATGTATGTATGTATGTTTGTATGTACATATATACATTCATATCGAAAACAAGTGGAGAAGTCGGGTTTGCCGACTTTGAAATACCTATCATGCTGATCAAGAATACAAGTATGAATGTATACTTTGTGGGGTCTGCCACGTCTGCTTCTGCCTGTTACATTCTTCAGCTTGCGCATACCTAATATAAATATCTACATACATACATACGTCTTATACATTTCATGTACAGAGTATAACAACACAAAGCAGATAAAGAAAAACGTGTGTACACACAATCTACGAATTGTACAAATACGATTTATTCCGGAAGGTGTTATAAATTAGTAGTGTGTACTACTGCATGCAAAACTCAGGCAAATGATTAGAGCAAACAAAATCAACGAGCGCGGGCGCTCACAGCCATTACAGAAATGTGCCCCATTGCCCCGCACTTTGTTAAACAACAACAACAATTAACGCAAAGAGCAGCGTACAGCTGTTCGACTGGCCGCTTGAGTTTAACAACACCGAAACAAATGAGAGCGCGAGAGAGCGAAAAACACCCGAGACTTTGAGAGCGAGTTGCCAACCAAAGGCAAATCTTCATTAGACATTTAAAGCAACTAATATTAAAAGAAATCCGCATTTAAAGTAAAGTTTATGAAAACTTAATTTTTATGTAAATTAAATACCCATTTAAATGCTCTGTGAATCTATTAGCACTAGCTTTTTGCTTTGTATCCACTTTACTATGTGCGCAAGCTGGCAACTCTGTAACTACGTCATCAGCTGTGCGCCCACGTCATGCCGCTGTGTGTGTGCGCGCAAGTTTGGTTGCAATTTTGTTTTTTTTTTTTAATATATAAGTTTAACAAATTGCATTTTGAGGCAGGCGCCACTAACAACAAGCCAGCAACTCACGTGCAAGTGGCCAACAGTTGGCCTAAAATTAGAACGTTGACTGTCGCAACAGTGACGTGCGTGACATTGAATCTCATTTTGCGGCATCGCAGAGACTGAGAGAAAGCTACTACAAGCAAAAAATAAACGAGGAAGCATTGCTGTGGTGGTGGTGATTTGGTTCGTTGGCTGGCAGTATCAGCTGCTCGCTCTGCGCGTAGGGAAAAAATAAAATTCTTATTAAGTAGAGAATTGCGTATCGCTTGTTTAACAATTGCGAAAATTCTCCAATAGCCAAGGAAAACGTACAATAACACACTGCAAACTTGCATTCCCCATCAGGCGTTGCATTTTATTAACAGCCAATGCCAGATGAACACAAAGTAACAAACACTAGCAAAGACCAGAAAAGCAACGACTTCTACACAAAACTGGAAACTGTGAGTCAAAACGTAACCACTGAGTTCCACGCGCCTGCATTTAATATCAACGCAAACGGCAGACTGTTTGTTGTATAACCGCCACACGAAAGCGAGCTAGCAGTATTCCAAAAGTGACCTAAACGTGTCCAAAAGTGAAATCGCAGCCATGTCCATCGCACAGACAGTACCAGTACCAGAAAAGAAGAAGAGTGTACCCAATGGCATTAAGTTTCTTTTTGGTGGTCTCTCTGGCATGGGTGCCACGATGGTAGTGCAACCCCTGGATTTGGTGAAGACACGAATGCAAATCTCTGGAGCGGGAAGCGGCAAGAAAGAGTTTCGTAATTCGTTCCACTGTATCCAGACGGTGGTGAGTCGCGAGGGACCTTTAGGTCTGTATCAAGGCATTGGAGCGGCCCTGCTGCGTCAGGCTACCTACACCACTGGCCGCCTGGGAATGTACACCTATTTGAATGATGTTTATCGCTCACGGTTCGAACGGGAGCCTAATGTAATGGACAGCATGGCCATGGGAACTATTGCTGGAGCATGTGGCGCTTTCATCGGTACGCCCGCTGAGGTGGCCTTGGTGCGTATGACCTCGGATGGACGCCTCCCACCGGCTGAGAGACGTAACTACAAAAATGTGGCCAATGCTTTGATGCGCATCACCAAGGAAGAGGGTCTAACAGCATTATGGAGAGGCAGTTTGCCAACCGTAGGACGCGCCATGGTTGTGAATATGACTCAATTGGCTTCATATTCGCAGTTTAAGACCTATTTCCGAACCGGACCGCTGCAAATGGATGAGGGCATTAAGCTGCACTTCTGCGCCAGCATGTTGTCTGGCCTGCTAACCACTATAACATCAATGCCTTTGGACATTGCTAAGACCCGCATACAAAATATGAAGATGGTGGATGGAAAACCAGAATATCGCGGCACCGTCGACGTCTTGTTGCGTGTGGCCCGCCAAGAGGGCGTATTTGCGCTCTGGAAGGGATTTACGCCCTACTATTGTCGTTTGGGGCCGCACACAGTGCTCACTTTTATATTGCTGGAGCAACTGAATCAGGGCTTCAACAAATACGTTTTGGGTGTGGAAAAAAGCGGTTCGGGATTGTGAGCAAAAACTGAATCAGAAGTTGTTAAAGTTTTGCAATCGTACCTATACCACATACACTTATCCACATACCTTATTATAAGAAAATCGATGTACGACCAGCGATCTATGCCAATATCAAAAGCGAACCCTAATCAGCCGAGCTAACAAAGTTGTGAAGAGAGTAGGATTAAACCAGGACAATATAACTGCGAGTGTACTCGTATATATTTAATACATGTAATCAACGTAGGGCATTTAAGAATCGGAAATTCCGTTGACAATATTACAATGTTGAGACAGTTTTCTATATAACTTGTTAAGCTTTAAGTTGAAAGTCGATTCTCAATAAAGCACATATAATCAAACGACACAAGCAAATGTCAGCAATTTAACGTCACTAGGCCAATGTTTTCGCTCTTATTATCCTGTTTAGTGTTTCTATTTCTCGCAACATTGTTTTAAGCGCAGCATCTGTTGTAAGCATCAGTAAGCGAAAGCGATCCCAGGAGGCAGTGCAACATTAAAGTGCTTTTTGTCAACTGTGATGCTACCCATATGGCCACATTCTACACTGAATTGTAATCGCTATCAGCTAGTTGCCTCTATATGGCTACCGTATGCGAATGTCCGCGATAAGCTCTATCGTTAAACTTGCCAGAGAAATTTTGTATGAATGTTTTTATTATAGTTGCACAACAGAAATCGACGTTTTCCGAGTGCAGGCAACCAAGTCAGCCACCAGCTTCAAATGATAGCGTGGCTGCTTTGCGTACGCTGATAAGACCGACGATAACCTTTAGGCAGGGTATAATAAAGTAGAACTCTTGTTATTGCCCTGGACATGTTTATTACTACAGTACTGGTTGGCCATTAAAGTGAAATCGCAGCCATGTCCATCGCACAGACAGTACCAGTACCAGAAAAGAAGAAGAGTGTACCCAATGGCATTAAGTTTCTTTTTGGTGGTCTCTCTGGCATGGGTGCCACGATGGTAGTGCAACCCCTGGATTTGGTGAAGACACGAATGCAAATCTCTGGAGCGGGAAGCGGCAAGAAAGAGTTTCGTAATTCGTTCCACTGTATCCAGACGGTGGTGAGTCGCGAGGGACCTTTAGGTCTGTATCAAGGCATTGGAGCGGCCCTGCTGCGTCAGGCTACCTACACCACTGGCCGCCTGGGAATGTACACCTATTTGAATGATGTTTATCGCTCACGGTTCGAACGGGAGCCTAATGTAATGGACAGCATGGCCATGGGAACTATTGCTGGAGCATGTGGCGCTTTCATCGGTACGCCCGCTGAGGTGGCCTTGGTGCGTATGACCTCGGATGGACGCCTCCCACCGGCTGAGAGACGTAACTACAAAAATGTGGCCAATGCTTTGATGCGCATCACCAAGGAAGAGGGTCTAACAGCATTATGGAGAGGCAGTTTGCCAACCGTAGGACGCGCCATGGTTGTGAATATGACTCAATTGGCTTCATATTCGCAGTTTAAGACCTATTTCCGAACCGGACCGCTGCAAATGGATGAGGGCATTAAGCTGCACTTCTGCGCCAGCATGTTGTCTGGCCTGCTAACCACTATAACATCAATGCCTTTGGACATTGCTAAGACCCGCATACAAAATATGAAGATGGTGGATGGAAAACCAGAATATCGCGGCACCGTCGACGTCTTGTTGCGTGTGGCCCGCCAAGAGGGCGTATTTGCGCTCTGGAAGGGATTTACGCCCTACTATTGTCGTTTGGGGCCGCACACAGTGCTCACTTTTATATTGCTGGAGCAACTGAATCAGGGCTTCAACAAATACGTTTTGGGTGTGGAAAAAAGCGGTTCGGGATTGTGAGCAAAAACTGAATCAGAAGTTGTTAAAGTTTTGCAATCGTACCTATACCACATACACTTATCCACATACCTTATTATAAGAAAATCGATGTACGACCAGCGATCTATGCCAATATCAAAAGCGAACCCTAATCAGCCGAGCTAACAAAGTTGTGAAGAGAGTAGGATTAAACCAGGACAATATAACTGCGAGTGTACTCGTATATATTTAATACATGTAATCAACGTAGGGCATTTAAGAATCGGAAATTCCGTTGACAATATTACAATGTTGAGACAGTTTTCTATATAACTTGTTAAGCTTTAAGTTGAAAGTCGATTCTCAATAAAGCACATATAATCAAACGACACAAGCAAATGTCAGCAATTTAACGTCACTAGGCCAATGTTTTCGCTCTTATTATCCTGTTTAGTGTTTCTATTTCTCGCAACATTGTTTTAAGCGCAGCATCTGTTGTAAGCATCAGTAAGCGAAAGCGATCCCAGGAGGCAGTGCAACATTAAAGTGCTTTTTGTCAACTGTGATGCTACCCATATGGCCACATTCTACACTGAATTGTAATCGCTATCAGCTAGTTGCCTCTATATGGCTACCGTATGCGAATGTCCGCGATAAGCTCTATCGTTAAACTTGCCAGAGAAATTTTGTATGAATGTTTTTATTATAGTTGCACAACAGAAATCGACGTTTTCCGAGTGCAGGCAACCAAGTCAGCCACCAGCTTCAAATGATAGCGTGGCTGCTTTGCGTACGCTGATAAGACCGACGATAACCTTTAGGCAGGGTATAATAAAGTAGAACTCTTGTTATTGCCCTGGACATGTTTATTACTACAGTACTGGTTGGCCATTAACATTAACTGTTATTTAAAATTGTTCACCAGTCGGTCTAATTTGGGGCTTACATCATTTTAGCCCCTGCAATAAAACCCAACTTTTATTCGTTGGTTGAAAAAATTTAATTTTGAACTTTTTGCTTGCTTACAAGTGCATGAATGTTGAATTTGAATACCCTGTGCCCAAAGGGTTTAAAGGTATACTAGTTCAGTGCGAATGTATGTAACCAACAGCAAGAGGCGTGGCAGACCCCCAAAGTACATACATATATATATTCTTGATCAGTACTTTCACTTTACTCCTTCAATTATCAATTACAAGCGTCTAGTGCTTATGTTAAGTTTCATTGAGTTAGGTCAAATGTAAAGGCAGTTATAGCCATGAATGGCCGCAACTGTCGCCGTTGTTGCTGGTTTGCCACAAATCTGCGCTGAACACATGCACGAACACATAGTCACGCATAACCACACATTTACCAACCTCGATGTAAATGTAGTCATTGTATTAAATCAGTAAAAAAAAACCATATTTACATGTTATATTTTAATTTAATTTATCAATTTAGTGTTAAAAAATTAAATTGGAAATTATTATTCTTATTTTTTTTTAATTGGGTACAGGGTATATAAGAGTGGCCCGCCCGACTTTAGCATTCCATTCTTCTTATTTATTACAGCTCAGCCCATAAAATTTCGCAGAAATTTATTTAAAAAGTTTCTTATTATAAAGTAAGTTTGTTAACTCAAGCGTTGTATTTTGACCACTAAAGCGCGAACTACCCAAACCAACGTTGCAGCAGCCACAACCGAATCTAACCCTCAAAAATAAAACAGCACATAAAATTAATTTTATTTCTCCGCTTATAAAGGGGAGTCGGAAGCTATGTTTATCCGATTTTGCAGTGACACAGTTATTACCTCCAAGGGGTTCGACTAGCTCCTGGGCAGCATTTACAAACACCCAAAAGTTAATACATAAATAAGTGGGCCACAATTATGACAAACGCGAATGGACCAGCAATGAAGCATATATCAAGCTTTGTACAAACTTATACAATTCCAATCTTAACTTTAAGTTTACCCTCATAAATACTCCAACTCTCAATCGTTTGGCTTTTAATTACCTCAACGTGCCAACTTCATCAGCTCCAACTCCGTTGCTTCGTAATTAAAGTATTGCACTCTCCTACACATATAGAACAACCACACTGACACTCATGTGACACAAATATGTATGTACCTATATGAAAGTAACTTGAACAGATAAAGGGGCGTCGGGGATTGGAGTTGAGATTGGCTCAATGATCAACGGCACATTTGGTTGCACTTAAAAGCGCTTGTGTTTTTTGGCATGGATGTAAACAGGATGCTCTTGTGCATGAATACTTGTGTGATTATGGAAAACTTTTGCGCAGTATTCATAGTGCATTTAACTTGTGTTCATATTAGCGTGGTGTACAATTTGAAACTCACACGTTTAAGTTAACACAAGGTTTTCGCGAACAAATCGGATAAATGGGTTGAAGTCACAAATATCCGTTGAGCTGCGGGCTCTACGGAACGTGCAACGGCGTTGGGAATCTATTTAACATGAATTTTTAATTAACACGCAAAGCACACAGACTCACTGTCGTCCTAACAGTCATATGTTTGGTGACATACAGACATTCAAACGTATATATGTGAACCATGTAAATGTAATTAATTGAACGCGGTACCATTGAGCATACATAACAAACAGTTGGCCAACGTGCAATCCATGCGCCCATCCACGCATGCAGCGACGCTGTACCATTGGCCATAGCTATAAATGTGTAGCCTTATATTCCATTAAGCCCATTTAAAAAATGTTTTTTTTTTTTTGTTGCACCATTAGTAAATATCGGATAAAAATGTAATCTTGGTCACTTAGAAACTCTCGAAAATAATACAAAATAAACTGCAATTTAGCCTTTTGAAAATTTATGCGCGAATCATCAAGCTTTGACCATTTCATCACTTATTTTCAACTGAAAGTTTATTTGTAAATTTTTTAACATAGTTTTAGTTTTTTGTGGGGTATTAAGGAATTGTTCTACTCTACCGTTCTACTTAGCATTCCTTTCTGGTATACTTGTTTTTGTGTGTTTCGCTCAACGGCCCACCAGTGACTAGCACACAAAGTTGGCTGTTTATTTTAGAACTTTACATTTGTACGAATTGATTTCGCTATTAATTCCTTTGGGGACGGAGGACGGGTGAGTGTAGCAAAAATCCAGGCTTAGATCCATACACTGGAATTGGACGCATCTGTTTAACTTCCCCGTTGCGGTCTACGTGGATATGACGAGGCTCATAACTCATCGCATTCTGTTAGCTGAGCAGCACGGTGTTGTAGCTTTTGTGTTCGCTGTATCGTTTTTCCTCTTTTCTGAATCGCTAATTGCAATACGATGCTCTAGTCTGGGCAAAATGCTCGGTTGCTGTTGCTCGTGCGCCTGAACCCTTTCGCCAAACTAATTGCTTTCAAAAACATTTCAAATCCTCAACTTTTTCAATTTGCGCATTAAGTAAGAGTTACATCATCTCTTTATACCGACCTGTTTTTGAAGTGTAGTCGTGAGGGTGATGATAATGTTGGTGACCATGTAATTGCACGCTGCACATTTGCTATTGCTTGATTCCATACACACAAAATTTTGTGACTTCAGCTCTTATACTGTATGTTACAAAAACTGACATATTTTACCGTTTGAGTATGTATGTATAGGGAAGAGAAATGGTAGGGCACAGAGAAGTTGCGATTGCATTTCAATTTGCTATATTATATGAATAGGCAGCTACTGCTATCGTTTTATTTTCCACTCAAAGAAAAACTTTAGCATCTGAGAAGTTTACGTTTACACTTTCCCCTTACTGCTTTTCTTTATTCCTACAATTTTGTTTACTACCTCCAGGCCATATTCATGTGGGTTGTTATTCGACCTTTGTCATCATGTTGCTTGTCATTTGCGTTTTCTTGCCTTTTATTTTTCCGGCTGTGCTCGGGATATTCTTGTTTGCCGCTAAGTTATTGGCGTCAAAATTGTCATTTGTCAAATTCATTCGTTTTCTTTGATTTAGTTCAGACATTTTGTTATTAGCCGCATTCAATTTCGATAAAAACTTTTACGTTTCTTGTGTTCTTTATTAATATACTTCTTGCGGTTCCCTTTTTCTTAATGATTTACTTAAGCCCACGCCTCCAGGTCGTTCTTTCTTTATACAAACTTGGCTTTGTTTCAAGTTTTTTTGTTTCTTTGGTGTCTTAAAACAAAAACTTCACTTAATTGACTGCTTCGAAAGTTAGTATTTCCTTTGCTTCTCATCCTAAGCCTGTTTATATCCGCCACTGTAAAGTGGACAGAGTGAAATAGATATGTTAGTATGTACGAGTATGTTCTACTGTATACGGATTCGTCTGCCTTGTTACTTTTCTTTAATTTCAAACCAAAACCTAAGTATTTATTATTTTACTTTTCTTTGTTTTGTAATGAAAAATTAGTATGGGCATTGTAAGTTAGATTGACGGCCTTTTCCCTCGAAGAAACATTTTTTATTTCAAACGACTACTATATGTATACATATAAAGGTTTAGCGGGCCTGAAGATAACAAAAAATTGAGGTAACATTTTTTTAATTTATTTATTTTCTTGTGGTTTGTAACATTAGCAATGCTTATGCACTTTAAATAATTTAATTGAATTTAATTTGCCACAAATTACGGGCGGCTTTTATGAGCCATCATGGTGTCATCTCTGGGCCGAGATTTATTAGAGTATAAAATTTAAGACTTACTGTAATTTACTGTTACAACGGGAATTTTACAGCCAACAACAACCACAAAAATGGCAGCAGCACCAACAGTGTCAATGTCATTGTTAAACTTGCGGCTCATCAGCAAATGCCATGGAACGCCCAATGGCCTCGCACAGCCACTGTTGTTGTTGTTGGCACAGAATATAAGTGAATTTAAACACACAGGCGCAGATATACACAGCAGTGCCAGCAACCACGATTGAAGGCCAGGATGGCTTGTACTGACAATTTTGTTGGAAAATGCAGCGGGGTCGCTGGGAAATTGAATGAGTGTGTAATTTGTATTGCATTCGTGTATATGCTTGTATTTATGTGTAAGTGCGTATGTATGCGTGAAGTTATGCAAAAATAAAAATGCCTTATTTCCAATGCCGACTCTGGTGTCCTCCGCTCTGCTCTTCTGCCTTTTTAGCAAGGTCAACTCAAGGATAGCGCAAATTTACGTGATTCAACGTTCAACTTCGCCGCTTATTGGCCGTCGGTTGCTTGCCTGGATTTTCATGCCTTTGTTTCCATGCCCCACACTTACCAATATCTGTGCATGTTTTGCTTGTTCCTTTTTTTCATTTTATACTGATGCACAAAGAATGACAAGAAAATTGCGTATGTGGCTGTTTGTGCCAGCAGCCTCATACCATGCTCTATTTGTAGCCACTCCCTCTCCAAAAGCCTCATACACCAACACGCTACGTGAATGTTGATGTTGGCGATAATCCAGTGATGTCATTTACTTGGCTCACTTGGCAGCCCAGCTGCTATGCTATATGTGCTATGCTGAATAAACTTGTTCTCGCCATTGACTGACTGTCTGTTCCTAGTTTCTTTGCTAGTCAACCGTCCTGAATTTTATATCAATTTTGCCGCTTCATTGATGGCAGCGCAACTTGAGACGTTTAGTTCAGTATGTTTTTTCTTAGCGAGCATCTCGAGGGTCCTACCTCAGGCTAATGTTGTCAGATTGGACTTTTACTTTACACTTCCACTGCTCCACAGTGACTCAAACTTGTAGGTGGTATGATTTCTAACTTAAGTTCAAAGAAAAATATTTCATTTGCATTACTATATACGAGTAGTCGTGTCGATTGTATCATATCAAGTGTGTTTATGTGTTTGTCAATAAAATTTTGCACGCATCCGCAGCGCTTCAAAGTTAAATTTACGCTTCAATTGTATAAATTCGTATATCCCATGATATTTGGAACAATGTGTCACGACATCGTAAAAGGCCAATGGCATCTATGGCTGCTCCAACCGACTCCAATAAATACGAATACATATACGTATAACACAGACATACACCCAAAGCCAACAACCTTCTGAAATGTGTGCGCATATACACACATGAACGCGCGCCTCAAATGAATATTTTTCAATTTAGATGTCGTCGTCGTCAACGCTGCTGGCGTCGTGTAATAATCATTCGATTGGCTTCTAATAACAAAGACTTATGCCTGGCTAGAGTGTAGGTGTATTTATGTTTGTGCTTTTATGTGCTTCTCACTTCCGGTGACTGTCATTTGCATGGCGGGGAGACGCGTATGTGTGTAAAGCTTGTGACTGTAACGCAAAAAATAATGTTTAGTATTTATAAATTGTTTAAGTATAAACATACACAGACATACACAGGTAAACTCACCAAAATAGCAGCGAATTGTGTAGAGATATGGAAAATCGGTAAACAATAAAGTTACACTTGAATTGTTCGAGATTTCGGCGGTGGCTTACACCAGGGCCCCAATAGCAAAAACCTCACACGCACAATCCAACAAAAGCCAATACATACTGTACATACATAAGTACGCCAGTAGCGGCACATGACTCAATTCCGTGAGCAATTCTTCAAGAGTACAGGGGCACATGCAATAAAGTCCTGAGTTCATTGAATTAGACTTGTTTGCTTTAGTCGTTGCCTCTTCTATATTGTTTATTTTATTTTCAGACTCGCTTTAATTTTTTTTTTTCTATTTTATTTGGTATACACTTTCTATCCGCCCCCGTCTTGCCTAATTATGCCATGACGGCTTCCACACACAACCAAACACAAGAAAGTGCCAACGGAGCCTGCTCCCGTGCGAGCTTCGAGGACACAATGGCCAAGGGTCGTGTTGGGGTTGGGGTTGCCTCGTCCTTTGCCATCATTTTAATATTTTTCATCAACCTTCACGTCATTTTCGCCAGTCTATGAGTAAATATTACTGTTGTTTTGACTGCCTTCGCCGCAGTAAGGTAATGTTAAAAGAAGGAATATTGATTTCGTTACGGTTGTTAAAAGCCAATAAAACATTTATTGTTATATGGAACAGAAAAACCGAGGACTTAAGCTGCCTCCTGCACATTAAAAAAAATGACCCATCATATCTAAATGTCTATAAAGATAAAAATTTTGCATATCTAGTCTATATAGTCCTACTCTGAAAATAGTAAAACAATGCAGAATGTAGAAAATATTTAAATGCTTAAAATTATTCAAAGTTTTGCAATATTAATATTGATATAAATTTATATTTTAATCAAACAGTAAATATTTTACGCAACGTACGAATAAATAGTGGTCACATTTTTCGTATAAGTTAAGCAAAGCAAATTCAAATAAATTAATGATATGGTGGTTGTTGATGGAAGTACAACTATTGCATATGGGTAAAACAACATACCGTACGAATTAATAACCCCATAAAGTGCATATACTCTTAATCAGCATGACGAGAGAAATCTATCGCGACATGTCCGTCCGTCTGTTCGTCCGTCTGTCTGGATGAGCCCCTCGATTTCGGAAACGACTGGGCGTACGTTAACCAAACTTGTCCTAGTCCCTAGTCGGGCTTGCTCGACTGCAGCGTTCTCTCTTGTAGTTTATTTAAGTTCGGTAAACAGTAAGCTCGGTTCCTGGTCAGTGACTGAGGAAAACATTGAACTAAGTTATTATTTTGGTAATCGTATAGGAAATCATTATTTTTATCAAAACGTATGCCAATTAAGCTTTCCATACCAATGCCCGTTTGCTGCCTTCCAAATTATTCTTCTGCCTTCAAGGAGTCTCTATCAGGCGCGTATGTCGCTCTACAAGAACATAAAACAAGCAGCGAGCATAGCCTTACTTATAAGATAAATGGCTTAAACATCATTTAATTAGGAAAATTGTGAGACTCACGACATACAATATAATTAAGCGCTTTATGATCTATGAAAACAGAAGCGCAAAATAATTCGGGAAAAAACTTAAATTGACGGTTAAATTTATGTATGTGTGTGTCAGGGTGTAACTGTGCCAAATAGAAACGGCGTGCGACTTCATCGTCGCCATCATATCAGCTTGCCTTTGCAGCCATTTTCCCCGATTCAGCAGCGTTGCAAACATAAACTGAACATAAGCTAGAAGCAATAATCCAAAGCGGAGCAGTAGGGAAACCTCATAACCCATGCTTCACAGAAATTGCGTGCCTGTTTCGCTGCTCACGTTCGAAGATGCCTCGAGGGAGCGCACCCGAATGACTTACCCCAACAATGCCATCAAAACAATGATTGCAATATTTTTAGCTACAAATTCGCCAAAAATAGAGCGAATAGCAAAAGCGTTGAGCAGTTAAACCGCAGCGAATAAAAACAAAGTCAACTCAACCCACTGTGGACAGAAGAAAAAATATAAAGTAAATCAGATTGAGAGATGGACAAAAAAAGGACGGGCGGACAAACAGTTTGGGAAACGTTTGAGCAAAGGACGTGGTGTGTAATGTGTGGCTGTTTGGCTGACGTGCCTTGTGCTTGTGCTTGCACGCGTTCCGGTTCATTAACCAAAAAACTATCGCATAGCGCAAAAACGAAACAAAATTACCAGCGAGCAAATAAAATGTCGTCGAGGGTTTGACGCCATTCCGACAGATCAACGTCACACAATGATAACAGTGCGGATTGAGGCGTCGCTTGCCGCAATTTTCCATCTTATTGTGTGGCATTAGAAAGCGAGTGAGCAATCGCGCTGCAGGTTTAATTTAACTGCTATTCCCCTTCCCTTCTAACCATTATTTTGTGCTCATAGCTTCTAACCATTAATTTGTGCTCATAGCTTTGAATCGCTTCTTTTTATTGGTTCTTTTTTATTCGCTATTTCGTAGGTGCTATTCAGTTGATTATGACAAAAGACCAGAATAAAATTTTAGGTTTCTGCCGCGGTTACAAATTGTCGTACTTGAATCTGTGAATCATAAAAGCTCCTAGTAAATTTCACATATTGTTTGTAAAACAATTTAAATCAATTAGATAGAAAAATGTAAGATTAAAATCAGCTCTCTTAGACCATTAAAAGAGTTATTACAATCGTTGCATTCTTACGATTTTTATATTAGGTTTGTTCAAAGTGAAAAATATAAATGTAGGAGTGGATAAAGGGTATTTAAGAGCTGGTTCTGCTTTGATCCATCTTTGTTTTCTCATTAGATAGTTTCTAATTATATTTAATACACATCGAATTTTTCTGCATATTAAGAAAATGTCCAATGAGTGCAAAAGATACTCTTGTAGTAAGTAAAGCTATTGTCTGGATAATTGCTCAATACCCACACATTGAAGTTGAAGTTGAGGCCAGCAGCACACATTTTATGTAAGCTTTATGAAACAACCCTAAGTAGCAGCTGCATTGGTTTCCCTAAGCATGGCCATATATTCCGTACATGTACGTACATGCGAATGACTGGCTTTTGTATTGTGTTGCATTGGTGCTTCTGCAGCTGTTGGCAGCTGTCTATCTATCCTACCACACACTGCCACCAGGCACACTTCGCAACTGTCAGACTGACTGTCTGACTACCCGACTACTCGTACATAGCTGTTAGTCATTAACGCACTTGTACCCTCTGAGTAAGATCCCAAAATGTAAACTTTTTGTCAGTTTTTCTGTTCCATCCTTTTCTATTCTATTTTGCCCTGTTGTGTTCTGCTGTTTTTGCTTTGCACTTTGCCATCTACAATATAGTGTTGCATTTCTTTGGCACTTACAGTTTCTCGTTGCAGATGCCATCACCAATGCTACCGTACTTACCCGACTGGCCCTGGCAATCTGCACTTACAGATTTTCAGCCCCACGCATCAAACTTTTAAAGTTTAAGAGAGTTGAATGTCATTTGCTAAAGCTGTAGCTGCAAATTTTAAATAAATAAAAAATGAATTCTTCAACTACTATGCACAATTTTTAATCTTTATTCGTACTTTTATAATTTTGTGTGTATTCATATACATGGTATATAAATCTATGTTTCATTATAATTAAATAATAGTAAGTAGATAGGTGGCTTGAATTGCTTGTGTCAGTATGTGTTCGTGTGAGCTTACAAGCTAGACATTAAATTACAAATGCTTCTATGAGTAATTGCGCCATTAGTTCTGATTTTGATTTATGTATGTATGTGGTCTTCTCTCAAGCGCATCCATCTATCAACAAAATTCTAGGCGTGTTTTAACTTTACCCTTACTTGCTTACTGGCTAGGTTACAAACATATACACAAACTACTGTTATAAGTACACATTTACAGCTACAGCACACACAATAACTACATTGTTTCAATATGTAGATATCTATGTAAATGTTACGCTATTTACACATACACACGTACTATATGTATATTGAATATTAATAATTGCCATTTGTGTTATATATGTATGTAATGCTTTTTGTTTGCTTATTTGCTTGTTTCGAAAACAATAAGCAAGATTTTTTTTCTTGTGGCTTATGTTTTGCTGCTTTATTCTCTTCTTACTTGGCCCATTCATTATACGAGTATGTCGCTCAATCTGGCTGAATGCATTACAATGACGCTTCCCCATTTTTATTATACATAAGTTTCTTTTTGCCCTTGGCTATATTAATATGTCATCATTGTTGTTTTGTGTCCGAGTTAGAGTTTTTATTTTCTCTATTTTCTGGTTTTGCTGCAAACTGTTTACAATATTTTTTTTTCTGAGCGTTTTTTTCAAGCTGCAATATCAAGTCGGTCAGACCATTTGAGCTTAAAGTTTCTTCCCTTCAAACCTGTCTATTTTATTTAATTGCTAGTAAGGAACTCATTAAACGAAGAATTGACTGGGTCGAGAGGTCAACAGATATTCCATTATTACATTGATAAATGTATACGCATCACTACTCTTTTACACTCCCCTTTCCTCTAAAATCTTGTCCTTGATGCAGCTATGTGCGCAAGAAAACATTAGCTGTTTGAAGCTTTGCTTAGTTCGTTCTATGAAATCTACCGTACACTTAACATCTACTATTTATTAACTCAACTCAATTATACTCAAGTACATATGTATATAAACTAAACTCAAAATAGCCATAAAATACGCACGCACCCACAGTTTTATGTTACCCTCTGTTAAGTTACTGTTAATTTCTTATTTTTCTCTATGATGGAACTTTCACACAAAATATGCGTATAATAACAACTTAAATGTGTCTAGTTTGCTACATAAATGTATACAAATGTTATAGTTAGTGGCCCTTTTGGCTGTAGTTAACTTTAGTCGAGCTTTTGAGGTCTGCCGCTGATTGCTTTGTTTTTTGCTGTTGTGATTAATTTCTTAATTTTAATGCATCCGTAAGCTAGTCGTTCTAAATAAACATATTACAGAAATCCCAGCTATCTTGCCGATATCTTTTTAATTGCCTAACAAATCAAAATCATGGGTTTTGGACTTGAAACTTACTAGCATATTGAAAGAATATTTCATAGTTGGCCAGAGTCAGGTACGTGGACAGGTTGAAGACATAGCTTGCAATTACTTATAATATATGCATTAATTTTATAGCTTACCAAATGTTCACTAACTTCACCAACAGTGTTTAAACATACATAGGTACGACATGAGAAGTAGTTAATGTAACGTATCCTAGTGAAAACAGCGAGATAAGTGAGCTGGAGTCGTGATTACCATATACCAATGAAGCCTACCTGCTGATATCGTGCTTTTTATGGAAGAGCTAAGATATGAAAACTTACTATGCCAACTAATTATCACGTAATGCGCTAACATGAAACTATGCGATGCAAAGATATGCTTCTATATACAATAAAGAGTTACAGCTAATTTCTAAGAGCGTTATAGTTTGTGGGAACGAGCTTACTTCACCGAGGAGCTTGAGGAACTCGACAAGGGCACATGGCTCTCTAATTGAGGCGTGGTTTGGACCATAGCTAGCCCGACGCTGTCGCTATCGCTATCATTGCACTCGGTTGCTTGCATATCCTCCATGTCGTCAACATCCTCCAGCGTTGTTATCTGACTTTGCACGCTTTGACGAAGCTCTAAAACGCGATGAGGCTGCTCCTGCTGCGCCTCGATAAGCGAGGGTGCCGAGGCTGTAGCGGTTGCTGTTGTCGGTGAGCTCAGCGATGAATTTGAGGAGCGTAGCCGCTTTACAGAACGCTTGCCGGAAATCGGCATGAACGACACATGATGACCTGATGACGTTGATCGTGGATCCGTAGTGGTAGGTGTGAGGGCAAATGTGGTGTGCTTGGAGCCACTACTACAAGAAGGCGCCACCGGAGTGGCCGCAGCACTAACGGATCCAGTGGCAATAGCTCCAGCTGCTGCTAGGGTTGGCTCCAGTAATAACGAAGGTGGAACCGACGCGATAGTTAGCGTAGAAACTGACGAAGGACGTACGCTGCTGTTCCCTAAGTGCAATGAACATGCCGAGGCAGCCGCCACCGGCGGAGCTGTAATGGTCACAAGCGTCTTTGCCGCGCCACTCATTGCCGATGTGGAGCTGAAGTCGGGGCTACGTCCGAGCTGCATTCCTGAGCTACGACGTCGGGTGCGATGATGATGGCGATGAAAACTTTGGCACCTTGTGCACGAACGCTGCGAAGAAGATGGCGTGACAACCGTAGAGTGATGATGATGATGGTGATTGTGGTTACGTGCACCGCCGACGCCACCGCAGTTGCTGCTACCGCTGCAGGTGCTGCAACTGCTCAACTGACGTCACATGATGGTGCGGTCCAGTTGGTTGACCGAATGGTACCCAAAGGAAGTAGAGGCGGCCACCATAGCGGCTGCAACGTGGCACTGCGTAGACAAAAAAGCAGAAAGTGAAAAAGAAAAGGAGAGAGGGAAAAACAGAAAAAGAGTCATGCGTTATAAGTTGCATATTCATGGATCGCAGGCAGTCTTTAAAAGTGTGAAGGGTACTGTTTGTTTTTGTTGGCTGAAATATTTTCCATTTAAACGTGACCAGCAAAAGGGTTACGCATGAAAGCAACAGCAACAACAACGAATTAAAGAACTATTAAAAGTACTGCAGCTCAATTTGTGGCATTGTCTTTGCTTTTCATTAGTTTTTGTTTGTTTATTTATGTATGTATATAAAATGCGTCTCTTGATTTTTATTTTTGGGAACTCCAAGCATAACTTGATAAAAGAACGACATCAAAAACAGCAACAAGAACCAAGCAGAATAACAAAATAAAAAAACGAGGTTAACAAAAATACAAAAAATAAATGTACAAACTTTTAAAAAACAACGTTACTTTTATGTGAAAGCCTAAACAAATTTTAATATCGGAAGAAGAAAAATGGCCAAAATAATGATTATTTTATTCGACTATTTATTCTACACACTGTAACTATAATACAGTGCATATCACACTCGAGCGATAAATTCACAGCGGATTTAAATATATTTAAAAGGAGTGTTAAATTGACATTATAACTATATGAATTACAAGTGCAAGTAAAAATTTGGTTTATGTTTTGAGAGAGAGAATTGACAACGAAATTCTTCCGCAGGGAGTAAGCGAAAACTGTTTTTACCTACAGATTAGACAGGCTGCAAGTGCCTCTAGTTTCTTTTCCTATGAATCAACTCTTTCAAATGTACTTATACTTTATATATATATATTCGTTTCTATTCGTTTTTTACCTCTACTGCTGTTGTCTTAAATATCCCCAATGGCAACCATTCAGCTACACATCCAGTGAACTTGCGGGTAAAAAGCCCAGACATAAGCCTTTTTATACAATTTATTACTTAGCACTCAATAAGCTGAAAAACAAACGCGCAAAAATGCTTCGTAACTTTTTAATGTTTTTTGGGTGGAGCTTGCTGTTCTAAGAAATCAAAACCAGTGTTATAAGCTCCGCATACGCACACACAACAAAGCAAGCAAAAAACAAGATAGAACGCTACAGTCGAGCAAGCCCGACAGTAAAATAGCCTGTACTCTCCACAAAAAAAGAAAAATTTAAAAAAAAAATTAAAAAAAAAAATTTTTTAAAAAAATTAAATTATTAAAAAAAATTAATGAATTAATTAATTAAATTAAATTAGAATATATGTTTATGTTTAGTTTTAACAGCATACATTTACATCACGTACCTATGCGTGTTTATATGCGTGTATGTATGCAGCACAAAGTTGAACCAAAGCAGCAACAACAACAACAGCTGCGGGCAGCGCTGCCGACAGAGGCAGCGCATGAGCAGCGATTTTACTTATGGCTATAACTTTCTTCAGAATTGACCTATCATGATGAAATTTGGCACACGGACACATTAGTACTAACTGGATGTACCTACCAAAATTGATTTCAAAATTCCGAGAATTACGGAAGTTATAAGAAAAAACACGAATTGCGGGGGAGTGGGGGGGTGCATCGAAAAAAAACTCAAACTCGTACTTTCTCGGTCTTAGGAGAATATGGAAACCAAGTTTGGTTATTCTAGCTCTTATACTTTCTGAGATCCTTGCGTTCATACGGACAGACGGACAGACAGACGGACAGACGGACAGACGGACAGACGGACGGACGGACAAGGCTATATCGACTTGGCTTCTCATCCTGATCAAGAATATATATACTTTGTGGGGTCTGCCACGCCTCCTTCTGTGTGTTACATACATGCGCACAAAACTAGTATAGCCTTTCACCCTTTGGGTACAGGCTATAATAAAACTGATGGTCGAGCTACAGCGCTCACCAAGCCTCGTCGGACGAAGCCACTGACCCCGAAACCGCCGCTCTGTCACATAATTATAAACGTTAATTCACGTTCACAGTCCATTAAGGATAATTGATGTTTTCGAAACATTTCTGGCAAATTACATTTTGATGTTGAGCGAATGTTCGAGCTGTGCCCGCAGGACAAACTCGCTAGCGCGCCCACAATAAAAACAAAAACCCAGAAAAATTAGGCTGTGCTGTTCTAATTGTGATGGGCCGGGACCAAAACTGAAGTTAAGGAATACATTTCGAAGGGAAGTGATGTCGTATAGTTGCTAAACTTAATTTTGCTATAATTTTGTCCCTCCTCTAAAAAATGTGAGTGTATTTATGTGAGACGGCACAAATTTGTTTGATTAATTGTTATTCCGATTTCGTATTAGTCATTTAGAGTAAGTAGCCAAACAGTCAGCTAAAGCTCATGCCAAGAGGCAGGCAGCCTTGTTTTTGAAATAAATTATGTAGTAAATTGTATTTTGGCGATCCAAAAGACGGCGCAAGTATTTGTTACCCCATTAAAATATTTTCCACCCGCTAGCTTCTTAGTAGCCTGGCAACAGACTGACTGGTTTTCTTACCTAATACTAGCAGGTCTTGCCCATCTTTGATGGGCTCCGTATTTTTACTTATAATTATAGGTTTATTTCTTTTCCAAGCAAATTACTTTGGTACGTTTCGAAAGAGTTAGAATTAGGAAATTTGTGTTCAAATTTTACCTTCCTAGCTTTTACCGTTTGGGCTGTGCGTTGATCGCCAATCAGTCAGTCAGGACAAACTGTTTTATATATATCGAGATTTCCTCTACAAGCAATCGCAAAGGCAATTGACAACTAAAGTAACGAATACAAATGTGCAAAGCTACCATTGTGTGTACTTAAAGTATGTATATCTTGAATATGACTTGGCATTTTCAATCAGATCTACTGCGATGCGGTTTCCATTATCCAAAGCTATGTAAATTGACATTAAGTGCTGGGTGCAGAAGGCGCATTGGCCTTTAAAGGTCATTACGAGGCAAGTAATTGTTCAGAGTGGTTAGGTTGAAAGGCCAAGAAGCCAAGTGCTTGCACATCATAGAACTAATCAGTGTAAGGGTTGCAAGCTATATACACACAAATACGTAGGAAGGTGTCCTATGTATATGGAGGTGCATGTCTATTCACTGGCAGGAAGTCGCAAAACAGCCAGCACAACAATGGAAACATTGCTGCGGTAATAAAAGTAGGTGGACTGCTGCATGTGTATATGTGGCAACAAAAAGGACAGCAGTAAGCAATATAAAACGTCAATATAGTTAATTTTGTAGTGAACAAAACATTCTCCCGCAAAACCCACTAAGTCTGAGTGTGGCTGACTACAATGTTTTTGAGATAAGAAGGGAATAGATAGACAACAATAACGGGCAGCATGTAACAAATAGGAACCGACAGGCACCAAACCCAATTAAACAGTAAATCTGCATCTACATACTTGTATACCATAAACCTTCCATCAAATTTACATACAAATTGTATCACTATGTTACATACTTGTATTCTTAATCAGTATGTTTGAAGTTTTGTTAAATACCCATTTATACATTTAAGATCGATATATGACTGATTATGTGAAGTCGGAGAGGACAAGTTCTTTATTTTGCACGTGCTTTTTGCATCGAAAGTATCGCAAACCGATCCCAGGAATTTCAATTTGAAATATATACTGCGTGGCGAGCACAGGCAAGCGATGGGAAATAGGCCTATTCTGTTGTACTGGGACCCAAGTTCGGATATTTTGTAATCATTTTTAAACGCGCACAGAAACTACCCACCCGTTTCTTGTGGCCCCAAAAAGTATGCTATAGAAAGGTTCTTACTTTGCACCAAGAGAAACATTTTTGTTTGAATACAATTGACAGTGGAAACGGCTTGAAAATAAATTGGCATGCTCTTGGGTGTAATTGATAGCGCAGCATCAGCATCACGCCCCAACGACTCAAACCAATAAAATAAAGGAAACAAATACAAGTATACAGTACCAACATACATACATATACGCTTATTGACTGTTGACTGCTGTAAATAACATTTTCATCAACAAAATTACATACTATATACGAAAATTGAGTTGGAAGTTTTTAAGTGCAAAAAGTATTTATGGTTCACTTGATAACATTTTACAATATGTATGTATACATATATGTGTGTGCGTATGAAAGACTCTGTGTGTGTAGATTTAAAGCAACCCCTCGTGCCTGGACTTGATAATGTTGTTGCTTCACCAGTTTGCCAAGTCTTTAAGCAGTTTGCGCAACCCAGAGAGCGAGAGAGGGACTCAAACCCAAAATTAAATTCGAAGAACTAAAAGAAAAACAAAAGAACAACAAAAGCAACGGTATAAAAGTAAACAAAAAACAAGAAAAATACGAGTACAGCTAAAAGTTAAAGAAGAATCAGCAAACTAAGACAGGATAAACACATGTCTCACAAAAAGTAATAGTGTGTGTCTATGTGATTTATTGGTGAGACTCAATGAACAGCCCAGAAACCTATGTATTGAAAGCCGGTGGACATTGAGGGTGTGGATAAATACAGGAGTAGTGACAAAAACCAAATCGAATACAATGCACTCTTCACAGGAGCCCAAAGTGTTCGTATGTAGGTTTTCTTTTTACGGACGTAAAAGACTGAACGTTTTAAAGGCGAATAACAACAACAGGAACAGGGGGAAACATCACCTTACTTCAACAACATCAAGGGGCAATGGGACAGGAATGTAAGCCAAATGTGTCCACTGCCATTGGTAAAGGAGTCTGTGTGAAGCCGAAGTTAGAGATGAGCGCGCGACAGAAAATCAAGCACGAATCTTTCTACAATATTGATAAACTTCTTATAAAATAAATTGAAACATTTTAATATAAATGCCCAATGAATGTAAACTTACCAGATTTCTTCTACGATATCTTATAATTTCCAAAAGTACTATATATAAAATGCGCTTAGCTCGAAACTTTTAATTTTCACATTAATATGTATATTGAAATAAACCATAAAAGAATATTTGTTTTTAATTCGTGTGTATACTCTTAATTAATAGGATGCAAACAAATATAATACAAAGTTTCATATGAAAGCGTGATTTCCGTGTTAGCACATACAATCACGTGCCCATCTCTAGCCAGTTAAGGGTGAGTGTGTGTTAATTTGGGTGCAACATTCAACAGGTGCTGAAATCACATTTTAAGTTTCCTCATTTCTTTTTACAAAAACACAACAAATATTGTCACATTGACGAGCCAACGAGCAAGCGAACGATAAGAACTTGTACGGGCGAATCACACACACACAATGAAAAGAAACACTCAAAAGCAAAAACAGAGAATAAGAGAGGATAAGAGAGAAATAGAGAACGGGCAGGCGTGACCAGAAAAGACAAAGTTTTTTGCCCTGTGCTTGCAAAGTAACAACCACTGGCTTACCTTGCCCCTGACTTACAGAAATTGCAACCTGCAACAAGTGCCATATTTTCATTATATTTATTTCAGAATAACGCCCAGTGTACGTCTATATATAAGTTTGCTCGCAGGAATTGTGACGCACGTGTTGAATACCATGCAATGAACATGTCGAGTAGCAGCGTCTTGTGGCAAATCTCTGTAAAAACACCAGTAGAAGAATAGTAAGCTCCATCATCATAGACATCACCACAATTGACTTCCTATTGTTTAAAAGTACTTGTTAAGGTATATGTTGCAAGGAAGCCGAGCACCTGAGTTTCGAAACACTAAAAAATGATTTATTAAAAATCTAATTTTCGGACTGCCAAAGATTTTCATATCCGCTGACATTGATAGATGCACAGTAATGGGAAAGTCATTTGCCTATGCTTCGAATAAGTGTAAGAGTGGGTGAAAACAAGATTATTTATCTGCCTAACCTACGTGCAATGAAAAGCGGTTGGTGGATGAGCAAAGGAATGCGTCGGTTATGCTTCCATATTTATACATTTTGTAAATTAATTTTATAGTTCGTTCAGTTTCGTTTTTGGGCGACCATAAAGAATTGGAATGTCATGAAACAGTATTCTATTTTCCGTGCAATTTGTAATTTCTCCGTCACTACATTTTCAACTCTCTGTATTGATTTCAGCTCCTTACATACAAGTTGCTTAATTTTCAATGTGAATTCCAAAGACACAGAGACATAACGAATTTAAAAATGGTGAAGACTGGTTAACTTACCTGGGATTTTGAACGCATTGTGGGCTGATATTTGCGGCGAATCTTTCGCGGACAACACATGCAAAGAAGTCGCACAAAGGCCCTGAAAAAGTTCATATTTGGTAGGTCTTACTTAAATTAAAGACATTTTATGATGCACTCACCTGCGAAAGTCCCTGCTCCAGCAGGCATAAATAACGGGATTCATGCATGAGTTTATCCAGCCCAGCCACGTTACTATAGCCGAGACAATTTCCTCATGCTCAATACACTCGACGCAAAAACCCGACAGCAGATTAACGACAAAGAATGGAAGCCAACAAACAATGAATACACCCATGACAATGCCCAGCGTCTTAGCCGCCTTCTTCTCCTTGGCGAATTTGGCCAGTTTACGCGATAGGGAGAAGTTTTTACCCATATGGCGATGTCTCGCCAATCCATTGTTATGTAGTGCCGATAGTGGCTCATCGTCTGGCTCCTCCGGCGTGGATGTGGTGGTTCCTCCACTATTGTTGTGATGATGATGATGAGAGTGCGAATGAGAATGGCTTAAGGAGCCACCACCAGCGCCGCCTGCTTGAACCTGGTGCGTGTTCGTCTGGGGCTCACGCGTCGTACCCCCACGATGAATGCGAAGCGTGAGCTGCAACTCCCCAGAGGCCATTAGTACCTGCTTGGTGCCGATCTTTAACGAACGCGTTTGTATGACGGCTGCTCGATAGATCCGGCAATAGGTGAATACCATCACGAGTAACGGCAGATAGAAAGAGATGGTCGACGAAAAGACCAAGTAGCCCAAATGCTCAGTAAAGGTGCACTTGTAGGCTGGCATTTCACCATCACGTGCTGCTCGCCACCAAACAATGGCCGGAAAGCTAATGGCGCTTGAGCAGATCCATACCGCGGCAATTAGCGCCGCGGCACGTTTTACAGTCATACGCATTGGATAACTGAAGGGATCTGTGATGGCCCAGTAACGATCAAGAGAAATGACGCAAAGATTTAGTATGGAGGCCGTGCTAAAAAGTACGTCTAGAGAACGCCATATATCACACCAGTCTGTCCCGAAAAACCAAGTATTTTCCAGCACTTCGTACAACGCTGAAAACGGCATGACCACCAGACCCACAAGACAATCAGCAACGGCCAAACTCGTGATGAAGTAGTTAGTGGCCGTGTGCAAGTAACGCTCCCTTATAACCGCCATAATCACCAACGAATTGCCAAAGACTGTGGCAAAGGAGAAGAGAAATAGAAAGACTAACAGACTGACCCGGTCATTTGGCAGCGCCTCCAGAAACTCGGACAAATCTGGTTCTCGTGTTGTGCTGCTTCCCAAAGGCGTCAATGTAGTCATAGTGCCATTGTAGGCTCCTAGTGCTATCTCCGTACTGATGGGCAACGGCGGCGATTCCGTCTGCGCAACATTGAAACCATTGAAGTAATAGTATATGTCCTCAGATATATTGAAGCTGCTGTAGAATGACGGATGTTTTGTGGGCGGCGCTGACACATCAGTCGCAGTACCGCTTGACTGATTGAACGACGCGCCCGAGCGCAGTAGAGCAAGTATGGGCTCTACTGCACCCGCTGCTGCTGATTCTGCTTCTGCTTCCGTTGAGGACGAAAACGATGATGATGAAGATGAAGGCTGCTGCCGATTGCCGCGGTCCTTTATAATATCATCCGCCATGGCTTAATGCAATGTGCCTGTTCTCGCTATCACAGTCGCTGTCGTAGCTGCCTCTCCTGCTGCTCCTGCACCTGACCTTTGTCCGTGTCTATGTGCTTCGCTTCGGCTGCTGCTGAAATTATTGAAGCGCATTTTTTCCCTGTTGTTTGTGGCATAAGTGCTGTAATCAAAGAAGAGTGCGAAGTCCCAAATTAATAGTTATCTGGCTTACAGTTCAAAATCTCATTCTTAGGATAAACAATAATTGGTCAAATTTTGTGTGTACATTCGCTACATTCTACAGTAGTAAGATTAAAATGATTTTCTTGAATTTAGTAGTATTTTTGCTGGTTGCAAAGCGAATCATTGCTGATGCCGGAACTGTTATAACTGTTTTCTTTTATTTCGTAACTCTCTTTATTTAGGATCTGTCCTTCGTTGGACAATTATTAATTTTTATGAGAACTCGTAACTTTAATCAGGCTTCTGCCATGATTCCGGCGTGGATTGAGCCCAGAGAGCATACTCTGGAACAAACTCACATTGTATGATCCCAGCTAGCTCACAAACTAAACAAATCCATAGCACAAGAGCTCATTGTCGTATTGACTCAAAGTATCACATTTACAGCACCTGTCAACTTGAAGCTGACCTGCTTTTCACCAAAATGTGAAGTGGGTATATAGTATGTATCATTTTTCATGTCTCTAAGAAAGTCCAACAAATATCTGCTTCGTACGCGCCTATAAATTTCATTCAATTAATATGTTGGTTTTTCGCCCTGTTGCAGGTCGCAGACCGCCAAGTATTCCACGTACAACTCCAAACAAACAAATTAATTCAACCATTTAACTGCTGTTGGCAGTGGTTTTTTTTTACGTTTTTTGCGGTTTTGAACATTTTATTGCCTTAGTCTTTCGGCAGCCAGCTGCCGTCGAAAGGTGCGCAATTAATTTGCAAACAGACAGTACATTAACTATGATGGAAAGGGAGAGGAGGTAGGAGTATCAGGTTAATGGGGCGACCGCAATTTCGCAGCTTTCGACTTTGTCTTCTCGGCTTTCTCATAAATAAACAAATTAAATAACATTTCAAGTGCCGCGGTTAGCAAGAAGTCAACCGGGTGACCGAACCACACACCTTCTCTTAGACACAAATGCCTAACTGGAAAACTGACAGGCTGAGCGACATCAGCCAAGATGTCGCGCCGAGTCAACAACTGTGCAACATCGCATTATTCAAGAGTTGTCTGAGTTGCCGTCTTTCGACATCCGTCGTCCTTTGTCTAGCTGCCAGAAAGCAGTCCTTCTGCACCGACAGCTGATTTCTAAATTCTGCAGTTGATGTAACCAAACGGCAAGGGAGGGAGCACTCAGTCAATGCCCAATTGACACAGCGTTGGCTTAGCAGAATTCCCGGACAGCTTCTATTTTACTTAACGAATTTGCTGTCATTTTCAGAGAGCTGAAAACAACGACGCAACAGGCCATGAATTTGTAAAACAAACTTACCATATGGTTGAGTTCGTCAGCAAGTAAATTAGTGACAGAATGAATCGAATGCCGAATAAATACTCAGAAATCCGATTTGGGCTGCGGCCGTGCGTAACCGTGAAAAGGGTCAAATTCTTAACCTCTTTTAGTCCTATTGCTAATGAACCAGAGCCTTCCAAATTAGAATGAAACTTTATTTTCTTTTCTCATCATCAATATTTGGGAACATTTCAGACTACACAAACATATGACTCAAGAAAATTAAATGAATTATCAACAACTTTAACAATAACACTTGATTAGAAAATTTCCCAATTTTGAACTCATAAATTTAGGTAAATTTTGTCTTTAATGATAAGGTTATATATGGCTTGAATAATATTGCTATTTGACCCTAATTCTCGTAACTATTAAGTTTGCGGATCAAATCTTCAACCCCGATAATCTGTACATATTTTGAATATTCAGAATTATACTTTATAAACCTTTAAACATTTTGAAAATTTTTTTATGTCCTGTACCAAGTGTAGCTTAGTGCGAATGTATGTAACACAGAAAGATGAGTGGCATACCCAACAAAGTATATACATATATTATTGATCACTATGCCAAGACGACCATCTGTCCGTCTGTACGAGCGGAATGACCTCAGCAAGTACGGGATCTAGAATAACCAAGCTTTGTATCGAGGCTATCATAGGCAGCCTGTTATTTTTTCTTATACAATTTCAATTTCCATAACTCCCGCAATTCTCAGAATTTTTAACTCAAATTCGACAATTATATGCATTTAGTGCTTATCTGCCATTGTGTTAAGTTTCATCATAATATGTAAATTGATTGTTATACCCAGAAATGTAATCTCTGCCCAAGCTCTTCTCGCAGCTGTTGCTGTTGTTGTTGCTAATTAGCCTCAGGCTAAGACACAATTCCAATGCACACGGTTTAAATTTCATTAAAATCGGTTGATTCTATGAAAAGTTATTAGCGAAACAAGATCATCGCTCAAACTGCAGGAAGGGGTTCTCTCTTGCTTCTGCTATTAATGCATATAACTCAGCGCCGGAAGTTTATTGGCTACAGGGTGTTTCACTGTCCAGCTTGCTCGACTGTACCATTCTCTCTTCTTTGAAATTATGATTGTGCATTTAAACATCTTTGAATTTCGCAGAGATTACCATTTCATGGAATTTCCACCTAGTAATCAAAATCCAAGCAACCCAAACTAAAGCCATGCGATTAGCTTTTAGGCTTTAGATATATTCATGACAAACAATAGCTGAAGACAGGGGCTTTGGTACCGGTAAATGTTTCCATCTCGCCTCATATCCGTCACGTTTACTACCATGCTAGACATTCCGCCTCTTGTTGTTGCTGCTGTCGTCGATGGTTATCTACTTTTATGCTGTGCCTCTCTACGGCCTACCCTCATTTACTGCGTCAGTTTTCTGCTGTTTAGTACAATTTCCTGCAACATTTCTCATTCAAAGGCAAAAAAAGAAGTGTACATACAGACACATTTTTTTCACTTAAGGCTGATGATGCAGTAACTCAAAATGTGCGTAGAATTCTAACGTTCTTGTATGTGTGAGTATGTTTTTGCGGAGAGCATATGAAATGCTTACACATTACAAGTTCTGCAGCAAAGAAAATATGTGTTGACTGTTTAAGTTGGGCAAGCCCCAACCCACAAAGGTAGAGAACAAAATCACTAAACGCCTGAAGTATAAAAACAACAACCAAATGGAAAACACAGAAAGTTGACGAACGTATACACATTTGCGGACGTACTCATACAAACATTTGTGAATGTGTATGTGCTCGGTGTTTGTGAAAGTTAGTGGCTTACTCACAGTGTTCGTTTGTATCTGATGTTCCCAAAAATTTAATTGTAACGACCCTAAAGGACCAGCTATGTGTTTGTATATTGTTGCTCTTTTTGTGCTTTTACTCGAGAGTTCTAGTTCAAATGCAATTGAATGAAATTTTTAGGTATTTTCGCCAAGTTCAAAATTAGATGTATTTCTATTACTAAATTTATACATTTTTTACAAATATATTCGATTACTTATAAGTACTTGTGTACTGAAAAGTATCCCTATTGTATACCAAATATGAATTAGGGACCACGATTTTGATCTACATTTATATAAACCTGCTTGTCGTTGGCCATCAATTGAAATTGATTCATGTAGTTAATGTTGTCATTTTTGTGACTTTCGTACTACATGGTACAAAATCATTGCGAAAATGGTATTGCATTTTAGATTCATCTGCCAATGACACAATACATATGTGCGCATTTGCGATAAAGTAGATGACAAAAAGCTTTGATATAGTCATCTGCAATAGCAATCAGAGAATTTAAACATGCTGCTTCAATGCGACCGGCAACAGCAAGAGTAACAATAACGATTGCAACACCGACATTAAAACCACAGCAACTACAATCGTAACAGTCGTTGGATTACAGCAGCAGTAACCAGCACCAATATAACCAGGCAGCTGTTACAAGAGTTGAATTTTTATTAAGAATATGCCATTGTTCTTTCTATATATTGTTAACTTTCCATGCGTTCCGAGTACATTTGTTGTTTAATGGCCGTAATTATAAACGAAATATAGTATTTGCGGAAAATAGATTCCCGCTAGAACTATTTCGAATGCTATGAGGTCGATCCTCGTCATTGCTACATTCTCGGAACATTATTAGATTACAGACAATTTATAAGCACGACACGTACGCGAGCTATTAAAAACCCTCGATGGCAAGGCAAACTAAATTACTTTACTTCACGAAAAAGTTTTTTAATTGGGAGTGGTTAGTTGCCATTTTACCTAAAATTCATATCCCCTTCGAATATTTATATCCATACAAGCGTTCGTCTGGCGCTGGTTCGATAAACATATAGTAGTACATAGGTTCAAGGTCACAGATTTATTACCCCACCCAGCTATACAAACTATCCAAAGCTATCCTATACTCTGCCGTCAACGAGCCAGCAATGTAAGCAAAGTTTAAGCTTCAAAATTTCCATCTCCACGACATTGTACAACCTTTCCATAAAATACGCACCCCAAGTGCTTTTCCTATTCAAATTACCTTCACGTAAACTTGATCAAGTTTGG
Organism: Scaptodrosophila lebanonensis; assembly: GCF_003285725.1. Classification (NCBI taxonomy): domain Eukaryota; kingdom Metazoa; phylum Arthropoda; class Insecta; order Diptera; family Drosophilidae; genus Scaptodrosophila; species Scaptodrosophila lebanonensis. The sequence continues at coordinate 23,416,635 of NW_022060538.1, forward strand.
GTAGAGTTCAGGTTGAAAACGCTATCAATGACTATCATTGGCAACACACACACGTTGCCTAAAATCTCTCAAATTGCTCCCAAAGCGTTTTTAAGTAAACGAACTAAGCGACGCATGTCACGAATAGGGAATGGGTTCTTTCTTAATAAAGCAAAAAAGTGGCTTCCACGCGCTCCGTTATCGAGTTGCTCAAATCTTGACAATCTTAATGCGACGGAAGCACACAATAACCAGGGAGACAGCCATCAGCCAGGGCGGCTAGCAATTTGAAACGAAACGTTAACTACCTTTTGGCTAGAGGCAAAAAGGTTTCAGTTGCTACTAATACAACCAATTTGTATACCCTGTATAAGAAATGTAAAAGGGCTTATTGGGCTTGTTCAAAGCGAAAAATGTAACAGGCAGAAGGAGGCGTGGTAGACCGTACCAAATTTATACAAGTATGTCTGTCTCTCTGTCCGCCCATATAAACATCAAGATCTCAGAGACTATAAATTATTACAAATTTTGCACACATGCCTTATATGTGTACGCAGTACAAGTGGAGTTAAAAAATTGTCTCCTTCGCCCCACTTAAATTTCGGCAATTACTTCCCGTTAGTGTAATGTAATCGCTGCCCAAGCTCTAGTAGCAGCTATACCAATGTAAATGTACAGTCATTCGAATACCGGAGGAGGTATATTCAAACGACATTTTTTTCTTCTGTTTTTGCTACAATTTTGTTTTTTCTTTAATTTAGTTTATTTGTTTAATATTATTCTCATAAGTACAGGGTATTTCAAAGTCCAGGCACCCGAAATTAGCTTTTCCACTTGTTTCTGTTTGCTCTTCCTGCTACACATACACATACAAAAACAAAAGTATGTATGTACAAATGAAATTTAATCACGCACCGCTTGGAGCACCTACTGCCCACCACTTCACGTTTGGGTTATTTTCAGCTTTGCAAATTGTCCCTTTTCCGATTTGCCAACTGGCGTTGATAACAACAGCCTGTGCACTCCGCAAACCCTGTCCAAACTCTGCTTAATTATGTTACAAATATTTACACCAAAGGGATTGTTAGACGTGCCAGGTGGTGGAGGAGAGATAGGGTAATTTGTTGAGCTGCGTGCGACCTTTGAGTGCAACACGCAAGCGAATAATAAAACGGAATCTAAGTAAAATAAACAGAATGTCAGAGACTAGTCAAAGCAAAAACAAAAAAAAGAAAAGAAATCAACAAACAGAAGAACGAACATCAACTGAAACAATGCTGTATGGCCTGGCATTGGCCTGTCTGTCGCATTTTTAGGACAATCAAGGACAAATACGCAGCGGCAATAGCAACAAGAAAAATTACATATTGTGATGGCAGCGATGGCGCAGGGATCCCAATGAAAGTGGATTTCGTGATAATGGCTGGCATTAATTTGTGCCAACTCAAACACACACATACAAACACAAATATATTTATGTAAAGGGACACTCAGAAACGTTGAAACAGAGACATTACTGCGATTTGTTGTGCCGTGTGCGCCGCCCGAAAAGTTTACGCTGGTCGCCGCCGGCGCCGACGATGACATGCGAACAAAAATAGCCAAGCAACAAAATATTTTTATTACCTTCGATATAAAGTTCTATTACTTTTTCTACAAAGCTTGTAAAACATCGTACAATTGAATTCGCATATCAAAAATGTTTTTCTTTTGTTTTTATCGGCATGACAGGGTTATATAATAATGTCCGCAGCTGCGCGCTTGTGTATCTCCAATATCCCAGAATTTTAGTTTACTATCAAAGGTGAAATAAAATGTTCACTCTCAGGATTAGTTATTCTTCGTTTAGTTTTGAATTTATTGTTAAGGTAAGCTAATTTAAATATAAACTGTGTAAACAAGAATAACTACAACAAAAAAACTAAAAATCTTAAACTCCTGTCTCGTTGAAAATTGGCAAAAAAAAAAATTGTTTTCGATAAATTGTCCATTATTACAATATGAAAGTAATGCTATAGTAGGTCTAACATTAGAAAGAATTAAATAAAACTAATAAAATTAAAAATATATAACACGCACATAGGTTCGTATAATTTCAATAAATTACATTTACATATGTAAGTATTGTGTCTATCTGTGACTGTGTGTTCGTGTAAGTGTGCAGTATAGGGTGATGAAATATAAGCACTAACTGGAGATGTTTGCCAAATTCGAAAAAATTGAAAAATCCACGAATTACGGGATCTTCTTAGGGCTTAGGGTAACCTGGGTACCAAGTTTTGTTAATGTAGCTCTTGTACATCCTGAGATCCTTGCGTTCTTTGCCAACTCCACGCTCTACGGGCAGAAGACAATTTACTTTCAAAATCGCATGATTTTTTCTTCGCGAAAATTTCAATAATCCCCTGATTCGGTTCGTCGTATCTAATAAACATAATTCGTTGCTTCTAAGCGAAAATCAATCGATCCGTTTCCTATCCAAGTGGCGTTTACAGGCGGATCATTACTGGCGTCACAGCTCACGCAAGCTTTTCAGTGTTGCCAAATCAGGCTACACAAGCCCTTTTCTTTCACTTTTTAACTTATCATCCATCCATTATTAGCCCTTCATAGTTCTTCTTATAGAAGTTGATCCTAATTTGATTTTCTGGAATATTAAAGAGTATCTCAATTTCGCATTTGTGTTGCTTTCCTTTTTGTTCACTTGTATGCTGCGATTGCTGGTTCTTATCGTAATTCTTGTTGATTTTTAGTTGCGTGTGGATGCCCACATTTTTGGTTGTGAGCAAGGACGGAAATACCTTTGGCATGTCAAAGTTATTGCCAACTTCAGACACAGAAGGACATACTCGTACATTTAACGTGCTTGTCATGCAATGAATAATGATTGGACACTTTTCCGCAACAGCTGGAGCACCAACAACTGTAGGTAAGACAAAAAGCAATCATAACGACCCAACAGAGCAATCAACGTCTGCCGCTTGTCAGTGAGCCAATTGGGCGGCATTACGTTAACTGGCATATTACTCATATGTTGTGCAAGTACACGTAGCATTACCATAGCCCCAAGTGACGTTATTAATTATTAAATATTTTGCACAAATAAAATCTGCAGCCATGCACAGGCTCACGAATATGTCCTCGGTGATATTTGTCATTACTGGACAAATAACTCAAGTTTATTTATATAAAATATATATATGCTAAATTTTGTATTTTGGCGGAAAAATGAAGAAAACGAGAAGACGTTGTCTATAATAACAGACCACAAGCTTCGCGGCTATTAGCTTTAAAAATCTTTTATCTCATATACTATATTACACAGACTTTTTTGTATGCGCGCAATGCTCGCGCATATTAATTCCAGTCACATGCCAGCTAAAAACATTTCCCAGCTCCTAATATAATAATAACATGAGCGCAGCAAAAAAAAATTAATTACGGATGCGAAGAGGAACCTATAAACATGTACTAGCAGCGAGCCAGTGGCTCGAACAAATGCGAGCAAATTACATATTACACACGCACGCAGCTATAGTACAAGAGCACCCAACACCCTTCACCACCTTCTCCTACTCTTCTTCAAGCGTCTGTGGTAGGACTGATAGGTTAGGGAAGGCTCGTGGCAGCTAAGGCAATAATTTAACTCAGCCAACGCGCGACATTGGCTGTTAAACAATTCGACTTGGAGCGATAATTTCGAAATAATAACAAGAAGACAAGGACACGTCTTCTCATGCCCATGCTGCATCATAGTCATTGTCATGTTTCAGAGGCAGTGGCAAAAGAAAATTTATCAGGAGAAAAGAAAAGAACGTATTGACGAATACGCTGAAATATTGACGCAAGTCTGACCTTTTGTCAAGGCAAGCCTGCGGCGTGTCTGTCGCATAAATAACTGCGAAAATAAAGAACTGTGTGTCAATGTGAGAGAGAGAGTATTAGATAAGCATGCTGCAAATAGCTGCCATTGATGGGTAAGTTGAGAAGGGAGGTTGTGCGTGTGACATGCTTATCGAATAATTCTAATGGCACCCCAAGACGACCACTTATAGTTTTTTATTTTGATTTAGTTGCTAGCAGAAACAATTTTCCCAAAACCGGCATAAATAAGTCTTAATAATTGTGCTAAACCCTGACAATTATGTGTTTAGTAGGGCAGTTAACTAAGCTCGCCCGCTCGAAAACTTTGTACCTCACATGATTTATAGAATGATTATCATGCAAAGAAACTGCGTGCCTTCAATTCACACACATTTCTGGCACATGTCAGAAGTACTTTTGACTTTGCCTGCACGCAAACTCACCACTGCCCCAATGGAGTTAGCCACGTTAGTTGTTTTAGGGTCAAGAGCTGCCACAATTCACAGCTTTTCTTATACTTTTTAATCTTTCGTTTAATTTATCGCATTCGTGCCCATTTTTTGTTTTCTTGGGCACGTCTTGTACTTGGCATGCATAGCTACAAAAATGATCCTTCTTTCTGAATTTATTCAAACGACTTTATAATTAACGGCTACACCCATACTTATTAGCATAAAGCGCCCGAAGTTTACCATCAGTGTAAGGAATTTCTAATGCCCTGTGTTGTACTTCCTTACTCTTGATTGCTCTTTTCACATTTTCAAATTTTACGGCTAATTAATTCAGAAAATTAACATTAAAAATCAATCTACACACTCCAATTATGGCCAATTGACAAGCGAGGTGACACTAAACTCCCATTTGGCTTATACTATGCATTATTGCATACACAAATACAATCACACACATGAGCCCCTTAAAGACGTGTGCATGTACTACACGTCGATTCGATTAGTTGCCAGAGGTTAAAAGTTGAAAGACGAAGACAAGAAGGACATCGACAACAACAACACCAAGGATGACGGTGAAAACCCATTTCAAGTTAATTAGTCTGCACAGCGCAGAGCAAAGTTAAAGGAAACGACAAGAACGACAGCGTCAACTGACAACTACTTGGCAATGTTTAATAGGACAACTCTCATACACACCTGCAAGTCGCCTGCGCGCAATAGTATGCTACGAATTTCAGTATGGGACGCTGCGTCCAACGTCCGTTACTTGGCTGGCCATATTTTCCATTTCCTCTGTGTCCGCTGTACGCAGAAAATAAAAAGTTCCCCACATTAAAAAAAGGTGGATGGAAGACGGAAATGTTATTTGGCATTTTTGCCCAGTCAGGCGCTTTATTAAAGCTGCAAAATTATTGCGCTGTGTAAGTGGAAATACGAAAATAAAAATAGCAACCACACCTACAACCATAGCAACACCAAACAGGGGCAACAAAAACATCCCTGAGTCGCATTGGGCAGTTCAAAAATTCGCAACGTTGCAAAAAGATCCTGACAGTTGTTGTTGCGACTATAAATAAAGCAACAACAAAAGGTAAAAATTAGATATATGAAAAGCAAAAATGAATCCTGTGGCCACAACACAACGGTTGAGAAGAAGCTCACTCATACATATCCAAATCTGGTGTGCTGGGGTTGCCAACTGTTGAGCCATTGCAATTATGAAAATATTATTTTAATTTAGGTGCTATAATTTAAAGATACACATAATATGCAAGAGAGCCCACTTAGCCGCAAATGGTACAAAAAATGGAATGAAAAGGTAGACAGGCGTGCTTGCAAAACCAAATTGTGTATCCTTGGAAGGGAAATGAATTTAAATACCTGTACAACACAGCCAGGGGGGCCTTAAGAGGTGTCGATCGCCGACACCGCAGCCGCAGTTGCCCCAGCAGGTGCGGTCCTCGCTATATTTGTGTGTGCGACGCTTACAAGCCGCATGCCGAGCCATACGTTGAAAAGCCGACAAACACCATAACATACCTACACGCACAGAGAAGTCAAAATAACAGGACAGTTTATATTGCATAAGAAGGCAACTGAGTGAGGAAGAACAAATCAAAGAAAAGTAAATAACTTATTAGTTATTTATGAAAATATTTTGGGCTAGGCAGCTTCTACAATCTCACAACTATTTGCTCTATGAGATCTTTGAACATATTCTTAGAAGTTCGGGGTTTGTTCTGTAAGAAGAGAATTTGAAGTTCGGGACAAAACAATGTATCTCTGCTAACTGAAAAGTCTCATAATCCAAATCTCACCTTAATCATCGTGCTAAATGAAATAAAGCCGTGCAACAATATATACAATTATACAATATACAATTTTTAATTTGTAAACCGTGTTAAATCAAAATATATCTATATTAGCTAGAACTCAATACAAGCTGGGATGAAATGAGTTATAGCAAAAAGTACCAGAGAAAGTAACCAAACATTTCCAGAGACCTCTACCTGGAATTTATGTTTTTTTCCACCTTTAGATGTTCTAGATTTCGCTAGTACCCTTTTGTGATGATGTAATTGTTAATCCTGTGAGAATGAGGAATGAGGACCATAGCGACAGTTGAGCACAATGTTGCACGAAAAGATTGGCTTTTTCATTCTATTTTGTTTAATTTTACTGTATTTGCTTCGCATCATTTTAAGGCAAGTATCAGCCTGAACCAAGGCAACACCCACACGACGCGTATATTATAGGTTGAGCAACTGCTTCTGCCTTTCGTCTTTCAGATTGTCACTCAAATCTGCTGTTGGGCTTGTCTGAAGGGACTTTGCGTTTTGCGCGGAGCGATTGTTGAAGTGCAGCAGTTTTTATTTGTGGTGGTAATTTTAAGCGATTTGCGCTCAGTGGTTGCATGCGTATGTTTAGCTGTGCGGTTGTGTCGGTAAACGCTCATTCATTATTTTCAATTTTTCAATTCAAAAACTTTGCATTGCGGCCTGTTAAGGTTTGTTGTTGTAGCTCATCCGAGGCGCCCCTAGTCAAAGCCACAGCCAATTTTCGTAAATTTTGCAATTTATTATGATTTTCATTTAATTTTTTCTCTTTTCTTCTTTTTGCTCTCATTCCTGATTTTGCTGCTTCTTCCCGAAGGCGCATACAAATTGGAAGTTTGCATAATTTGTTTTGTGCTTAAAAAAGGAAGTTGGAACGAGACGGTGTACAGCGTGCGCGTGACTGTGTAGCCGTTGGTGCTGTGAATTAGATTTATGCAGAACACTTCCATTATTGGCCCTTAATTTTTGTGGCCGTCGCCACTGATGTCGATATCGACACTTAAGGAACCAAGCATTTGACATTCAGAGTCGGCGCCAAAAGAAGGAAAAGTTTGAAAAAAATTATCTTTGCTGTCTGTCAGCTTAGGCCTTTATATTTTTCTAAATAATTAAAAAAGTCAATTAACACAATTAAACAGACGCGTCTGAAAATATAGTGAAAAATAAGTCCAAACTGAAATCTAGGCTTTAGGAAAGCTTAATTTGGAGAACATTTAAGTGGCAGTGCGTGTTAAAATTAATGCCTGATTAGTACCATCGCGTTGGCCATTTATTAGACAGAAAGTACGTTGAACTTGGCTATAAGCCAGCAAAAGGTGAAGATGAAATGGTTCACAGAGTGTCGTGCTCGCCCGACTTCTAGAAACATATCTTAAAATTGCGGGAGTAGCAAAAAAACCTTACAGCGAGGGGTAGACAAACCCAAACCTACGCGTTTTCCACTCACTCTTGAGTATTATATTTGAGTAAAAGTAGGTTTTTGTTTCGGTTCAGAGTATACCAATTGTAGCAAAGCCATTGCTAATTGTTCCCAATTTTATTTTCACAAAAGAGGAAAATCCAAATTTTTTAAAACCAAAATTTTTTTTTTTGCTACACCACAAATAACTGAAACCATATAGTTCATCAAAAATTCAGTTATACTTATTATTCACTTGAAAGTATATCTAGTTTATCCATAAGTTAAACCCAAACTAAATAATTTCGACTAGCTTTTTATTCAAAGCAGACAAACGAACTTTTTATATTTGAAGTTAGTCCTGACGTTTACATATTTGTCCGATTGCCAAAAATCGTTACATTAATCATTGCCAGTAACATGAGCAGCAATAACAACAAGAACAAAGCACAGTGTTCTTGCCACATCTCTGTTGGAAACCAACCTGCCATAAGTTATTAACAAAACGACCCTTTAAACAACATGTGGTGAAGAAATGCGCGCTATGCCGCCACAAAACAGCCCAATAGGGGTACTTTAAGCAAACACAATTCAGAAATGAAAACAATAATACTTTAACATACCCTTAGCCACATATTAACATTTTTCATGGGCGTTGTAATGGGGGAAACTTTTTGCTTTTCAGACGCACCGGCATCATCTATTAACTTGAACATTTATAAATGAATTTAAAGAAAATCCAAGTATTTAACTTGTTAAAATTCTATAGGTGTTTCTGCAAAACAATAATTCAATAATACAACAATTCCAATAGACCCTTTAAGTGATTGGAACACTTAAGCCTTTGTTTTTTAATTTGATATAATTTGCCAGCGCTGTCATAAATTCTGTACCATTTGCAAATAAAATTCCCGACCCACCAGCCTTTAACCTTTTAGACTTATGTGTTTAGATATGAGGACCTACTATATATTACATATATCAACTAATTTGTTCATTTGTACGTTTTGGTTCGCTCGTTTAAAGGGGACACAAACGGTCTTTTCTGCTCCTCTCCCTGCTTCGACCATGCAATTTTTGGAATGTCCTCGCACTCGAATACAAATTCGAGTCGTATTTGCCGCATTTTGTTTCGTTTGTGTTTGTCACTTTTTTGTATCATGGGGAATGTTTATATATCGTACGTATTTGTACAAACCAAGACCTCGCCATCGTTCAAATTATGACCACTTGGACACAATTTATTGGCACTGTGCCAAGGCCATCGTGTCGTTATTTCCTTTAAGTTTGCCTGCGTAGTCGGTAGTGCTACTGACAGCTCATTGGAATTTTCATTAGTGTTCCAAGTGCGCCGCCATTGAGACGGCATAACACACACAGATCTGCGTGTGCACTATATTGCACCAAACGAAAAAAAAGTGGCGCGGACTTTCAACAAATTCACAACACATTCGTACGCATATACATACTTGTATGTGGACGAGCCTACGCCCTGCCCTACGCTCCCTCGCCACACGGCCTCCATGTTTCTCTATTTCTATCTGTGTTGTGTTGCTAACTCACATATTTTGTCCGTTGCCGTTGTTCTACTAACTGTCATGTGTAATTTTGAAAAGATTGGCAAAGCATAACTTTACACAAAAAGAGGTGATGATAAAAGCCAGCGCAATTGTAAGGATTTAGTGGTTCTGTATTTAACATTATAGGAAAATTTCTTAGCAGCGGCCTTTTTGTAAATGGTTTCCAGTTGGTAGCCCTCCTTTTCTGTTGCTTTGCAGGAGCAAATATTACAATTAACCAACTCAGAAGAAGTCAGTTGCAAACATTTTGTGGCGCTAATGTGTAAGTGTTTGAGTGCCAACAAACCCACATACAAATACCCACTCAAGCATACCCCCCGACATTGTTGCAAAGTGATGCTGCTGCTTTGGTTGTTGTTGACGTCGTTGCAGCAGTAATTGCACTTGGAATACTTTATAGCCGTACAGTCATCAAATTTTATGCTCACCATGTGACGTTCTCTTTTCTTCTCCTTTTCTTCCCATTCATCGATCCAACAGTGCTTAGTCGCATCTGTTATGTTTTGTGTCAGTTTTAAAACTAAATAACGTTTGATGCGGTTAAAGTAACACCGCAACACACCTCACCCCCCCTAGTGGCACGATCTGAGATGCGGGCGTACTTACGCCCCCAATGGGCGCCATGGCAGTACATGTTGTTAAATTCCCGGCATTTGTGTTACTTGTGATTCCAAAACGGCCTTGCTTTCCTGTTTTATATTATTAGTTTCTTTATTGTTTTTTTTTTCAATTTCGAATAAGTTTAAAATTTACATAATTATTACACACATAAATACAGAGGATTTTAAAGTCCGGACACCCGACCTTTGGCAATAGTTTTTTTTTTTAATGTAGATAATTACTTTAAGAAGGTAATAATAGAAAAACAACAGAAATCATATCACAACAAATGATGAGCTTATTTCAACAGAAATACAAGGTCCAGTTCCCTAACTACCGCAATTTGTGTGAACTCAATTTTTAACTCGAACTCCAGTTAGTAGTTGTGTGCTATGGTCCTAAGTTTCATCATGATATGTTAGTTCCAAAAAGAGTTATAGCCATTAGTGAAATCAGTGCCCATACTATTTTCCCACAAAATTGTAACAACATTTGTCTGAGTATGTAATACGAAAACGCGCGAGAATTTGTTTTCTTGAAATTTGTGTGCAAATAAATAATTATACTCGAATTCCGTTTTGCCTGTGACTGTCTCAAGTTCGTTGTCTCTCATGCCCATTCACAACAATGTAAACATTCCAAAATGTTGCGTGATTACACATTAATTGTTCGTGGTATTTAATTCTTAATCTATTAGAGTCTGTGATATAAAATTGTCATACATATAGTACAAATGTGGTTGCTGCCACTCCAGCTTTAAGGGGTAAACCAAGAAAAGGTAAAAATGATGTGTCACCAGAAATATTGTTATTAATTGGAAATATGGTTTTATTAGTTTGGCATACTTATAAATCCAATAAGAAGTTAACCACATAAATACCAATTCAGTTTGAACTGCTTCTATCTTAACACTGATACAAAAGTTAGGCAAACTTTTTTTATTATTCAACATAGTCTTCTTAACCTCATATGGATACCGCGACACCAAATGCAAGCATCATTCCTGACAAAGAAGTTATTGGCATGCCGTTTACCTTCTTCCGTCTCCTCACCCTCAGCTATGCAGGCATGGCAGGCTATTGTGATCGATTTTCCTTTCTCTAGATAATAGGTATACATAACACCACAACTATCTATCTCCTCACCCTCAGCTATGCAGGCATGGCAGGCTATTGTGATCGATTTTCCTTTCTCTAGATAATAGGTATACATAACACCACAACTATCTTAAAAAAAAAAAGGAAGAAATGATAAAAACGAGCAGGCTCAACTCTTAAATACCCTGTACCACCCCATAAAAAAACAAATTAATTAAATTGCATTAATTAATTAATTAAATTTAATTAATTTAATAATTAACTAAATTAAATATAAAATATTCCATACATGCATACATACATTTACATCAGAATCGTGTCTATGCGTGTTGCTGTACTAGTAAATATGTATGTGTGCATTGGGCCTGGTTATATGGCTATAACTTTCTTTCTAATCATGCTGATCATGAATACCCTTGTACCCTTTGGGTACAGGGTATAAAAACTGTGACCATCACTTTTCCATCCGAAATAACAGATTTGGTATTTTTGGAGGCGGATTCTCCTTCACAAACCACTGCTGAGCATGAAAAATATTAAAACGAATATAAAAGCCATTTAAATTCAATCTAGGAAAAATCCGAACATACAAACCTACAAATGCAAAAATGCTAATTATGTATATTAACTGCAGACGTCGAGGTGCGATAACAGGAACAGGCAGTGGAACAAAACCCCAAACTCGGCCAATAAATAAAGAGAGGCAAATATGAAGCTATAGAATAATGACAATTTCGAAGGCAAATGTTAAGCTCAAATGCAAATTAAAAATTGTGCAATTCTTTTATTGCATCGGTAGAAATAAAAATAAACATATATTCAAGACAATGCGTGAGTACATACTTGTATAAAAATGTGCATACCCATGGCATAAGCTATTTACTTTCATTACCTTTCGCATATAGATGCAAAGTCATTAAAAATTTTAATGAAGAAAGTTTGTTCTCTTCCTTTTCTATTGTGTTTTTTGTTTTGTTTTTGTGGCATCGTTGACGCCATCAGTCTCGAGCAGCTCCAATTTGTTATTTAATTTTTTAAAGTTTTATGCTTTTTGCAAGAATTTGTGTGGCAACGTGGTCACTGAACATTTTTCCTCATTTACACGCCAAAAGTAAATTGTAAACAAGAAAGAATGCTACAGTCTAGCAAGTCCGACAGTGAAATATCCTTACCTAGGTTGTGGACGTAGTACTGGTGTGAAATTCTTTCACTAGTAACTATTCTTAGAATTTATTGATTTGGATGAAATTTAAAACGTGTGCAAGGTTTGGTTTATGTAGCTTTCAAAATATGGACAGTGTCAAAATATGATTCGTCTCGACATGCTGTTTAAGAATACATATGCCACCTGAGATACAGCGTTTATTTCCAACCCAATTTATTCATTATGCCCAAGTGCAAAGACAACATTTTATAAGCACGCTTACAAAACTGTAATGTAAGATAGGTACTGCGTTTTAATCGACGAATATTTCTTTAAATATTTCTTTATCAAACCCTACCAAATTATTTTTATTCATTTGCTACTTTTTGGAGTAAAATGGTTTTGCTAATAGCTTTTTTAGGAGTTTACCGTTTTACATGAAATTTGAAACAACGGTAAAGAATTATATATTAATTGCGTATGCAAAGCTAAGTCTATAGTTTGCACAAACCTAATAATCCCTTCTTAGCCTTCGGGTACATGCTATATCAATAATTCATGGGTGTTGGCCTGTCAGACTTATTTTAGTTGGGGTCTAACAGAGATAAACGCGTAAATTGAGCAACAGTTTTAAGAAACGTATAAATCCGATAAAACTTCTTCGAGCTCTGTCCCAAAAATGTCTCCTTTTGAGAACCAGTTGCTTGAATCTACGATTATACTTAGGTGTCAGTTTTTCAAGTTGACTGCTCCAAAGGTGTTTTAATATATTATTTTCCTAATTTTAGGCCTTTCTACTGCATTTAAAACTGCCGTAATGCCTTGAATGTGTGTAGGATTGTGTTCCTTAAGTATTTACATGTTTATGTTGCTGAATTGAGGGATAGACTGAAGCACATTCAACGTACCGTTGCATACGAAGCTGCCGAGCTGCAATTTCTGCCTGGCTACTCCCACTCGCTTAGGAGTGCTTCCTCCGCCGCCACAGCTCTTATTGTTGCTGTCGACTGCAATTTTTCGTTTCACTGCCTGTTATGGTGCAGTATTTGCTCAACACGAGCGTGTTTATATTTTTGGGATTTTGTTGCTGTTATTGGACTTGTGTGCGGCTGCACTCCCTGCTGCTGCGGCCGAAATTGAATTTCACTTTGAAAATATATGGGCATTATTAATCACTTAACGAATGGACAGGAGGCAAGCAAGGATTTGGTGATCAAACTTGCAGCTTCACTGACCGGAAGTCACAATGAAGAATACAAGCTCATAGCATCACATCGAATAACTCTGTGGCATTATACAGTTTAAAAAAAAAAACAAATTTTGAAAACAGCATAACTTAAAAACTAAAATTAAAAATTTACGAATTAGGAAAAAGTTGTATATTTTAAATGAAATTAAATACAATAATACCATTTTGAAATGTAATCACAAAGCCAAACATGTTATGTTTGTTATTAATTGAGGAACTTTAAGGATCAATCCAGACATAGTTACTCGATGTAAGCCATTTCCTCTTATCTATTTTTTAATGAACTTTATCAAACTTCACGGGAGTAAATATATATTCGATTAGAGTTTTTCTTGGTTTCCTTTGGTAGAGAGACCAATAATAAAACTAAAAAGAGATTTATTATTTTGGTTTCAGTTTAATGTATATGACTTAAGCCAGCTTAAGTTGCACGATCGAGCAGGTTTTTCTCTAAATTGTCATAAATTGTGAGTTGAACTTTTAAATGGGCACACTACAATTTGACCTATTCAGACCTGTTCCGATTTTTCATATTAATCAGAAACAATTTTTTTTTATGTGTAGCCGTACCTTGAAATTATTAGTAAACAAATATTTTAATTAAAAAACAGAAATACTAATTTTCTGAAACAATTTATCAAATTGACTGACTAAAAGGGCGTTGACAAATTTTGATAATCAAAGGCTAAATTTAAATTTGTTGTAAAAATATTCACGCACTTTGTTTTTAAACACTCTCTTAATTTATTTTGTATTCAATCCTCTTTTTGTTTACATGCATTTTCTATATTATTTTTTTTGTTTAGCTTAGAGCACACTTTTTTGCCCGCTTGAACTTTGTTGATTAAAACGTATTTAGTTGTTTCGTTTAACTTCGATCTAGCGACTAACGCGACCAGGTCGACACTAAAAATCGTAGCACCCCCGACAAAAAATACGCAAATCTGAACTGCAGCGACCACGGGACCTTTGACTTGTTAGGCGACTACGACTAATGGTGGCTGACGAAGGCCAACGTTGCCGACAGCGACGACTTTGTTCGGCTTCGTGCTTGGCACTGAATGGCGGACTTAAATGTTCGCAGGCATAAAGGAACCTAAAATTATGACAAGCGCCTCAGCGACGACGCCATCGACGACACCGACACGAGGACGATGATGGCATCTCTGCTTGCAAGAAGCTACCATCGTAATCTCGCACAGCAGCAACAACAACAATAGGCAACTATTTGCAGCTGAGAAAATTTCGTAGCATACTAATGAGCGCTGTGCTCTGTATTCAGCGCTCTGCCGGCAAACGCACAGCTGTTAGATTGGCGCCAAAAAGTTGGAGTTGAATGCGCAGGCGTGATTCTGTTATACACCTATAACTGTCATACAACAATAGAGCCATGCCATTGCCTTGTGCTTCCATATTCAGCAAAGAGGGACTAAGATTTATTTCGTACTTAGAAATTCTAAATTAATCTAAAAGGACTTAACTTAATCATTTTTTTCTTAATATAATACATATTAAATACATAAAAACGGTATTTTGCGCAAATAAGAAATCTTTGGAGAACAGATGATCAGATTTTCGCCCACCGATACCTACCAGTCCGAAGCTCTCCTAGCCAAATATAAGTTCCTTCAAAATCTGTTCCTTCAATTTGTGTTTTGTATTTGGGTTTTTTTTAAAGCCCGCTGGGAATCCTTTCTGTAGGAATGAGAGTTTTTAACGCAGTCCATAAGGCGGACAACTTCACAATTACCTATACACTGCAGTTGCTCTTACTACATACAAAATTTTGTTAAGTCTTCTCAATTCTCGTACCTCACAAGTTAGGACAGGAGCATAAGCACCAGTGCATTAAATTTTGAAATACACTTGTACTGTGTACACATAAGGCAGATATGCAATATGTAGTGTCTCTAGCTCTGATAGTTTCTGAGAGGTGTTCATACGAACAGATGGTCAGACAGGCATGGCTCGTACTGTAATGCTAATCAAGAAAATACTTTGTATATTCAAGTATATACTTTGGGGGCTCTGCCACGCCACCTTCTGCCTGCTACATTTTTTACTTTGCACAAACATAATATACTCTTGTACCTTTTAGAGTACAATGATGATTGTTTTTGTCAGAGCTTTCCAATGCTTTAAAAGCTTCGCAACTATATATTTGACGAGCCGGCTTTTGTCTTTAGCATATTAAAGTTCATCAACAAACTGTCAAACTAACACCCCTTCACTTTTAGTGTGCTTCAAAACCTTTGGTGCTTCAGCGAAATGTTAAGCACATGCTTTGATTGCATTTATCGTATGTATATATCTTTATTACCAAGGTTTATGAACAAGTCAAAAAAGTATTACAGAAATACCCCATTTAAGGTGTAAGGTGTTTGCAAAGTAACATCCGCACTGCGTACACATTTAAAGCACCTGTGTGCAATATGAATGGGGTTATGGAAAAACCCCTATTTCGAGGGGGTGGAGGTGCATCATAAAAATAAAATGAACTCGCACTGCTTAAACATATAGGGAATTTGTGTGCTAGTATAGTTTCTGAGATGCTGATCAATATAATATATTATTTTTGGGGCCTCCCACACCTCCTTTTGCGTGTGACACACATTCGCACTACACTTTACCCTTTGGATACAGGGTAAAAAATGGACAGCCTTAAGGCCAATACCTTTATTGTCGTTCTTCAAGAACTAATTTGGTGCTTTATCGAGCAAAGTTTAATCGTCAAAACACAAAATTAAATTAAATTAAACCATCTAATGCACTTCCTCCATCTACGTTTACATACGAGTATAGGATATATTGTTGTTGAGCACCGGCATTAGAACGAAAGAAAGCTGGATTGCTGCTTTTAGTGGAACACAGGAAATGGAAAACGGAAAATGCGAAAACATGAAAAATAAGACAATGCCAACTGAATTAAAAATGCATGACATCAATTAAAGGAAGTTTTCTTAATTTTCCTTCCCAGCACAAAAGTCTGCCTTAATTCACATTGAAGTTTACACGGAAACTTTTCACTGAAACGAGCAAAAACAAACAAGTAGACGACAACTTGCAATAGCAGTCGCAGATCCTCATAAACATATGCACACATTTACACATCCTCGTATGCGTCTACGTATGCGTGTGAGCATTTGTTTATTCCTCGATTGCGTACAAACATTTTCATTTGCATAGACAAGTTAAAAGCATCTACTGCACCCCATGCTTCCCTCTTTGCCATTCATGTATGCCCACGAATGTGCCTGTTCCTGTTCTTGCATACAATTCGAGTCGATGCACCAGTGAAAGCGAAAACCAGTAAGTGTGGGAAAAACTCTCATATGCGAAATTTCAGATTTCATATGCAAATTTTGCACTTCTTCAGAAAATTATTCAAATTACTTATGAGCGAGTGTCAGCCGACTTGCAGGCTGCAGAAGGACTGCAACAAGTGACATCGCCTTATAAGGAATCACAGAAAAATGGCAATGCGCAATAATGAGTTCATTTGTTAAGTAAAAAAAAAAAATGCAGCCTTGCTTATTCACCCGCATTGATCCATCAAAACCTCAATAAAATAGGAAATCTCCGACTAGCTGTGCCAACTTTGTTTCAAGCCCAAGCAAGTCTCACAAGCTTTCATAAAGTTATTCGAAAATATTATTACGTAGTTAACATACATCACTCGCTTGTTTTATTTTGAGCAAAAAGAGCAACAAAATAACAGCAGAGACAAAGAAATCATTGAAGCGAGAATTACAAAAGTTTTGACGCCTTTCAATGTTACGCTTAATTATTCTGTCCTTCCTGTCACACAAAATGGCTATTTAAGCTATGTTATTCAGTTTGTCTGTGTCCTTTCATTTCCCTGCACATCTTGAAATTACCGGATACACAAAAAAATTATATTAAATCGGCGCGTTGCTTACATTTTCACAAAATTTTGATATTTCAGCTACTACCTGTATTAATTGATTAATGATGTAGCTTTAATAGTATCTCTCAATTGAGGCTCCTGAAGCATATACTGCCTGGTTTGTTCCAAGGGAACTCAAAATTATCATCATACTAAATTAAATTTTTTTACCTTTTCAACAATTCTAAACAATCCTTTGGTTTCGTTATTATATTTGCAACATATGATTGTAGGGCATGTTGGCTCCGGTTCAGTCAAGGCATGTTTGTTTTTGAATGTGCGTGCTCGCCAAAATTTGCCAACGGCGAAATATGAAGCCAAACACAACTGCTCCTCCATCGCATGAAATCCTGCTTGGGTATTTAGTAATATTTATTCGGATTCTTCCTTAAAGATAATCGCAATTACAGCTCACTTAGGGCGATGACTGCGGCTTTGATGGCAGAGATGGTGACGAAGGTGGAAAAGGAAGAGGAAAATGATGGAAAGACAATATAAACACGGTGGAAAACATGTAAATTAGTGTCGAAGACTTTTGCTCCGCTGTCCGCTTTGGCTCGTCGCGTGCTCTCTGTGGCAAAAGAGTTAAAGTTCATGTTATACTAAATTTGCATATATAAATGACTTTACGCCCCTGCGACCCGGCCATATCACCAAAAATGACAGTCAGACGTGCCAAACGACTTTAGCACTTTCGTCGCAGTTCAAACATTTTGCAATTGTGAGAAACGCCCGCGACAATTGCCAGCAGGCAGGGCTTGTCACGTTTCCGTTGCCTCGTAATAGTGAGATTGAATGTTAGGCTGTTGCCAGTTTCACGGTAAGTGCCATATAGATAATAACTGAGTAGGATACACAACAAACTGCTGCTCTTTACTGTTTTTAGCATGTCTTACCAGCAATTTACATGAGTAGTGCAAAGTTGGGCGTACCTATTTTCTGTCTCTCTGACTGTCTACTGTCTACTACAACATGATTACATTTATTTGGGCTGATTAAAGAAAAATAACATTTTTCGAATTTTCCCATATTAAACAGATCATACTTATTTTCAGTGTTTCATAAATTTAGGGAAAACGTTTATATTGTTTGGTGTAATGAGTTAAAACAGCTATGTTTAAATGCAGAACTCGTAAGAAGAATAGCATTGAAAAACAACAACAAAATAAGTCCGCCAAAGGTGTTTTTACATTATTGTTATGTTTTTGGATTCAAATTCAAAAGTAGCACCCCCTTTTGTTTTTACATTTATTGCTTTACCTTCATCTGTGCTTCTTGGTAGCTATGCCCCATATCTTAAAATAATTTTATGCTCATGGGTTAGCAAAAACGTACTACTCGTACATATATTTTTTATATAATATTTTGTTTGGCTGCCCTTTGAGTCGTTCACAGTTCGTTACAATTATAGGCAGTTTTTCTAAGGTGACTGTTTAGAGCTTCGTTTGATTTCTCGGACATTTGTTGCCACACTTTCGTGAGAAACGCTGACAATATCTCAAGAGCAAGAGTTTTCATTTTGGGTTGATTTAATTCTCATGAATCTCACTGAATGCCACTTGCCTGTGTATTGATGTCTTTTGACCTTCGGTAAGCGACAACAAGGTCAGCTTTCATTACTATAATTCCAATTCAGCGAGCTAGCTAGCATACGGTAGTTAACAAGAAACGAAAGCCTAAACTACTATAGTCAAGCAACAGCGCCAATAGATGCTTGAATTTGCAAAATTGTTGCATGCCCGCAAAGCCGCAATGTAAAAGTGAATCTTCGGCTTCTACCCAAAACCGGAAGTCATTAACACACGCATAACTTTTTCCAGCCTTAAATGTTTACGATTAAGATGTGCATGTATGAAGGCATATACTACATAGAAAGTGTATTGCTGACGCCATTATAGTGAGTGGAAAATTTAATTTATGTTTTCGCATAAAAGTGCCTCTGCACATTTCAACGCTAATGTTTCAATGCACAGCAGGTATGCCATGAACGGAAAATTGTCAACAGTGAGCAATGCACAGCTTGAACCGATTAGATGCGATAACTAATGGAAATAAAAACGTTTTTGTTCACAAAAAGGGAAGTAAGACTGTTATTTTCTTTATAACAAATATCCACCAAAGAATGTTTTGAAGAATATAAAATTGGTTGTTTATTTGTTTAACTGTATAGTATGTTACACATAAAAACCAGAAAAACTAGACCATTCACAAATATAGAAATCTGATCGTGATATCGTCAGTTTTCAGGTTCGGTCAAAAAATCTAAAAGAGTGTTATTATTATTATTTATTTTATCACATTCTATTTATTTTTAGCAACTATCAATGCTTATGTTTTATGCTGCTGCCGCAAAGGACTACCCAACATTTTCTCAAACGATGGTAGTGTAGTGTACAGTAAATTTCTGCCAAAATTGTAAATGTACAAACTTTGACAAAATGAATTTGATCGTCAAATACATAAATCACATAACGGACAGAACGCCTCCAAGCAGGTTAATTGAATCCCAAAGTGCGAGCAATGATAAGCTGTTCACTTAAAGTAACATTTGGAACAAATAAGTCAAATGAAGCTCAACAACAACTATTTATGTGTATGTATGCCACTGCGGCTCTTAATGCGCGTAAGTCCTTTAAATTGCTGTTTGTGTAATCACGGGGGGTGGCAGACCTGGTGGCAACAACACTTTAATGAACACACAGACAGCACAGCAAACAAGAGATTATGCTTCAACTGGCATTGTCCCCGTCACTTTCATTTCTGTCGCACCATGCTACAATGTTGGGTAAACAGCTTGCGCTTTCGTGTCCACTATTTTGTGGCAAGAGGGATATGCAGCTACTTCCACTGACACTGTCCGTCCTACCATCCTGCTGCTCTGGCTATTTTAATAGTATGTATGTCTATAACTGCCTGGCCCACAAGTGTTAATTTAGTGATTTAAGCTGTGGTCAAGGCGAAGAGGGGCTCCCATTTGATGGGAGCCAGTAATAATTGCTTTTTGATTGAGTTAGACATGAATTTGAATTTTCAATAGCTATTGTCGGTCGTGCTCATCATTCATGTATTTAAACATTTTTAGTCCGTCCACAAGACAACGCGTGTCAGTTGTCGCTCAAGTCGCTTCGGGATTCACTGTTGCAATGATTTATCCTCACGAGTTTCCGCGTCCGAGACCACCGCTGTACAACAATTTTGCTGAAACGTGGCCGCGAAACGGTTCCAAACGTACCTGCTGTAGCCCAAACAGTAAAATGGCGAAGCTTATGCTGCCCTACTTAAAAGAGTACTGCGACAGCTCGTCGTTGCATGGTATTCGGTATCTAACAGATCCGAAGCTACAGAATTTTGAAAAGTAATTAACATATTCATTTGTTCGTCCACGAATAAGAGAGAAATTTCCTTACAACAGTTGCACCTTTCAGCGCAGAAGAATTCCTGATATCTTGCCATTTACTACACAAATAATAATGATGCATTTGCATCAAACCTAATTACAAAAACTTACTACTGGGTAGTCCATATAGTGGTTCCTATTAAAAATTTAAAAAAAGAATGATCCAATATCCATTTTTCCAATATATTATTAATTTATTCGTAAGAGCAAACATTTCCCTTATTTGAGGCACACGATTAAGTGGCTGCCTCGGCTAGCTTAGCTCAATTTTCCATGACCTTGTTGACGGGTTCTGACTCTATCCCACGAAAAGCTCAATATTCTCCTTAAGAGTCTGAATAGTTAAAGAAGTGCTTACCGTTGACCGAGTTGGCGGGTTCAGCAGCATTTTCAAAGAATATGGGCCAATGATGCGAAATCCTGCACTAAACTCTCATTCTCTGAGGAAGCATAGACTTTTCGATTTTGCAAATAAGCTAATGACTTTTTATCAAGATTTCCAGCGAGAAAGAGCTGTCACTGTAAAAAAAAATATGATTTAAGTAGCACTATATGGACCACCCTGAACTTATAAATTGTTTCGTTTATTGCAGAGTCATTTGGGTACTGCTTCTAATTGCCACAACTATTTGTGCCACACTTGTCTATATCGACCTGACCGAACGGTACAACTCAGTGCGTATACACACAACCATAGAGGACTCTATGCTTCCCATATTCTATTCACCTTTTCCCTCGGTGGGCTTGTGCTTACGTAATCGAATCAACCTGAGGAAGTTGCAACACGAGGCGGTCGAACATTTTCTGGGGACCAATGCCAGTGCTGCTGATAGGGAGATTTTTGTGCGCTTCTTCACCGCCGCCTCCGAAGTGCATTTAAATCGTATGTACGTAATGGGCAAATTCTTCAATAATGCCACACTAGCAATGGCGGTCAGCAGACTTGACCACCTTAATGTGTCGGAAGTTCTGCGCTACGCTCGTTTGGATTGCAAAGACTTTTTTGTCGAGTGCAACTGGCGTGGCCAATCGCATAACTGTTGTGAAATCTTTGAGCATGAGCGCACCGAAGCCGGCTACTGTTGGGTCTTCAACTCCGCCGTCAGTCCCAAAATGAGACAACGCGCGGTAAGAATTAAATTATCGTACTTGTTTTCGCAGTATAGCCGATAAAAGTTGTTCTCATATGTTTACAGAAAAACGACAAATATTATCCTTTGCACACACCAAACTCAGGGGAAGGCACCGGGCTCGACGTTTTTATGCGATTGAACAAGTCGCTCATACTCCCGGGCGTACGTGGCGTGTACTTGATGATCAAACAACCGGACCAGTGGAGCGATGAGGTCCGACTAGTAACCCACAACACACACACTAAGATTAGTATTGTGCCGCGCTATACCTCGACCGAGCAACGCACGCGTTCCGTAACACCTACTGAGCGGCATTGTATTTTTGATGACGAGACAAACGATCACCGATACAAGAAGTTGCCGGGTCTAAAATACTGGAAAGGCAATTGTCGCTCACGATGCCATCAGGAGCATGTCGACCGTCTGTGCAGGTGCACGCCCATGCTCCTCTTTCCCATCAGTGACGATGGTGAGTACTAACATACGTGAGGCCGAAAAAATATGCAGATTTGCCAGTTAATGTCCTTGGTTAATGTAAGTAAGTAAGGCAATCTAAGCTACGATGCATAGATAGATAGTAAAATGTAAAATGAAGCCATGATTAATGTCGTTTATTATAAAATAAAATTCATCTTTGCACATTCCACAGATAATTTTACGGACTGCAAGCCCTCCGAATTCAAATGTCTCTACGATAATCGAGGTAGGTCCCTAATACGGTATTCAATACGGTTCAACAATCTCTAAGTATGTGGTTTTTAGATACATTTCGGGTGGAGCGCCATGCTATGGAAACTTTGTATGTGGACAGCGTCTATAAGGACAGCATGATCTGTGACTGTCTCAACAGCTGCGTCCAACTTATCTTTGAAACCGTTCACAGTAGCACGCCCTTGGAGTAAGTAGCCCGTGAATTACTAAAAACTAAATAATATTTATCCAAATACATACAACCTACCTCTCTGGTAGCTTTAATGAAACTGGAGTCGAGATGGGCACAATGCGCCTAGACATATTCTTTCAATCGAGCTTCTTCATCAAGTATCAAACGCGCATGCGATTCACATTTGTCGAGTTATTGGGTAGGTTTTCCACTTACCGATAACCTACTTTGTTGGACAATAGAAAGTACTAACATAAAACATTTTTATTTTGCAGCAAGTTTTGGTGGCATTATCGGACTTTTCCTGGGTGCGTCACTTCTTAGCGCTATTGAGCTGGTTTATTACTTTACAATGGGGTTATATTTCTACCTACATGGAAATTGGAAACTGCAACAACAACAGAATTCGGTACAGAAGCTGCAACATACACAAACTATTCAGCCCCGGCCAAGAGTTTCTAAAAACAAGCTAGTTAACTGACTTAGTTTGTAACACACTTATAAATCAGACTTATCTCAAAAATGTAATCAAACAAGCATACACCGAAATAAAAATTGGTCAATTGATGTTATGTGACTTAGAAGAATCTGGATACCAAAATTGGCTATTCTAGCACATACTTTCTGAGATCCTTGCGTTCATGCTGTCGGACCGACATTTCTATTTCGACTCGTCTTTTCAGGCTGATGAGAATATATACATATATGTATTTTCAGCCACGCCTCCTTCTGTATGTTACTTGTACACGCATTAAACTAGTATATACTTTTACCCTTTGGGTATAGCCTAAAAACTGAATCAACTAAATTCGTCAAATGGTTATATTTATAGGCAATTTGTCTGCATAAATTGCCTAGCTTTGAAATCCTAATTGCTAAATTTTTAGTCGATATATAATAAAGTAATAAAATTGTTAAATCTGTATTGTTTTTTTTAGAGCAGAGAAATACGAGTATGGTTGTGTGAAACAACTGTTTTAACAAATTGATGGAGCATTCGCACGCCACAATCGGAAGTCGGGACTTGCATCAAAAAACCAAAATTCCACCCGGCCCAAGTGCGAGTTTAAAATATCTTAGGCTCCATACAAAATACAAAACTCACTTCGGCCCAATACCAGGCGAACATAAATCAGCAGTAAGCAGACTCATAAGTAAACAATGACGTATTTGTAAGTAATGCGCTGACAATACTTTGATTTTACAGTTGTTTTTTGTTGCGTCGTTTGCTGCCTACTTTATTTGTTTTGTAAACAATGTTCGCTCTCTATCATTTGTATACGTAGCCTATTTTGCTATGCATATGCGTCTCTTTTGCACCTGAAGCTAGTTGATCTTAACTCGCTTGCCTGCTACCATTTATGTTTGCCTGGTATTCTGCCCAGTCCAGAGACCCATTTTGTAGCTTCCGTATTTTAATTTCGATCGAGTCGAAGCCTCCTCAATACCAAAAGATAGGTTTGACTGAAGTGCTGTACGAGGCTTGCATAAATGAAAGCAAGCAAATGATTATTTGCAGTAAGTGAAAAGACTGCTAGGATTAACCTAGCTTCTGGTGCGAAAGAGACGCATATATAGTACATTGCCAAATGTAAACAAATGAGGTGGGCAGCAAATGATGCAACAAAAAACAACTGTAAAATCAAAGTTTGTTTACAAATGCGAAATTGCTTACTTATGTCAGTCTGCTTACTGCTGATTTATGTTCGCCTGGTATTGGGCCGAAGTGAGTTTTGTATTTTGTATGGAGCCTAAGATATTTTAAACTCGCACTTGAGCCGGGTGGAATTTCGTTTTTTTGATGCAAGTCCCGACTTCCGATTGTGGCGTGCGAAGGCTGCATGAACTCGGAACTTCTTCTTAGCAACACTTTTACATTAAGCAGCAAAAATATACCCAGAAATTATATCGTTCTTTATAGTTAAGAGAATAGAAATAAGCATCGCTTTAACAATGTTTTAATTTTAATACCAAGTTTTTACATTCATTTGAGTGTTGTGATGTGATGATTATAACTGTTATATAGAACTTAGAATGGGTTTTTCGTAAATAAGCCGAATAATTCTATAAGTGCTTGGCATCAATCTGAATGAGGATTCAATTGAAGGTGCATTCCATTCTGGCGGTATGTTGACGGTTATGATCGATGTGTCATTTTCGCAAGCCGCAGCAGCAGTGCTTCGGGCAGCTCAGCACATACGAGTATATGATGTTCATCAGCCCCTGGATAGGTGTATCGGATGTTGAAAGCAAATATGTACGGGGTGAAGCCTGCTAGAATGCTCCGGCAGTAGTCGTTTCACTGATATACCCAGCGATATGGTATCTGATACAAATAATTTATAAAACGTTTTATTGACTATACAAATGTAGATTCTAACTACACATATACATACATCTGTTAAGTCAACATTCACCAGGTATTCTGCGTGTGTTTGAACGGATGTCGAAACGTCTGTGGTTGCTGGGAAGCCAAGTTCGGCCGATGTTCAGTCAAATCATTTCGTAAATAACGCAACCATGCACGCCACTTTAATTTGACTTCATCCCACAATACTCCGTAGTAGGCATTGTCGTACAAATGCAACGCGAACCCCAGAGTCAGGTAATAGAACAGCTCGACGGCGCTGACCATAGAGGCACCTAGGCACAAGCCGAAAATGCCACCCAAATTGGCTGCTCAAGCAAGCACAATGTACATATAAGATTTAGCGGGTTAAAATGTATACAGGAACACGTACCAATTAGGTCTATGCTGGAGAACTCGAGACTTGTGCGATATTTGACAATCGTATCGATTTGGTAATGCACATCAATCTTAATGAGTTTTTCGGACGTTTCCTTTTTTCTGTAAACGGCAGCTGTGTGAGTTTCGGAAGCTACATGAGAAATATAATAAGTTCTTACACCTGTTCAATGTGGAGTGGCAAAGTTGTCAGGGCTGTGTAATATTCTATTAGATTACAGCTGACAAGGCAGTAGCACGTCATGCCCGGCTTGGTGGCGCTGAAATAAACGTCCTCCTCTTGCCGTTTATCGTAGCTGAGAATGTCTGATAAACAAAGGAAGAGATTTGGTTATACACTGAACTTAAGTAAGTTTTTTATGGGAGTACTGACCATGGTTCCGCGATAGGCAACGCAAGCTAGACGCAGTGCAATCAGGCACTTGAAATATGAAAATAAATAAGATAATTTAATCCAATGAAATTAGTCCGCTTACCTTTGGAGTTGCTTACGAAGAAAATAGGCAATGAGCAGTTGCACAATTTTACCAAATAGGACTCATGGCAATGATTAAGGCAATTGGTGAGCAAAAATTCTTTACTAAATCGTTTGGTGACATCGCTAGTTCCAAAATCCGTGTGCTCGTCAGAAAACAGGCAATTTCGACGCTCTGGCGGCATATTGCGTGTGGTCTCATCCGTGTTGGTTATCTCGGGACGCACTATTAAAATAAAAAAATTCAATCAATAATGTTATATAACTATAAACGGATTTCCACCTGTAATGTAAGTCTCCGTATTCGGCGTCATGGAGTACACTACATTGCTCATTTGATCCGATTTTTTGATCATAATCTGAAACCATTATGAGCAATAGATTACAACATTTTTACAATCAAATACTCACATAGACATTATCCTTGGCCGTTGAATTGGGACGCTTAAAACTATCACGTAGCATAATATTAAAATTCAGACCTGTTCCTTGACCGGCTTTCGAATTGTGTCTCGGATAGAAGCTCCCGCCCTCCCGCGCTTTTATGTCCCGCGATGTGGGCGATAGTTCCGAATTAAAGACGAGACAAAAACCATACTCGGTTTTTTCCAGAATAAAGAAGTCGCAGCAATTGAAGGGGGCACGTCGCCACTCGCATGTCTTCGGCACGATTATATCCTCGCAGCGCAGCGTGAGAAATAAAGCCAACGATGTTATGTTGATAAAGTCCAGTACCTCCAGATTAAGATCTTCCATTTCCGTCTCACTGTACTGAAAATCACCAAAGCGTAGGGTTTCCATGCGTGACACTAGAAGTGTGAAAATATCCTCTACTTTTGTGCTTGCATTTTGAGGTAAAAACTGAGCTTTGGCCGCTTCCAATTTGCTCCAGTTGATCCGATTGTCCGCACAGACGCCCACTGCGGGAAATTTCACATAGAAAACAGGATATTGTGGATCCTCGACAACAGTTTCAAGCTTCTGTGCATAGAAGCGTTCAGAAAGTAGTAAATAAAAAATGCAGCACAAAGTCAAGCTCACTATTAGAAGCACACACCAGATGAGCCTGAGAAAAAAAACCAAACAGAAAACATTCTACATCCATATTAAAAACAAAATAGCTAACTACTAAATCAAATTGTCTCGTTTTGCGTAATTAATCATTAGAAAATTTTAGTAACGTTTATCAAGTGCTATGTAAACGTCCCTTTGGCACTACTCACCGCTCAATATTGTGCAAATGGGGATCATACAAGTAGCGCACGCAGTGTATTGTGGATTTCTCGCAGTACAGACGAAAATATGTGCGCACCAACTCTAAAAAACCTTTTCCTCCGCCTGGAATATTTCTAAATGCTCTAACCATCACCATGTCGTTGTATTGATGGACTGCCGCCGAATTCAGCGACAGTCTGCGGTTTTTATTTGTACGCTCCTGTCACACGGCCAGAAACTTTTAGCACCAACTACCTATTAAAGTGATTTAATTAAGGGCGTGTGTTACCGTTGCGATGTGTGGTGTGAGTTGATAAACATAGTGTGAGATAGCTACGTTAAAAGTGCCCAATTGATAGCACGAATTTGGCTAAGGGTGCGTGCCAATTAGCTGAAAATAAGCCATCAATCAGTTCATCAAAATGAGTAAAGTAATAAAGTCGACTGATATACCTAGACATAATATTAGTGACCAGGGATGTCATGGACAGATCAATAAGCAAAAGCATGAAGAGCAAGCGCGAGAAATATGTTGCACTGTCAATAGCTCTAAGGCTTTTCAGCGGTAAGTAGCAGACAGTCAAGATGGATCTTTTAATATAATATGTGGCTTTACAGATGTGTTCGCTTGCCATTCGTATTGATGGCTGCCGCCCTGACAGTCTACGTATGTATTCTGTCCTCCGATCGCTATTTTAATTTTTGGGTACAAACTTCCATTGAACGCACCGATCTCCATGTCTCAGAAATTGATTTTCCAGCCGTGACCATTTGCCCATCAAAATTGAGCAAATTAAATCTGTCGACTACACAAGATCATGCACAGTTTGAAAAGATCTTCAATTTGGCACAAGATGTCCTTTGGCAAACAAGAGACGTTGCAAAGGCAACAGTGCCTGATTTTGCCCAGTTTAGCGAATATAATGGTCAATTGCTACAGAACCTCTATCAATATTTTAATTTCACATGTGAAGAATTTTTTCATGAGTGCTACTGGCGCCGCCAAATGATGCGATGTTGTGCCCTCTTTCGACGACAGGGTGCCTGCTATGTCTTCAACACAGTTCGCGGACAGGTAAGTGCAGTTATTACTGATGTTACCAATTGACGTTAATTTTTTAACCTTTTAGAATACCGATCCTACTTGGCCATGGGTCGTGGCTGATGCTGGCCCATACAGTGCCCTCAATGTTCGCATTAGACGACAGTTACCGAATCTTACAGTAAACAGCATCGGAGTAAGTAAAACATGCTCATATTTACATTCATCTGAACACGTAACTTACCCTTACCCTTACTTACTTATCTCTTCCGCTCTCTCACTCCTTCTCCCACCAAAGGTCATTTTACATGAGCCAGATCAGTATTTAGCGTCCAGTATCATTTATACTACAGATGATCGAATTGTGGTGCCTGTGCAACCCTTGCGTTTCACTGCTGAGGAGGATGTAAGGTCGCGCCCAGTCGCCATGCGCCACTGTTATTTCCCGGTACGTACATAAAAATGCATACTCCCGTAGCATAAGTGACTATTTCTTTGCAGCAAGAGTTAAACAGAATTGGAGAATTACGCAGTGATTGTATTCGCAACTGCAATTTGCGCTTCATACAGAAGAAGTGCAACTGCCATTATGATACGCCATTACCCCTTCAACAGCAACAGCAGGAGCTTTCCAGCAGTTCTGATGGCCGCCGCAGATGCAGTCTGAGTGATATACCGTGCTTTTATCAGAATAGATGTAAGAATAAGTCCTTAGAAATTAATTGTTTGGTTAATTTCTCAAAGTATCTTTATATTCAATGAGCAACATTATCGAGGAGTCCAATGAATCCGTCTTTACCACTGTGGACTGCGGCTGTTATCCAAACTGTGATCACACACAATATCACTTTTTGGCTTACACGGAGCGCTGTAACACCCACGAAACTAATAGTAGCTTCATAGTACTTGATGTCTATTACCAAGAAGAAACTTTGTTCTCATATCGCTCAGTGTTGCGCTTCAGTTTGTTGGATTTGATGGGTAAGTTCAATGACAATCTAAAGTCCAATGCTCATGACACTCTCCTTTTCTAGTTTCATATGGCGGCATTGCGGGTCTGTTTCTGGGCATATCCTTAATCGGTGCTATAGATGCTTTTCTGGTGTGCATTGGTAAGCTCAGGCACGACGATCATGAGATTCGTCCTTCCAATTGAACTCACAGCTGCTGCAGCTGCCGATTTTTCACGTATCTCAGCTACCTGTAAAAACAACGGCCTAAATTTATGCCCATCCAAATAATATGTTTTTAAAATGCTACCTGCCGTAGCAGTGGAAAATTACCAACCAAGGCTCGCAAAGACACTTCTTTGTCTTATAATAAAGGTTACAGAGGTTGGAGAGCAATGAAATGTGTTTTAGCCCATGAAGCACCGAAATCTAAGATTTTATTTTATGAGGAAGACCTCTGTGACGTAGAATAATGGCCTAAGAACCCTGCTCATAAAATACCCTATTCCAAAAAAAGGAAGTATTTTGGTTTGCTTATAACATACAAATATATTGTTCCAGAACATTGCTTTAGTTTTTCTCCTTAGAAATAGAGCAATGATGTTTACAAGTTCATATACATACTTTAAGCATTCAGATGAGTCGAGAAGAAAGAAAGAAGATATTTTCCACAGGCGAATCCAAATCGCGATATATGCCTATCTGTTTTACCCCGTCCATTTGGGAGTAATGTAGTGAACACATTACTTAGAAGAAATTGTTGTATGACAAACTTTTTGCTTATCAAAATAAATTATGTACATACTATGTATATACATATGTATACACATATATATTTAAACTGCATTCGGCACGAGTTGACGGAATTAAAAATGGGAAAAACATACATACAATGTATTTCATGCTCCAGAACTGGACAATTTTAAAGCATATCAGGGCGTGCGGAGCGCACTCACATGGCGTCACGATCGAGTGTTGCTTTTATGTATTTTCCTACAGGAGGTAATAAAATAGACTGAGAGCCCAGGTCGTATGGTTCTGGGTATAAATATCAGTCGAAACAGCAGAAACAGTCACAGTTACATTCAGACACGGTTCACATTCAGCCGCCTGACAAGCCAGCAAGATGAAATTCTTCGTTGCCATCTGTGTTTTAATCAGCCTGGTAAGTCCAGCTGTTGATAACCCTTAAGAGCAGCGATTAAAATATTTGAAAAGATGTAGCTAAATGTTTCAAATTCTGTTCCGTAGAC
Organism: Scaptodrosophila lebanonensis; assembly: GCF_003285725.1. Taxonomy (NCBI): domain Eukaryota; kingdom Metazoa; phylum Arthropoda; class Insecta; order Diptera; family Drosophilidae; genus Scaptodrosophila; species Scaptodrosophila lebanonensis. Next base: position 23,446,835 of record NW_022060538.1, read on the forward strand.
CTCGGCCGAGTATGCAGTCAAGAACCGCGACAATTTGCTTGCCTATCGCGAGGAGTGCGTCAAAGAGCTCAGCGTGCCCGCTGATCTTGTCGAGAAGTACAAGCAGTGGGACTATCCCAACGACGAGAAGACCCAATGCTACCTTAAATGTGTATTTATCAAATTCGAGCTGTTCGACACTCAGACCGGTTTCAATGTGGAGAACATTCACGCCCAGTTGGCTCGTGGTGATGTCGCCTCTCATGACGATGAACTTCATCGTAAGATTGCAGGCTGTGTTGACAACAACGAGCAAGGCTCGAACGCCTGTGAGTGGGCCTATCGCGGAGCATCCTGCTTGCTTAAGACTCATTTGCAACTCGTGCAACAGAGTCTGGTGCCCAAGGCTTAATTTGGTGGGAAGGACTCACAGCCTTATAATGTAGAGCAAGGGCGACAAAGCAAGTGCACTTAATAAAATTGATATTTAGAGATAACAAGCTGTTGTGTACGTTAATTGACTTGTACGGACACTTTTTGTTGTTTACTGTCCCAGCTACTTTTTGTTGGTCGCGTAGTCATGTTACTTTACACCAATGAGCTAGAGTCGCCGCCGGCCAAGCCGTCGCTTGGACTTTTACGTTTCAAGGCAACTTCGCCAAAACCTTTACGGGACAAATATACTAAGCTCTTGAGCAAATTCTCTTCATATTCCACAGTACATGGAATGAACAATGTCTTTGATTTGAGCCAGCGTTATTGGCTGCGATGCTTTTGGCTGACGGTCGTGATTTTTGCCTTCGCGGGATGCTTTGCCATGTACAGCGTGTTGGCACAGCGCCACGACGAGCAGCAGTTGATAACTGTTATTGAAACTACCCAACTTCCGGTGTATAACATTGAATTCCCAGCCATTGCCGTCTGCCCATGGAATCATGTAAACTGGTTGCGTGCCAAATCAGCAGCGGATCGTTTTTTACCCGTTAATGCAGGGGACAGTGTTCGTCAAATCTTCTACGAGCTACTCATTGGCATGGAGGGTATGACTTTTGGCAATTTTGAGTCCCTGGGCACATTTGCCGGACGCAATTTGTCTGTTATGGCAGATTTGAGTGTGGCCGAAGTGGCCAGCTACGTAGCATATCGCTGCGACGAGCTGTTTGTGCCTAATTCCTGTGTGTTCGATGAGACGCCCCACGATTGCTGCAAGCTCTTTGTACTCGAGCGCACCGAAAAGGGCCAGTGTTTGGTCTTTAATTCACTTATTTCGGATGATTCGCGCAAAAAACAACTTATCAGTCCGTACTATCCATACAAACTGAGCAGAGCAGGTGAGAGTTCTGGTTTGGAGTTCACATTGCATCTAAATAGCTCGTTTTTGCGCCCGGGCACAAAAATTCCATTCGCCATGAATGTAAGGTCTCTCTGTTCTGGGTATCTAGTTATGAACTGATATTTCATTTTTGCTTGCATTACAGCTAATGGTCAAGGAGCCGAGTCAGTGGACGCACTCCATGACATATCACTTATATGAGAATACTGAGAATTTTATCTCTATTCATCCAGTTGTGTTTGAAGCATCGAACAATGCTTATTATATAAAGCCATCGAGGCGTCATTGCTACTTAAAAGTGAGTAAAATTTAATTTAATAATACCAGTAAATTCGGAGCTCAAAAGAAAAAAAGTAGCGCACTGATATGTACTATATATATATATGAGTGGTGCATTTTGCAAAGACTTTGTGGATTACTTTAGTGCATTTTACTCATCTGCCTTATATATTTTATGACGCCCCGGTAGTCCGAAAAAAATCCATACTTTACACGATTCCCCGATCTTACATACAACCGCCAGAATTGCCTTACCGTGTGCATGCAACGGGCTGTGATTCGCCTCTGTAACTGCACCTTGCCGCTTTACTTTCCACCTGCTAGTAAGTGTCCAACATAACGAAAATACTCTTCCATTTTCTTCTTCTCTATGTTTTGACGTAATTTAAGACACCCGCGAATGTGGAATAATGGATTTTCAATGTCTTCACGAAAACTCGGACGTGTTCAGCTACGTGAAGGTTAGCGGTCAGGATAAGTTCATCAGAGACAGGAGACGGGGCCAGAATTGTCCCTGCTACAACAGTTGCTCCTCCCGACAGTACAAACTCGGACTTAATGTGCGCCAATTTAGCTAGTGAGTACCAATGCTTTATATTCCGAGAAGGTAAAGTTGTAGACCATCATCAACAGCAAAACAAACGCAACGAAAATGATTAAGGCCGAAATCTACTACAGTCAGCGTGTTATGACAAAGTATGTTACCAAGTTGGAATATACTCATGTGGATTTGCTGACAAACTTTGGCGGGATCTTGGGTTTATATGTAGGTGCTTCGGCGCTAAGCTTTGCTGAGCTGGGCTATGTGGCCATTCAACTTCTGTGGAAACTCTTCCAGGATGCCTTAGTTGCGAGGCAAAAAACACGAGTAACCGCGATTCATTAAAAACTTGTATGTATGCACTTTTACGTTTGGGGTACAGGGTATTAAAAAAAACAAATGGAAAAGCAAAATTCGGATGGCCCGACTTTGAAATTCACTTCACCTACATATGTATAGAGTAATTACATCAATTTGACAAAATTAAATTTAAAACATTTTAATAGACAATTATTTTGATCGAACATACCTCTGGATTCAAACTCACGTAAAGGATGTATGTATTAAAATAAAAAAATACATATCTGTAATCCTGTCTATTTATTTCCCGATTCGCTTAAAACATGTGTTTATGTGCTATCTCCAAAGGGATATGAAAAGTTGTGGTCTTTACTTTTGCTTTGTTTCGAGGTCAGTCGGATAGCGTATATAAATGGCAGGGCTGGGCACAGTGGCCGGTGGTTCAGGCAGTTCGTCCAAATAAGAGCACCCAATGGCCAGAGCACTACCATCCGAACTGAAGTTTAAGGAAGAGATCGACGTGTCGTAAGCATGGAACTGACACAAGCGTTTCTTGTTGAAACCATCCCATATATTGACAATGCAATCTGAGCCACCAGTCGCAAATGTGTGATAGACATTGTGGAAACTGAGCGCATTCACCGGATAAATGTGCTCAATATTCTTGTCCTTTTCGCGATGGCATTTAAAAGCGAATTTACGTCTCTGCACCTCCGGATCGTGATCCAAATACTCCACAGCCACACGACCCTCAATGGATGACATAACATAGCCCTCCTTGTTTGGGAAGAGGCGAATGCAACGCGTCTGATACTTTAGCGACGATTCACGCTTCATGATATAACTGTCCATTTTTCGTAAGTCCCAAATAAGTACTTTGCGATCAGAGGTGGCCACTACAATCTTCTCGTCAATTACGGACATAGAGTACACCTTGCCGTTGTTTTGCTCATAGGTGCCGACGCATTGCTTCTCGCGCATGTCCCACAGCTTGACATACTTGTCCCAGCTTCCGGTGAGTATTCCATTGACGAATTCTGCATGCTCGACGCACCGAATTGGTTCCTCATGGCTGCCCACTACATTTTCGTTCTGTGTGTTAACATCGTAGAGACGGAGTCGATTGTCCAACGCTCCGCTTACAACGTGTACAATATCCTGATGCGGAAACGCATTAGTTGGCACAAAAAATTTATAAATATCAATCCTCACATACCATAAATGCGCAGTCCAGTATCGGCGCATCTTGTGCAAATCGTTGGCGCATCGAATTTGCCGCCACATCGTAAAAGCGAAGCGTACCATCCCAAGAAGAAGCCACCAAATACTGGTTGGACTTGGGGCCGAACTTTACAGCCGATATAAGATCCTCAGGCGGATTTGTAAGTTTAAACTCTGGCGGACGCATATCTATTTGTTTGCTTTGCATATAATTTAGTATTCTTTATTAATGAGCAGATTTTTGCGCCGGCGTCAGTTCGCTACTTCGTATTCTTGAGTTGCAAAAATATCGATTGCACTATAGATGGGTTTATTTTTGTGACACCACTGGTTTTTTTTCCGGCGATAGGTTCTCCTAATTTTTGAATATATAAATACTAATATTTATATACATTTTTATAAATACATAAGTACATATTGTATATTGATATATCCCTAGCTCATATACATAACATAAATTTGTATGTTCTTTGCTTTGTATTTATTTATACACTAATTTTACATTAATGCATTATATACTAATTTTATATTAATTCAACTCGTTTGCTATCAATTCATTTAGTATTTTTTCAGGACTTTTTTAAGGTGAGGTATATTACCTAGAGAAAATATATTGATATAAATGTATAGTAAGCACATTGGTAATTGTTTTCTTGTTAATATTTTTCTAATACCAAATTCCATTTTAAGCTAACGAAAATATCGGATGGCAATATCGACAGTTTCTCAGCTTTACTTGTGAAGCAGTTTGAAGTGGCAACATTGCCGATAGCTATACTAATAAAATGTTATCGATACCGTGAAAAGCTGCCTGATATGCAACTGTTTATTAATAAATTAAACGGTTTTCCAAAACAAATAATTTGCATTGTTGTTAATGAATAATAACTACAAGTAGATTGGAAGTACTAAGTCTGGTGGTAACGTTTGGGGTTTTGTTCATTTTAGCTTAGCTAAGATTTGGTTTTCCATTTCTGGGCCGGTCCATCATCGGCCGTGCTCAGTGCAATGGCAAACTGAGCCGCATAATAGGTAATCATGATCTGTAATCTTGCACACGGCAACGGCACGCCCAAAAACATTGTCACAGCAATAAGGCTATCGGATATGACAAACAACCCAGCTCCGACTGCACAGAAAATGGTGAGGAAGCTCTTAGAAGCCATGGCTTTTGCGATCGCACGCCACAACATTGTTATTATCAGGCCACTATATATGGGAACACCGAAAATTAAAATATTGTCCAAATTTGTGTGTATGAAGTAAATAACTGCAACCGATTACAATTAGAGTATAAATCACAGAAGAGAAATTACTTTACTTACAAACGGCTACTGGTACATACAGCCCCAAACCTATTGGCCATTTAAGCGGCGTCCAACCGAAGGCGCTTATGTAAAACGCATGAGCTATACCAAAGGATATCATGCCAAATGGAAAAAGGTTAAGATTAAGTAGAGCATCACCACCACAGGAAAATATAAGACCGAACAAAATCCACTGGGAGCGTCTGTACCTACTGGTACGGAATATACGAGTTGGATTACATATAGTAATATAAACACAGACAACTTACTCATTGTTGAAGGCAAATCCTTTCAGCACCACATATAACATCAATGTTGTAATGGGCAGACACTTAAGCACAGTTGTCCATACTTTACCCTCGGGATCATCGCGAACGAGAGCAAAATAAAGCACGACAGTGACAAAGAATGGCACAAGCCTTATACTTTGAGATTTTGCCTTCAAGATTTGTTAAAGAGCGAGAGATTAGCAACAATAGCTGACCACAATGGCTTTAACACAAACTACTATAAATTGGACATGTGATTAGATTAGCCAATTTGGTTGGCTGAATCGTAGAAGCTCGATTTGATTGTAGCGACCTTTGTGCATTATACTTGTAAATGATTTTTTTGGCATATAAATTGTAGGTTTTCTAACTACATATTAGAGTGGGACTTTGGTAACAAACTTTCCCTTATGCTTTATATGGTCCGAGCTTTTGCTCGTGCTGCGAATCAAAAGCACCAATTGAGAGCTATGTGCAAGGTCAAGGACAAAAGCTAAGCATGTATTGTTTATTTATTGGCTTTTGCTTGACCCGCTTTGCAGCTAGATTAAGCATCCAAAGCATCATATGTACATACATACATACATACATACATACATACATATGCATGCATACAGTAAATAATTTGCTTTTGAACAAAGAAACGGTGTGCGCTAATACAAAATAAATAATAAAAACCGAGACATACTCGACGGAAATCTACCAGCTTCACCGAATTAAGAATTAAAATAATTAATTAAAATTTAAGGTTGATAAACACTTACAATATGCATTACATTACTCATAATTATAAGCCGGGACACCCTCTGGCAAAATTAAAAATTAATTAAATCTACGTGTATATGTGCAAGCTAAGCGCGTATTTCGCTCGATACGCACTAGACAGTCAGAATTGCTGTCGATTTTCTTTTGTTATTGGGTCTGCCACCGCTATTGCCGCCCCGAAATGCCACCCCAACATGCACAAACGATACAGCACACGTTGCGCACTTGCGACCAACGTCAACACAACTGAACCAAAGCGTATAATTTTCAACTGGCTGGCTAGCTGGACAGTCGGCTGGTCGGGTTTGGAGAGCGTGAATCGCCAAATGAGCGCCGGTAAATCGGTCATAACCAAGCAGCATTCGGCATCTGCAGATACACACTACTGGAATACAGGCAGATTGATTATTACTATAAGGTACATTTATTATCACGACAAATGGAAAAATTGCAAAGTCCGAGCGCCAAAGAAAACAAAACTGTGGGCGTGAGTATAGCGTGCAGCTCCGTAGCGTCGGCGAGAGCATAAATACATATTCGTGAGTGCATAACTGTGTGTGTGCATTTAACTCTTGGTACGCCATAAACTACTCTAGCACGCAACAGGTTAATTTGTGACGAAAAATCTACAAGATTCTCCCCATTCATAATGCCGGGCTTATTAGTTCTAAGAAATATTGTGTTACTCATCTCACAAAAAAACAAGAACGGACTGCTGGATCAGACGGTCACAACTCTTGAATACACCGTACCAATTTCCACAAAAAAAATGTATATAAAACTAATTATTAAGTGTGTAATTTATTCATTAATAAATTTTGCAGATAAGCAGCAAAATTTGACTTAAATTAAATTTGTTTCCCGTTATACCAAAAGTAAAGCAATGCATACATAACAAGTAAAAAAGCTAAAGTCGGGTGTCCCGACTTTGAAATACTCTGTACATACGTTTACAATAATTATAGAAAATAAAAAAATTAAGAAAATAAAAAAAAAATTTGATCGATTTTACCTCTCTCGGTATTCGAACTCACGTAAAGGGTGTATAATTGCACATTTACATAGCAATTGCGTCTGTGTGAGTGTATGTATGCCTATGCGCATCAATTCGTGTCTGTGTAAGCATTTTCGCAGTCAACCAAACAGCAACATCAACAACAGCCGCGGGCAGCGCTTGAGCAGCGCTGCATCAGCAAATATATTTATGGCTATAACTTCTTGTTAAATCGGTCTATCATAATGAAATTTGGCATACGGACACATAATAACTAACTGGGGGTATTACCAAAATTTTAGTTCGAAATTCCGGGAGTTACGGTTTGGTAGAGGGGGGAGGGAGGGGAATTCCAAAATATACATTTTCTGCGTATTCACATAAGGCATCTGGGACTAAAATTTGGTGTTCCTAGGTCTTATAGTCTCCGAGATATAGGCGATTATACGAATGGAAAATCGGGAAAACCCCCATAGGGGGGAAGTGGGGGGAAAATCAAAAAAATAAAACAAACTCGTATAGAATACACACATAACGCATCTTCGTGCAAAATTTGGTGTCTCTATCTCTTATAGTCTCTGAGATCCAGGTGTTCATACGGACGGACAGACGGACAGACAGACAGACAGGGCTAGATCGACTCGTCTCGTCATGCTGATCAAGAATATATATACTTTGTGGGGTCTGCCACGCCTCCTTCTGCCTGTTACATTTTTCAGCTCCCGCAAACCTAATATACTCTTGTACATTTCATGTACAGAGTATAAAAACATACATACTTGTACATATATATGCAGAGAGCTTTACAGTTAATTGCACTATTCTCACGGACACAGTTATACATAATTACACCACGCGCTTCCACTGTACACACTTAATGTACTGCTCCCTCTTCATGTGTCAAAGCTTCGACCAAACCAAAAAGCTTTACGAAAGCTTATCCCCTCAAGAGCTTTGTCCATACAGGTTTATTGAGCCTTGCCATTAACGTTTTTGCCAAAGTTGTTCTGTCCTGGGTTGTGTGATTTTGCAGGCGTGTAAAAAACTCGTCTTTGCAGTTAAAAAATTGCAATTGTAATTGCAGATTGTTACAAATTGGTAAGATCTTTAGTTTTTAGAGTGAAAAAGTTAAATCTATCGCATTTATCGTCGAAAAGACGGAAGTGTAAGCCTAAAAGTATGTACACGAACTTGGTGATGAGGAAAAATTGTGTACCTATCGTGAGGAGGAACGCTAGTTGCGCAGAACCCATACACACTATATGTATGCATGTATGTATGTACGAATATATACATATTTTGGATGTGCCTAATTTGGAGCCAGTTTGTGCTGACCATTGACACACATTTCGAGAGTTGCAGAGCCCACAATTAAAAATAGAAACATGTTTAAACATAAAGATAGTATGGAAATGCATTTTTTGCTAAAATGCATATAAGGGCGTGGGAGCTTGCACTTGACCTCCAGAGACATGTATGTATGTGTATGGCTGTATACGGGGATGTACATATATATACATGCATATGTATGTATGTAATGTGCATACATAAGACAGCTTGCAGTCACTCAAAAATCGCAGTTAGAACACGAGACATAGGGAGCTTATGAACATGCGTATTAATAGCTAACTTATAGACTCAAATTCTGATACAGACACACAAGTTGAACTTGAGCAAAATTTGCCATACCATATGATTCTGACAACGGTGTAGCTCTCTGTTTAAAACGAACTGTACAACCAACTTTTTACAATTTGTAGCTGTACTTATTGTACACATAGATATAGAGTATTTCAACGTCGCGGCACCCAACCTTAGTATTTCCACTAGTTTGCAATAGATTGATCTGTTTACACTGATATCGGCAGTCGCAATACTCACGGCCACACACAACATGGCATGTCCGTTCTTTCGTCGCGCCGACTCGCTAACACGCCAGCCATCGGTTATTGTCGAACCGGGTACGCATTGGACCCTGGAAGATGAGGAGTTGGCCGACGATGCTCTTACCTTGACGCACTTGCAGATGGCTATACAGCTACTGACGGCGCCTTCAAATGATGATCTCAACACGGCTGTAAACTCCCTAGTAACCAAATATCGCCAGAGCTGGCCCAATATACATAAACTGTAAGTTAAATGAATCCACTTTTCAATCAATAATTTCACAAATTTTAACAGCAAACTTGATCCCAACACCTTCAAGAGCTATTCTAATTATGACTATTTGGGGGACATTCAGGAGCTACTTCTAGAAATGGATGAGGCCAGTGCCAGTGAGATTCTTGTGCTGTTAGGTGAAGAATTAATCACCTGCTGTTGCACAGGCATTATAGAACGCGCCTTTCGCTGTTTGGGCACGGATTTACAGGAGTTTCTAGGTTCTTTAGATGGTGTCTACGATGTGCTCAAGTTACAAGAGGTAGGTCTTTGAAGATTTCTTCATACTAATCAAATTTATTAAATAAGGTATTTATTGTTTTCCCCATAGGATGATGTTACCGATACAGGCTTTGTGTGCGCAGGAGAGGGTGAGTTGATCTTTACCTCGGAGCGTCCAGTCATAGCATGGCTTCTCTTGGGATCGCTTAAGGCGTTAACACGCATGCTTTATAAAGTGGACGTCAACATTAAAATTGAGCCGGTGGAGGGCGATGCACGACGCTACCGTTATCTCTTCTCGCTAGTAAAAGACAGCTCCGCTTCGTTGTTAGAGCGGATTGTGGGTGCACCTGCTAAGCTACACGAGACAGTGCAGCGTAGCAGCTCGAGCAATGCTGCCGACTTGGCCATAAGTTCGGCGAGTTTTTGCAAAATGTTTCCGTGGCATTTTATCATGAACGAAAAGTTGGAGCTGGTGCAACTAGGACGAGGCTTCAGTAAGTTATATAAGCCGTATTTGGCTGACTTTGGATGCTTGGCTACTACGTATTTTGACTTCAAGAGGCCCAAGGGCTTAAATATGAAATTTCGGGACATCGTGCGACGTACCTATACACCCTTTTTGATCGGTCTAAATAGTCCTCCAGGTGTACAGGACTTCTCGGCAATTGGACTGGAGATAAAAGGACAGATGGTACACTGCCCGGAATCGAACTCACTTCTGTTTATTGGTTCACCTTTTCTGGATGGTTTAGATGGCCTAACATGTAACGGACTTTTCATCTCGGACATTCCGCTGCACGATGCAACGCGAGAGGTGATTCTTGTGGGCGAGCAGGCACGAGCCCAAGATGGATTGCGTCGACGAATGGATAAGTTGAAGAGTAGCATTGAAGAGGCCAACTCGGCAGTAACCAAGGAGCGCAAAAAAAATGTAAGCTTGTTGCACTTGATATTTCCAGCCGAGATTGCAGAGCGATTGTGGCTTGGTGCAAGTATTGATGCGAAGACCTATCCGGATGTGACTATTCTCTTCTCCGATATTGTCGGCTTCACAAGCATTTGTTCGCGTGCAACACCATTTATGGTAATCAGCATGTTGGAGGGATTGTATAAGGATTTTGACGAGTTCTGCGACTTTTTTGATGTATACAAAGTTGAAACCATTGGTGATGCCTACTGTGTAGCTAGCGGCCTCCATCGCGCATCGATATACGACGCCCACAAAGTGGCTTGGATGGCTCTTAAAATGATTGATGCCTGCTCAAAGCACATCACACACGATGGTGAGCAAATCAAAATGCGAATTGGCCTACATACAGGAACGGTACTAGCGGGCGTGGTGGGGCGAAAAATGCCCAGGTACTGTCTTTTTGGACACAACGTGACTATCGCCAACAAGTTCGAATCTGGTAGCGAAGCGTTGAAGATTAACGTCAGCCCAACAACCAAAAAGTATGTAAGATAATTAAGTGCAAGTCTAACACGCTTGACTCTTGTTCTCTATATGTCTATCTTCCCCCAAGCTGGTTAACCAAGCATGAGGGATTTGATTTTGATCTTCAGCCGCGTGATCCATCGTGTCTGCCCAAGGAATTTCCAAAATCGAATGGCGGTGGCACGTGCTACTTCCTAGAAGGATATCGTAATCCCGTGCTGGACAGTAGCTTGCCTCTGGTTGAGCACATAAACGCAGCCATGAAGAGGATATCCGAAGGCGGTAACGCCTAAGCATCGATCGCTAGCATGGACTAGACACGCGACGTGCACCTATATATTTTGAATTTAGGAATTAACTAGTCAAATTTTGTGTCACTCCCCGCTTTTAGCATATGTATGTGTGTGTTACCATTAAATAAAATTTTCGCTTAAGGATTTCCGTTCAAGCACAAAAACGTTGGACTACATTTATTTCCCGCAATCTTCTTGCGCTTACTCCTAGACTTTTGCCTTGAGTGCTGCCTCCTCCTTGGCCTTTATGTACGCCCTGACCTTATCTCCAATCTTGCTGGCCATCATGCACTTGTGGCCACGGAAAGCCCATACATCAGCAGGACTGTGCTCGGCATTGCTGTCGATGCAACCTTGTGCAATTTGCAGAGCCTCTTCTTCACTTAAATCCATTTTAAACTGCTTCGCCAGACGATCGGCATGATAGCCCTGGCTTGGACAGAAAATACCCAACTTGGTGGCAGTGCATAGTAAATATTGGCGAACGTTGGGTTCATCAGGAAATTCCAATTGCTTCATCTTTGATATTTGCGCATCGTCAAGTGCGTGCTCCTTTAGGCATGCAGCACGAATTTCCTTGATCTGTTCAGCTGTTTTGGGTACCCACTCAGCATCGGCTTGAGTCTGAATAATTATTTATTATATATCAGTTATAAAAACAAGTATTATTATTTTAAAATACACACCATGGCGCATAGCGCTACTGCAGCAAGGAAATACTTCATTTTTAGGCTTCACAACAACCTAACGAGCGACTTTAACTAAATGAAAAACAGGCCCGATGCTCGTTTTTATAATGCGATGTTTCAATTTTAAATGTGTCAAAAGTTCAGCGATAAGCCACTTGTTGTGCCCTCCGTATAGCAACGACGCATGTATTTCTATCAATGATAAGTCGGTTTTTTAATTGCTGATAACTCAGCGGTCACTCGGCCAGTCCATCTGTTGCATTCTACCTTAACAGGCATATAATATTCCAACATTTCTTGTCTCAAATAGTGCCCTATCAGCCATCAAGCTGTGTTGTGCCAAACAGAATCACCAGCTATTTTCTTATACCCTATAGCTAAATGGTACATATGTATGTATTCGATTTGTGAAAATGTTTACAGGCAGAAGACGTAGCCTCATAGACCTCATAGTACATATATATCAATACTAATATTATAAAGAGGAAAGATTTGATTGTTTGTTTGAATTGAAATCTGCTGGACCGATTTAATGGATTATTTCACAGTTGGAAAGCTACACTATCGACAGTGAACATGGGCTATATTATATTCGCAAAAAAGAATGGAATTCTTACTAAAACGCCAATGTTTTTATGTTTATCATGAAAGGTCAATTGTGAAGAAAGTTATAGCCATAAATTACTTCTTTTATTTTATTCGTTAATTAGGTTTTGTAGAACTAATTAAAGAAATATTTTATAATTTTCGTTTCTTTTTATTTATTATTTAATTGAATTATTTAATTACAAATTTTAAAAAATGTTAAATTTATTTTACAAAATTTTAAAACTTTACATTTATTTTAAAAATGTTTGCTTTCAGGGTCGTGGGAGTGTTTACAGGGTATTTTACTGTCGGGCTTGCCCGACTGTAGTGTTCTATCTTGTTTTTAATTTTTTTAATTTCTATAATTATTCAACATATACTTGTAGTACATATGTACAGAGTATTTCAAAGTCGGGAAACCCGACTTTAGCTTCTCCACCTGCTTTTATATATATTTATGCAAGGAATCGGCCTGAAACTTTGGCCGTAACAAAACATTTAACTAACCAAACTTAACAGAGTTCAAAAAAATATAAATGCTAACAATTAGAATCTTATCAAAGTAAGTTACCTGGATGCTTTCTTTTGAGCCGTGTTATTGGGCGTTCATCAGGAAGGGAACTGGCCAGCCTGTTGCGATGGTTGATCACCGGTCATTGTAGCGGCTAGTATGGCGGTTGATTTCCGCTTCAACTGTCACCAGATTACGGTCTTGGTGCAGACGTACCAGACGCACCCAGTAATAAGCCGAAAAGCCTTATTCTGAAGCGTCTGGACCCGTCTGCGGTTTGACTCTGCAGTCAGCCCCCAAATTGGGGTACCGTAAGTCCACGACGGAACGATGATGCATTTGTAGACGGCCCTTTTTCACTTAAATGGCAGTTCAGTGTTACCAGCCATAAGCCAGTTAACAAATTTTCTTGTGGGGTTGCAGATTTTTAGATTTTACTTAAGTAAATAATTGTACGACTGATTAATATGCAACTTAGCCTTTCTAGTATGCCTTTTAGCCATTCCGGTATAGGATATAAAAGTAATGATTGATAAATTTAGTCAATCCAAATATTTAATTATGCAGCCCAACATTTTTTTAATTAAATCAAATGAAATTCGCAGCTGGCTGCCGCGCTACCTAGCCCAAAATTAAACCCAAGCCGCGGGCGTCCAAGGTGTCGCTACCATGACATGAGATGCGCAATTACGGCTCATAATACGCTGCCTTGGCTGAGAACCACGCGCGGTTGTCTGTGCCACTACTATTACCCCAGCATATGTGCACATTCAACTAATAACAGTTGCCTGAACTTTACCAAAGGGGCGTTCTCAAAAGCGTGCACCCTTAAATGAGGGTTTACATATCAGGCTGAGCTGTGCCACGTTATTTCAGTCTTAGGTAAGGCGCATCGAAATCGGAAACAGTGTTTATACCAAAACAATGGTCTATGATTACTAGCTGAGTCGATAACAAATTCGAGATTTGGGCGTTGCCGCTCTTTGTGTTCTCTTATTTCGTTGTTTGTTGAAAAATTATATTAAATGTACATAATATGTATGCTGTAGTGGTCTTAAGGTAAGTGTATATTAACGGCACAAGCCTGCATCAATTGATGTGATTGGAAATGAATGTAGATGAGTGTGAATATGAGTGTTCAGATTCGTGTTATGTGCTCAAATTACCATCCACGTTTATTGTTCCCTGCTCCCGACTAACGATCGTATAATGGATCTGGCGACAAGGTGTCAAATTATGTTTCCAGGATTTCGCAATATTGTATAAATTCAGTTGTTGCAGTTCTAGTTTCACAGTTATAACATTTCTTAAGCCATTTTAAGTCAACGGAAATTGTTTGAAATACGAACTTGCGCCGGCTTTCGTGTAAGAGACTGTATATGTGACTGTACGTGTATGTTGGCTCTATGCTGAATTCGAGTTCTTTGGAATCTTCAGCGTACGTCATGCGATACGGAAATAATATATATTGGTTGCGAATCTGTGTCAATAAGAGAAGGATTGGATGCCCCGACTTTGAAATACTCTTTGCCTATGTGTAGAATCGATATATATATAAACAACAATTTAAACAAAAAAAGAAACCGATTTCAAACTATTAACAGGCACTAAAAAGTAAAAAATAATTGCGTATTCTTCTACAACGTAATATTCAATATATAATGTAGATACAATTATTGTTCTTTTTGGAGTCGGTGTCAGCGGCCGCGCGCCGTGCCAGTCAAGAGAAAGAGGCACTTCATTACGAACCATTTCATATTCTTTTCTCTTTCTATATCTACTACGTCATTCTTACGGTTCCTTGTGTTTAATGTTGACTATATTTTCGTATCAGCATTTCCTTGATTACCCGTATGTCTAAGCATAGTGTCGTATTAAAATTCGTTTGATTCGTTTAACTAGGTACCGGTTTATTTGTTGTTTCAAGGTAGCAGATATTGTCACAGTAATTATACGTGTATTGTCGCATAAAAGTTAATTTGAAATTGGGTTTAATTAGGTATTGTTAATATGTCACAGTATATTGTCGTTCATATAAAAGTTAATTTGTAAAAAAAAAGTATTTCTTTAATTATTCTCATATTATTACTGGTAGATTGATTGATATATTGTAGTGTTTCCTTGGCTGACACCGACTCCAAAAATAACAATAATTGTATCTACATTATATATTGAATAATAAGTTGTAGAAGAATACGCAATTATTTTTTACTTTTTAGTGCCTGTTAATAGTTTGAAATCGGTTTCTTTTTTTGTTTAAATTGTTGTTTATTTTTGGATTTTTAGTGAATGTGAAGTACACTAACTAATGTGTATGAATATGGGTAGACCTAATAAACGTGTTTCTCATATGACACAGCGCCGCTTAAATGAAACAAAAGAAGTCATGGAGAAACTCCTCTTTCCAGTTTGTTCCTCTGACTTTTGAGCTATTAGAACGCTGGAGTCGTGTATTTTTGCTACACGCATTGTTACGGTTCGATTTTTTCGACGGCATTATACTGAAATTGAAATTCTATTTCACATGATATCTCATTTAAATTTGACACTCATCTACCGGGTGCCTTCGCATGATATCTAAAACCCATGAACATTTTGTATGTTTTAAGAATTATATGGATTTCTCATGGATGCCATTGTCAGAGCTCGACCAAATTGCAATGGGACCACATGGGAATCATCAGCTTTCAAATACAAAAGTAATTATCAAAATCGGTTTACACAGTCGAAAGTTCTGAGGTAGCAATGAAAAATACAGTCGAATTGAGAACGTCCTCGTTTGCAGAACCTAACCAAACTCTCATCAAAGTACCCTTAAAGTACATCCTTTCCAATAAAAAAAGAATCATAGAAATCGGTTATCGTGATATAAAGTTATTCGTTCATTTGTCTTGCACATACTTAATACAAATTTAAGACTTATACTGTTTTCTCATGGATGACATTGTCAGAACTGGACTTAATTTATATGGGACCATTCTGGAAGCACCAGCTTTCAAATGGTATAAGAACCATTAAAAACAGTTCACCCAGTCGAGAGTACCGAGGTAACAAACATAAAAAAAAAATACAGACGAATTGATAACCTCCTCTTTTTTTAAATCGGTTAAAAAATGGGAATAGGTATGTAAGTATGTATGTATATATATATATATATATATATATATATATATATATATATATATATATATATATATATATATATATATATATATATATATATATATATATATAATGTATATATACATTAAGATAAAATTGATGTTATTTCAAAATAAAGAATAATGAAATTCTTATATTTTTTGTCTTCCATTTCATACTTCATTTAATATTCTAAATTTTATGTAGGACAACGGGTGCGCTAGTATATATATATGTTCCGTATAGACCGTATGGACCGCTCAACCGATGTTGATTAAATTTTTGGCAACATTCAAAATAGTCCCGTGGGTAAACCTGTGAAGTTTCGTGGCGATTTGTCAACGCAATCAACCATCGTTTTTTGGCTTTTTTCTTTATTAAAATAATATGTTTGACAGTCATTTTTTATTCTGTTTGTCAGTTTTTCACTCGTAAATATATTTAGATTGTAAAATCAAATATTAAAAAAAGAGTTGTGCAAATTACCAATAACGGGGGAGTGAGGGGATATGAAAAATGATTAATACACTTAAACTGCGTACATATATAAGGCACCTGTGCACAAAATTTCTTGTCTCTAGCTCTTATAGTCTCTGAGATCTGATGCCCACACAGACAGGGCTATATAATAAATAAATAAATAAATATTTTTGTTTTTACAACTTATATTCATTTGCATGCATGTGCATGTGCATCGCTATATATCAACTATTTATATACAAATATCCGAGCTTGCTGCTTATTAAAAAACATCTCTTGACGAACTATAGTCTATCTGCATATGACATGAGACATTTTATGGGCTTCGTCAACGTTCAAATTCACGACAATAGCACAAATCCACCAGGAATATAATTTCCATAAACTTTTAACAACATTTTCACGTTTCCATGAGTTTCCATTTTCACTTTTTTTCAGTCGAGCTAGGAGCCGAAATTTCAGTGGAAGAGAATAGAAAATAAGAAATAAGAATATGTGCGAATGCCATATAACGCAGCAAAAGTAAAATGTAATTTCATGCTCCGTTGCATGTTACAAACACGAATACATGGTAGTTCAAAGTTTCAGCTTGTAGCCAAGTGTGTGGTAGCCTCTTCAGTCGCAAGGATGCTCGCAGCAGCATCTCGCCCGACATCTGACAACCGACCGTCCACCGCCCGATTGCCCAACTTAAAAGCCAAGGAAGTCACTTAATGAGATTTCTTTATGTCAAAGATAAGTCGAAGAATTTCATAGCCTGCAACTAAGTAAGAAATTGTCTTGTAAAACAATATTCAAAAGAACCAAAGCACAAAACATGGTGGTGACTCTGGTACCATTTTTGTGATGTCATTGTTGTTGGTGGCTATATTAACATGATACAGCGGCGCTTTTGAAAGGGATAAGCACGGAAGGACAATTGTTGCACACACTTGAAATTAAATTAACTTTTTTCACCCCTGTCCACAATTGAATGCCAAAGCCGACGCCGACGATGCCTGTGGCTGACAGTTCCAAATGGAAAGTGTTCGATGCTGTTATTGCTGTTGTTTTTGTTCCTGTAGTGGGCAGGCAATTGTGGACTGTCTGCAGAAGGCCTTACGAAATAGAGACAATGTTCGTTCGTGCTATGTGTGCCTTTCGACGATTGCTTCGATGATTGCTCAAATATTGTCTTTGCTTTGAACGATCCACCACACACAAGACAACATCGAAACACAAGTTTAAACGAACACAACTCACACAGCTACAACAAGTACAGCGAAACAATAAACAAACATAGTCCCGTATCGCAGTCGAATGAATGAATGAGGCAATGACGCAAGGAAATCTCATTAGCCGCATGTCTTTAAGTTTCTTTTTTAATTTTTTGTAAAATTTTTGTTGTTGTTGCGGTTTGACCGGGCACCAGCATGCATAGAGACAACCAAAAAGATCTTTGTATACTTTCGGTGGTCTTGATCAAATAATTTTGCGGCCAATGCACAGCAAATATTTGTCAACATTTTAAGGCACTTTTCTTTTGTCTCTCATTTCTGTCGCTCTGTCCAAATCAGAAGCAGTTCATAACTGGCTGCTCACCTGACCACTTCAGATTCATCGGAGGCATCAAAAGCGCTCATATCGACGAACAACAAGTATAGTAGCAATGATCTCAAGTGATTTCAAGTTTCGTCGTTCGGTCACTTGATGGGCATCGGCGCTTTACATGTGCCCTACAATTGACGAATGGCTACTGACTAAAATTGAACACCAGTTAAAAATGTTCAGCATGGAAACTGCTGACATGCTTTATACAAAACTGTTTATAAGCTAAAAGTAAAAAAGAAAAAACACTTAAAATTTAAAAAGAATAGAATAAAAAGAAAGAATAACGTTAGCTGGGAGGGAATTCGAATACAAGACAAAATGATACAAAGGCTAAATTTTGGAAAGTCGGTTTTTCCATCGTATTGTCAATATGATAACATAAATAGTCCCTCACAACGACCAACCCTTCTTCTTCTTCCAGCGCTTTGCATCGACACACGTACCCTGCCATAGGCCGCTTTGCATTCCACTTCAACAGCGAAAAGAAGAGAAAGAGTGGCGACATATTGGACATGTTTCAGCTTTTGTTGGCTATTGAAGTTGTCAGCGTATGTTGTCAACCACAAGCAGGCACCTAATTTGCATATTAGGAAACGGCGCAGAGCAGTGAAAAAACACTTAAAAAGTGACCACCCAGCGTCACACACATTTACACTTACTGGTACATACCTAAACAAATACATATTTACCTACATATGTATGTATAATTGTACTTTAAACAAAGTTAAAATGCGAGAAATTGGCCCCGAGCAAAAACCGGTAGCTGCTCGGTAGCGTACTCATGAAAACAGCAACAACAAATTCTATCCATTTACAGTTGCCAACGACTGTGACTGCTAACACACTATGAAAGTGTGAGTGTTGTCCTTGTGCTGCCCGAACACATACAATCTACTACGTATACATATATACAAATATAATATATAAGTACGAAGAGCGAAGCTCTAGGGCAGTAAAGTAGTTGTAGTTGCCGCACTGCGTCAGTCGTTACTGCTCCTCTCCTCATTTGGAAACTTGTTTCTTTTGCCAACTTGTAAAACATTGTAGCCGCTTTGTGCTGTGAGTGTGCGTGTTGCCTTAGCTCCGCCCTAGCATGTAGGCGGAGTTTAACGCTGCCAGAGAGCCAATGTCATAAAAAGAGAGAAAGAGAGAAGGAGAAGGAGCGCACATAACTGCAAATGTCGTCGCTTC
This sequence comes from Scaptodrosophila lebanonensis, assembly GCF_003285725.1. NCBI lineage: Eukaryota > Metazoa > Arthropoda > Insecta > Diptera > Drosophilidae > Scaptodrosophila > Scaptodrosophila lebanonensis. Next base: position 23,466,126 of record NW_022060538.1, read on the forward strand.
TCTCATACGCGTGACTTCGATTGTACTTGCTGTTGTTACGGTTATATTTATTTTTGTTATTAATGCTTTAGTTGCTGTTTGTTTTACTTGCAATAATTTTGTAACATTCTAATAGGACAAAGTAGTTCCTTACGATGCTTTTACCACAACCATCCGCGTATACATATCATACAGCATGCAAGTTGATATTAATTTCGTTGACATAAGGGGGCTCCAAATATTTTAAAAACATCCCAAATTGTTTACCAATTAGTTTTTAATTTACTATATGGGCATGCTAAGAATATACATATACTGTATCTATCTGTACTGTAATCCTTCAATTTTTGTAGATGTACCTACTAAATCCTGACGACGCCATTTGCACGTAGCAAAGCCTATTTCTGTTTTAAAAGCAACAGAATCAAGCACAAAGTGTGCCAACTGTGTCAGTTGCGTTGGTGTGTGTTCTTATAAAAGTACGTCGCCTACACAGCCATACCAACCAGAAACGAGGCCGCAACGTAGCTGAAGTGCAACAACGTTTTTGGTTGGCTATTCCATTAGCATTGCCAAAGCTCACTTATACACACAGACAAGCACATAAACACTCACACACAGATCACTACAAACAACAGAAATTGTGAAACAAAAGCAACAAAGAAAATTAAAGAAACCTCAAACAACCACCGCACACAAGAAGAACCAACACCACCAACAGCATCGAGAGCCGCACTCACAGACAGGGGTACCATATTGCTCATACGCCACGACGCCGCCGCAGCTACCGTCGCTGCCGCTGCCTCGAGTCGAGTGCACAATTTTATATACAGTACCAAATTATATTTGAAACTTTTTCTTAATTGAGGCGCAGCCAGAATCAGCGTCGCTGCCCGTCCAGTATACACCCGCGCCTCCGACCTCTCCTGATTCACATCCCTATTCACTCAGTCATCGACGGCAACTGCTGCGCAACCAACTACGCAACACAAAGGTGGTTGCAACACTCTCTGAATGTCTATTTTATATGTATTTTCAACCCTCGTGTTACCCTGGCTGTATATATATACATACAAATATATATACATATATATATATATATATACATATATATATGTGTGTGTGTGTGTTTGGTACAAGCGGCTTTTGTATTGGTAAATGTTGCCGTTGCGGCCCTCGCCGCCATTTGCCTTGAAACTCGTTGTTGCCTCCCCTTCCGCTGTCACTGTCGCTGCTCCTGCTACTGCTGCCGTTTCAGTTTAACCAGCGACAAAGTTAAACTTGAGTCAGTTGCAATCGAATGCTCTCTGTGTCATGTCGCTCAAACGCGCTTCATCGTCTGTGGCTACGTTCGATTTGAGCAGCGTAGAAAATAATTTATTTCAATGCTGATATATACTATAAACAAATCGATAAACTATAAAAAAATTCCGTTTAAAATAATTAAATTAAAAGTGCAACAAAAAAGCTTACTCTCTAAGTATCTCTATTTCTGTGTTGGTGTGTGTCCAAGTGCGTCTACAAACTATCGAAAATAATCTACAAGTTCATTATGAGTTTACCGTCGGGCGTGGATATGCAGAATCTTATGTCGCAGCACCCCGTGCTGGGCGCCCTGCCACCAGCATTTTTCCTACGCGCTGCCTCAGAGCGCTACCAACGTACTCCCAAATGCGCCCGATGCCGTAATCATGGCGTGGTCAGTACACTTCAATAAAATTATTGATATATTATTTATAATACTCATATAAGGTCCGAAACTGTATCCCACTTTTAAGCAGTCTAACCAAAGCCATTAATGATTGATGTCATTCCAATATAGGCATTGAATTTAAACGATTTAGAGGAATACAAGTACTTCTATATAAGGAGTGTCTTTTAAGAAAATGTACTCTCTGCAGTCTCTGATCAAAACAATGTATGGGAATATTCTAACATTCTATATATGTAAAGATTTCCTAAATGTATAACAGAAACTATTGACTTTATTTCTTACCAGGTATATTAGATACGAAGTAATACAAATCATATAATATAATCAAAGCTTCATAAATAATAAGCCTATCAAATGTAGTATTTAAAATTTTCGGGTTTTTTTGGTAATTCTTAAAGATTTGAGCAAATTTTAAGCATTTAAATTTAAATCGCAATATTATTTGTTCACAAAACTAATTTAAATGCACAGATTATATGGTTTTACCTAAGCTATTACGCAATAACAAGCAATGCTCATCTCTCTTACAGGTTAGCGCTTTGAAAGGACACAAGCGTTATTGCCGTTGGCGAGATTGTGTGTGCGCCAAATGCACACTTATTGCCGAGCGCCAGCGAGTAATGGCCGCACAGGTTGGTAGCTCACCTACTCCCAAATTCAAATAGAACCAACAATTAGACCACATTTTGCCATCATCTGTTTTTCACCAGGTTGCATTGCGCCGCCAGCAGGCGCAGGAGGAGAATGAGGCGCGTGAGCTGGGCCTATTGTATACATCGGTCCCCGGTTCAAATCAGCAGAATGGAAGCGGTGGTGGCGGCGATACGCCTACACCACACAGTCCGACAAACGCCACTGCCGCTGCAGCTGCTGCTGCCCAGAACAGCGCTTTTCACAGTGGAATCCCTTCGCCCCCAAGTGATGGCTTCGAAGCCAATTGCACACCAGGGCATCAGCATCATCAGCAACCACAGCAGCACCCTCAACAACAGCAGCGCAACTTGACGCAACTGCATTACAATGGTAATGAATCGGACACGGATGGACGCACACGCTCCGAGCATCTGAGCGTGGGCTTCTCACCCACACGCACGGAGCTGGATGAGAGTCCAGGTAAGCGAAATGAAATTATTATATTTACGCCTTGCTGAGCGCCATGGCAAACACTTGAAGTTGCACATGTGTAAAACGGTTGCAAAGACTTCCTCTTAATTCTATCCGTGGCTTGGTACTTTACGTTTGGCCAGGCGCCTAAGAATACTTTATGTTTAAATGTGCGTTATAAAAACGTCATGAAATTCGTTTTCAATTGTGAAGAGTGTAACGGCGCATATACTGCCACACTCTCTGCTTTGAGAGCGTGCATGTGTTGGCCTGACAAAGATTTCAGCACGTCAGTCCCCAGTGAAGCAATTGCCATGCATTTTATCCAGCAGTGCTTAAATAAATCGACACTGTTTATAAAGGTGTTTGTAAAAGGGTGTGCTTGCGCTTGCATTTAAAAAAAGATTTGCTACAAGATCCGTTTTATCCGCAGGCTTCATTATTGGACATATTTTACATTTGCCATTTGCACAGCGTTACTTAACGCGCGTCTACAAGATTAAACGTTCTTGCATAAATTCAAATAAATTCCCATGTAATAAGTGGGCATTAAATTGTATTCGATAATATATTGTAGACTTTAGGAACTGATATCCTACAAAGTTAACCAATTCTATAAGTTCCTGATTCCCACACAATAACTTCGGATTATCTTATTTTAAAAAATTGTATACAATTTCTAATGAAAACTAGGTGTGACTATTCATTGTATCTTTCATTATGAGTTTCTCTCATAGGTATAAATGCAAACCCTTTCAAAGCCCCAGGGGCCTTCTACATATATGCACTTATTAGACCTATTACAATCATTTTACGTCACGTAGCGCAAGGTAACGCCAGAGTGAAGTCGTAATGTGAGCCACTCTTTATGCTACAGACTGACTGCGGCTGTCTGTTTTTATTTGCCTTTCTTGTTTCCCTTACGAACAACAGCCAAGAACTCTCACGCGAATCAATCGAACTCTAGTAACCTACAGGTTATATTTGCACTGAAATCCAAGACGATTTCACGCATGAATATTTAGAAAAATGCTTTTACCTGTAGCGGGATATGCCAATGCCCTAGAATTCGTTTTCAACGACGGAGCAATTTAATTAAATTTTCACTGCCAAGTGCTTCTGCATTGACGGGAAACCCGAATAGAAAAAATATCGTATAACTTGTTTCATTTGTCAGGTTGCAATTGCCATCCCCTTGCCTTGTCCTTTCCTGTCTCTAGTTGTCATATCAACCTTTATGCTGCGCATTTATTTGCGATTCCCGTGATTACATTTTTTGTGTGTTTTATTTGTTTAGTTGCTGAAAACAATTCGATACTTTTATTTGCTTTTCGCAGCAAGTGGAAACCGCAGAGTTTCCCACAATGTATTTTCAACGATTGTAGCTACCTGCCTTGATTTTTTTTAATCATCCTCTCTTCTCTGTTTTGTGTGTTGCCTTTTAGTTTCTAAACGCGGTACTGGCCTCTCAAATGAGACTGACCAGGACACAGGCTCCGAGTCATCGCCCAGTAGTCCGCGTCCAAAGGTGGCGGGTTTGTTTAACCTAACAGCTAGTTTATCGCCGGCGCGAACGGGCCCACCTAGCTCGCCAGAGTCTGATCTTGATGTAGATTCTGCGCCCGACGAAGCCACGCCCGAGAATCTCAGTCTGAAGAAGGAGGATTCAACTTCGCCACCGAACACACCCGCCGAAAATCTTCACTTGCTGCGCTCCTTTAGCAATGGACATGCGCAAGGCTTTATGCCCTACCATCACACGCAGTTCCTGGCTGCCGCCGGCATCCCTACTCATCATCCAGCCGCTCACTCGCCTCTCCAGCAGCATGCCCAGCAACATTTGGCCGCCGCAGCTGTCGCCCAGCAGCAGCAACGTTCTCCTATCGATGTCCTCATGCGTGTCTTTCCCAACCGGCGACGCAGTGATGTGGAGCAGCTTATGCAGCGCTTTCGTGGTGATGTACTGCAGGCCATGGAATTTATGTTATCCGGCGAGGATATGGCTCTGAGTGGTGCCAGCACTACGCCTCCCACTGTGCCGCCTTCACCACCATTTCCGATGAAGTCCGCCTTCTCCCCGTTGGTTCCACCCTCTGTATTTGGATCGCCCACGCATCGATATCATCCGTTCATGCAGGCGCATGCCAAACGCTTCTTATCAGCACCGTATGCCGGTACGGGTTACCTGCCTGGTGTACTCAGTTCCGCGGATATCGAACAATCGGAATCGAATGGAGCCACTAGTATGGCTGTTGATCGCGCTAGTAATGCAGGCGACTCCCAGGATTGAGGTACCGACAACAACAACGCCGAAGCACTCGGCGTTGTAGTATTCAGACCATTCGAGTAACAATCCGCCTTCTTTTGACAATGTTCATGAGACTTTTTAATTTCCACATGCTCTAGTTTATATTTCATTAGGAAATTTACCTAGCCTAACATTGATATACATCTATAACATTCTCTTAGATATTGAATGCGACGAGTGTAACCACTGGCTATATCCTTGGATTCAAAGTCGCATTGCTTTCGTCTGCATGTACACTGTAAACTATAACAGTACTGTGGCTTTTTAAGCAAAGATCAGCAAATGTATTGTACCATATGAATAAAACAGTTAAGAACTACAAAATATTAGAAATAAATATAAGCTATTGAGATTATTGTGTATGTAAATCGCATTATCTGTTAGATAAAACATTTTAAAACACTGTGTTAAAATATTTAATAAACTTAAAGACCATTAATAAATCATTAAAACGCAGTATTCACTTAATAGTTCTGCAATCCACTGGGGTAAGTCACACATTGCTCCAAAAATGTAAGCACAAAGATTGTGTATTCAAAAGACTCTTCCAAATAATTTCCATACAAATCAAATAATAAGGGCGGTCCTTTAAATTGTAGAATCTAGTTGCGCGTTTTTTAAGAAGGTATCAAAGGCTTTTCTAAAAATATATTTTTGGATGAATTGTGATTGAATTAGTACGATTTATATACAATATTTAATGTGATAAAGGATAGATTACTCAACGAAGTAATAGTAATTTAATACGCCAATACGCATTCTTCTTCTATGTTTAAATACAAATTTAGTTCCCGTGGGACTATATAAAAAGGCGTGGGCAGTTTAACAAACAAAAACCACAAAATATATAATTGAAAAGCGCTTACACTCCTTTATCACACCCGCAGCAATAACCAAACATCAGATACTATACAACGAAAAATAATAATTGTTTTTGAAAAGCGTTAAGCCATATCATCATTATCGTCAACTAATATCACAGCCAAAATGCGGCACACGACCAAACTAAAATCAAATTAAAACTATAATTCAGATATCTGTTCTATCTGCATTGTGCGGCAGCGTGTTCATGGAAAGTGTGAAATTATTTTTCACATAAATGGTTTCGCTTGCCGAATTTGGACACATGACACATAAACAAATTATAATATAATTAAAGCCACAAAGGCAGCCGCAAGAACAGCCGAACAGGAACAAAGGGCCAGTTGCCAAAATGACCAGCATGGTAAGCCCACGCATATGCACACGCACACGCACATTCAATTCAAACACACACACAAGATTATTTTAGAAATTTACAATAGCAAAAAGGGACAGGCTGGAAGGGGAACGACGGTTTGCCTCACTAACTGACGGGCTTACTGACAATAATATCGGTTACACAGCTCTGTCATCTAGAGTGCAAATTACAAAACTATTTTCCCGGCAACAGCAACAACATGCACCACCACTTTACACATGAACATGAACAACAAGCAAGCGAGCAAAACCACCCGAACCACAACGGTAAACAAAACTAAATTATTGGATATCAATTTGCTCAATAGGTATTGTGTGGCATTGTGCGCCTTGCCAAACTCGAAAAGTCAACAGCAACAACAACAAGGCACAATCTCCTTAGTTTGCTTGTGTGTGTTTATATATTTATGCCCATATGTATTGGCAGGCCAAACAATGGTCTCTATACACGTATGAATATAAGTATGTAGGTATGTTTGTTTGTACAATTGTCCGTGCATAACAATGGACTCTGGTCTAAACTCCAACAATTGCACTAGTCACACATGTGTGCCTGTACATGTACGATGGCTTAAGTGGACAATAGCCAACAGAAGGCAAAAGTTACCGCCCATCCTGAGCATCGTTGTTAGTCTGTCAGTCCGTTGGTCGATCTCGACCGCTTCAAATGCTGTGACGCACAGTGCCGTATTCTGATTATTTCCTTTGCAAAATTTATAAGCTCTGAAATACATAGTCCTAGGCGCTCCGAATCCATAAGCTCCATAAATATCCCACTAGAATTTAATAAATTGTTATGCAGGTTATAAATGAATTAACCAATATTTATCTTGAATTTTGAATTTAATTTTTTAAAGTAAAAAAAAAATTTAATTTACCTAAAGTATATATGGTTTGTGAAATGGGAAAAATATATGTTTGATCCTGATCAGCATTAGCAGTCGAGTCGATGTCTGTCTGTCCGTCTAGATCTCAGAGACTATAAGAGCTAGAAATACCAACTTTTCGACACAGATGCGTTATATGTGTACACAAAAGGGGAGTATTGAAAACTTTTCCTTCTTACAAATACATATAGAATCAATGTTGAACACTAAGAACTCTTTATTACAGACGATAAAACTAACTATAATTTTATTATGTAAATCTCAACAAGCTTGACGCACACCATTTTTATATTCATTGAAAATTAGATATATGAGTAATGATCGAGGTCAGTAATACTTTTCGGCCACGGTGCCATTAAAAGGAGAACTGCTTGTTATTGGCAACGAATTGTCGATAATATCTTAGAGAAGCACCAGCAGTCACAGTCATGAAGGCAAAACAATGGATGCAGAGCGAGCAGCTCGAATTCGCTCGAGTCGCTGAGGCGTCCCACAAAATGCATACAATGTCAGGCATGGAATTGCTCGATGATAGACAATGAATTAATAACGATTACAACAATGATGGGTCTACAACCAACGCACAACGGATAAACGATAAATAATTAGATTTTTAAACTTTGATATGAACCACAATGCATAATGCGCAACTCATATATGGAGACGAAGGAGATCCTTTCCTAAAGGACGCTTAAGATGTGCTAAACGACCTCATCAAAACACATAAAACTCATGCCGCAATGCCATAACTCCTGCAGGCAATGAGAACTCAAGCAATTACACGCAATTAATACCCACAACATCAGCCAGTACCAATCATTCAAGAGCATCCTTGTAAAAGTGACAAGAAATGGCACATGAATTTCACCCCAAGCCATTTTTTTATCCTTAAGAACGCATCTGTTTTTATGGGATACCCCATTTTGCACACGCCATTCGAGACACATCGAGCCCTTAAGTGCCAAAGGGTTACTTAACATGTCTAATTCGAAGCATATGTTTAGGCCAACCTAAGGGTGGTCTGAGCTCCCACGCTGCACCGGCACTCTGGTATTAGTTTCATGTAGTTATTATTTACCTTATTTTATTTGTTTTCTCTTACTTTTGTTTTTCTTGCAGATGTGGTTTGTTATTTAAAGACAAGCGTAATAGAAGCAGTGCCTAAAACGGCCTGTCAAGCTACAATGAAAAACATGCTAGATCCTGCTAAGGCCCCAGTGCAGCCCGCCAACGACTACTAACCGAAAAAATGTGTTTTTTCAACAGACTACTAGGAGAAAAAATAATACCATCCATCAAAAGAAAGCCAATGGCATTTCAAGTAGCTAGCAAATGTGAGGCCGTCGTATGCATCAGTACTGAGCCCATGGAAAGAAACACTGGAAGTCTGTCGGGAAGTGTGCACCGGTTATTGCTTCTTTTAATGAAATATTGATTGTTGCTTCTAAAATGTACAGAAAAACGTTACTATTTAAACTGAAATACGAACGCAGCTTGTAGACTGAAAAATGTATAGTCTGTAGAACAAGAAATTATTACAAGAGCAATAGTTTGCATCATGTTAAAGGTGCAAAGACATTGTTCTATATTGACTCATTGAGAATTAAACATTTCAGTTTATTCGCATTGCTTAACAGGAGTAAGATTATTGTTTGACTGAAATACTTGTATAACCGTTACAGCTATGTACGTTAAAATAGATTATATTATTTGTGGCACTTATATTGAAATTACTTTACTTCAGACGATTTGAAATCACATTCTAATTATTTGTTTGAACCACTATAAGAAACTACTATAAATAGAGTTATATTATCATCATTTAATTCCATTATATATATGTAGATGTAAATCTGTTAAAATTGTCTTAATAGCTCATGCGCTTGATTTAATACAGTAGCTGGACTAATGGCTGCGTATACAAAAGACACACAATTTTTCCCTCCCTAATACTCCGTCCCTTTGCTCTTCTTTGATGCACTAGAACGTTTTCTTTTGTTTGCTTACACAAAATTCATAATTTACATATTGCTTTTTGTCTGGTCTGTATTTTCAATGATTTTTTACATTTGTTCGTTTGCTGCTGCTTTCTTCTGCTCTCTTTTATCCTACCCGACGTTTGAACAGCCAGTAGACCGTGTGGTGCATCTCGAGCTCGTGTGTTTAGACGGCATGTCAACTTTTCGATGCAATAGATACCAGTATGTATACAATACAAACATGAGCTCGTATATACTTAGAGTATGTGAATTCGTGGTAGGTAATTGTGTGACAACTGTACCACATTTTTTTTGGTGTAATGTGCTCACAAAGCATGTCGAAGCGTTTAACCTCAAACCCGTCTGTTATGCTAAAAGCGTGGGCAAAGGGTTGGGGTTGTTTTTGGACCGGCGGCACACAGCCTGCACTTCATTGTGTACCCATCAGCGTAAGGACCAACACCAACATTAGCCGCGACAACAACATCAACTACAACTTTACTTGGTCTCTGATTGTCCGCAATGTTTGTGTTATTCCGATTTCCAAACTGCATAAAAGTCACGTGTTGTCCCTGCGCTTGCCACACAAACAAGTTCGACTTAATTTTGTGAAAAGAATATAATTTCTGCAGTCGAACCGTTAAGAATGTTGCAGAACGCTTTCAGAACTTTCAATAGCGTCAACTGAACACATTATGCAAATCAAGGAAATGGTGTTCCAAAATCGTCGATTGATAACTATAGATATTGTCCAGTACCCCGCACTCCTCAGAAAGTATTGAAATTATGTATATACAAGTAAATATTTTTTAACTAATTTCTTCTTAAGTTTTAATAGTTAAATTTTTCAAAAATATTAACACAAAGACATTTGTTTATGTAGAGTTTCAATACCATGCATTTACATCAGGATTGTGTTTGCAGTACAAGCAGTTTGCTGGACTTTCAAATTTGAGTAAAATATTCTAAAAATTACTGAATTATGGAAAATTACTTATATCAGGAAAGTTGGGAGTGCATCAGAAAAAAATTCAAACTCGTTTTGTTATTCTATTTCTAAGATCTTTGCGTTCATACAGACACACGTACATCGCTATATCGACTCGTCTTTTCATCATGATCAAGGATATATACCCTTTTGGTACAGGGTGTACATAAAGTGATGTTATAATACTCTTTAGGTACAGGATATGAAAATAAGTATGAAGACGAAATGTAGTTTTGAAATGAGAGCATCTTACATTATTCTTGGGGATATCTTATAGCTTGGCTTACTCAGAAGATACTCGGTTTGCCTACAAAACATCAATGCAATTAAAATAATATCAACACACAAAACACACAAACAACTCTACAACACTTTAACCTAAACAAAAGCAACAACAAAAGGCGCATTTAGTCGGGTAAAATACAATATACAAAATAAGTGCTCAAATAAAAAGAAAAGTAAAGCAAAATACACACAAAAATGGCAACGTAACTCAAGAGCTACTTCAAAAAAGTGAGCGCGCAGGAAACAAAGAGTAAAAGCAGCAAAAATGAGCAAGGAGGCGTTTGGCAGTAAAGCGGGATAAATTCGGACTGATGCAAAGCAAAAAATTTTATTTACAACGATATTTTTAATAAAGTGAAAGCGCGCAAATGGCAGCTAGTGAAAATGGCAAACAGGACGAGGTGGGAAGGCTGTCAACGAAGCAATATACCAACCAGCTAGCCAGGCCCGAAGTAACAAAGACAGAGACCACAATAAAGGAACGCCAACACATAAATAAAATAAAATGTATTGAAAGAAATACATTTTATTGTGCAAGTGCCAGGCATGGCAAACTAACCAACAAGCAACCCATTACCTGGTCTGCCCCGCCTTTCCCTCCCTTTAGCACGATGACAAGCGACTGAAAAAAAGCAAAAAAAAAAGGATATACGTTAGTTCGTCTTTATGCGCTTTGTTGTTCGAGTAGTTGTGTTTTTTCTGTTTTATGTTGTCCGCTCAAGAGAAGCAGCAAATAAATGTGTATTGTATTTTATAGAACACGCAGGGAAACGCAAGCCGCAAATGAAATGTTAATCAAAATGTAGTAGTGGGTTGAAGGGTTGTTGTGCGTTATTAGTGTGTGAGAGTATGTGTGATCATAAACGAATTGTTTCTGTCAATCAGCCGTTCCTTTTGTTGTTGCTGAAGGATACAACTGATATTGATTTCGAGTTGTGTTGAACAAAAGAAAAAAGGGGACAAAGAACGAGGCAATAACAACCAATGAGAAAAGTTTCAAAGATTTAAGTGCTTCACACACACATTTATTTATACATATACAAAAGCGCATGTGTACTGCATAATGGCAGCCATTAATATGGCGGAAATACTTTATAAACATATACATACGCGCTTACACATAGGTACACTATACATATAAAAAAAGATATGCCTAGTTTATATTTTTGCACCTAATGTACAAATTATTTCCATATTAAGCCCGAGAAGGGACACGTTTGCTTTCCTTCAGTGAAATTTATAGAAATGTTAATTTGAAAATTGTATTTTGCGCAACTATTTAAATATTAATATGAATTCTTGCTGTTGCATCGACAAAAACAGATGCTGGTTTTGCGTCTTCTGTCGTTGTTGCTGCTTTGCCGACAAAAGTTTTATTTTTTGTGCCAGGCATGCGACATGTTCATAGCTTGTACTGCCCGCTCTCCATCCTACCACAGCTGGTAGAAAAATGCATTTAAATGTAGTTAAACGCTTGTTGGCATTGCTCGACAACGGGAGGTTTGTCGCCTGCCTTGCGAAAACTCAATTAAAACGGCATTTAAATCATGCGAAATACCAAAGTCGTTCTCTCGGAATTCCTTGCAGTTCCTTGGACAACCCACAGAGAGAGACACGGCCACTGTAGGCTGTCGGGCTTTCACTTAAAATCGTCAACGATTTGAAGTGACACGCGCATTGGTAGCGGTTCTCAATGGGGCGGTTAGTGCACCACTCCTCTTTTGGAACAATGACAAGGCACGACCTTTGCTTTACATACCGAAAATGTTCGAAAATGTGTTTTTTATGGTCCTGTTGGCATATCTGTAACTTACGTATATTATTTAAATTTGCTTAACTATAAAATCGCTGTATCAAAATGAAATTTCTGAGAATAGAAAACAAGCCGAATAAAAAAGCCTCTGCTGTACAGATTACACTTATGGCTATAATGAACATTGAATAACAACCGACACTAAGCTTACAAACAATAATACTAAACTCTTCGATTAAACACATTTTCACCTTGTTTATGTCATTTATGGCTTTTAAGTTAACATATCACGATGTAAATTTAGGTGAGGATAGATAATCGGGTGTTACTGGACGCAAAAGCATAAACACATGCACATATTAAATTTGAAGATTGTAGAACTCATATAATTTATAAATGATGAAAGCATACTTTTAACCAAAAGCCTATTTCGGGGGACTTGGAGATAACATGATAATTCCGGAACTTAGAAAAACCTGCATACTAAGTTTGGTAAACCTACCTCTTATACTCCGTTATATACAAGTACATCCATTATGGGGTCTATGACGTCTGAGTATTGCAACAACTGCACGATTTAAAAAAAATCCTTTTACCCTCCTTTTTACAATATGCTTACATCGTCTCCAAGTATACTACACTGAATCGAAATGATTCAACACATTAACAACTTTATATTAAACTATGCTGCAAAAACACAAAAAAGGAAATTTGCATATTTATCCTCTTTTTCGTTATTTCGCATCTAAGTACGTTTAGTATAACATTCGCATTTTTCAAAGCCTACTATGAGCTAGAAGCCCCCCACAACACACACTACAATAGCCAAACGAGCAAAATCATTTGGCTTCTGCCACTGAATTTTTCACGTACTGTCGTTTTCTCTCTATTGCCAACAATTTATTATATGAGCGTATGTGTGCAGGCGTGTGCTTAACAGCATCGTTAACAAAGTTATTTTGTCTTTTATAACTCTCAAATGTGTTATGCTCTCACATATTTCATTTATTCTTATGTGACATACATAGTCTGTAAACACAAGATGTACATTTTATATCGTGTTCACGATTCGGTTTTCCACACGTGTTGGAATTCGTGCCATATACGCATTTTCTATGTGTGCCTAGAATAGGAAAACCGCCTATGCTTGTCATTCTGTTGCCAGAATTTGTGGCGAAAGGTGATCAAAACTGCAGCTAAGGGAAACCTCAGATATACACTCAGACTCCACATAGTTTTTCAACTGCTTTTCTTTTATTTCCTCAGACACGCACAATTACCGTTTGTCAGCGCCTTTTATTGATTATACTACACGCATAAGTACGTACATATACGTACTGCAGATATCAGTTACAAGTACAATTATCAGGACAATGCCACGTAGGAAGTGCCTAGGCTGCGCAATAATTAATTAAATTACAATTTCACAAAGCCAGGCAAGAGATTGGCACTTGGCTTGCCAGTAATTTCAAAGAAGTTTTAATAAAAATTATATACAGAACAGAATTGTGAGCGCGTATCTTGGGTGCAATTTGAAGGCTAGCACATGAAATTTTATACGCCACGCATGCGCAACAACAACACCACAAAGGACGCTCACAACTCGCACAACTTAACACATTGCACAATGCGAACAATGGATCGATTTTAAAATAAAAGGCAAGAAGCGTTCTCCTTCTTTTGTGCCTCGAAATGGGCCACTCGCGTGTTCATTGTGCACCCCGCCACCGCCGCCGCCACCCGTAGTCCATCACAATGGATCATATTGAATGCGAATGCGTACATAATGCCAACAAAATGAAGTTATGTGTAATGAATACATATACAATACATAAGTTTATATATTCAAGTGATTTGCGTTCATTTTATTGTGCGCTGCCGTTTCAGTTGAAATGGAAAAGCAAGATCGGGCGCGGAGAACACAGAAGCTTTACTTTAATGGGTTGGAGCAGGAAGCACACTTAATTCCAGGAAATTTAATCTTTAAGTACTGAATTAAGTGTTACGCCCAGCCAATGTGTACAAGCTTATAAATGGTAAAAAGACTTCAAGTTTATACGTTTTGAAATGGGTTTTATGTTGCTAATTTAGGTTAAACAAAATAGAGAAAGCTCGGAAAAGAACGATATTAACTACAGCTAGTCTTCCACTCGTACCTCAAGGTAGTCATCTAGGTCCATTGTTATTCACTCTTTTTATGAACGACCTTTCTTCTATCCTGTTACAGTCTCACAAACTGATGTATGCTGATGATGTGAAGCTCATTCTTTCATATAACAATCCTCTCTTCCACACTCGTTTGCAGGATGATCTGAACTGCATGCAGAGATGATGCTTAGTTAACCAATTGTACTTTAACTGCTCTAAATCTAACTTTATGTCCTTTTATCGGACCAGACCTCATCTTGTCAACTATACGATTGACAATGAATTATTGCAACGTATTTCTACTGTCGAAGATCTTGGAGTTCTGGTTGATTCTAAATTGAACTTCAATCTTCACATTTCTTGTATCATAAGCAAGGCTAAGGGCGTTCTTGGATTCGTTAAACGTTGGTCCAAAGAATTTGATGATCCCTATACCACTAAAATACTTTGCAGTTCACTGGTACGGCCTATTCTAGAATACTGCTCATGCGTTTGGTGTCGTTTGCCACCTTACTCGAGCAGACTTTTACTTATTAATCTTCCGTCATTGGCTAATCGGAGGACCGTCCTTGGAGCTGTATTTCTCCACAACTGATTGCCGGTAGTGTTGATTCTCCTTGCCTATTAGGTCGTCTTAATTTCTCAGTTCCAGAACGACAAGAAACTATCTTCCTTTTTTTCACTTTTTTCTTTTTCGAAAATTAGCTTTTAAGTATTTCTAAGCTTCTTCTCTCTTTTAAGTTTTTCTTTTTTATCGGTAGATCTATTGACGCCTCTGACCACACTTGGCTGTGAGACGGGGCACAGCTAGCCGAAGGGCAAATAATATTCCCCCACCGGGTCGGAGGCGTTTATTAGATATTATTGTAATTTGATTTGATTTCTCCTTCTAAGGCTTTTCTAGCTTATAAGATGCTTTTTATAATTTTTATATATTTCCTATGTCGACAGTCAATGTTTTTTGACATAAATAAAAAAATAAATACGAATCATATGTATTTCCAAAGCATATATCAAGTTTCTCATATAGCAGATGTTTATTGCCCTGGCTTTTGAAAATAATTCATAAACTTGACAACTTTTAAACTGGGTTACAAGTATTTTAAAAAAAAAATAACAAATATTTCCGTTTGACTTAATCTAAGAATGTTTTTTTTGCCAACATATCTACGATTTAAAAACAAAAAACACGCTCACCACTGTCGCAATATCAATATGCATATAATAGAAAACGATAATTTTTAATTTCCTACACACTTTTCCCCTCCGATGAGCCTTATGACACAATAAGTGCTCGAGCACATGCACATAATTCAAAATGCCACCAAAACATATTCTTCGTTTACAATTGGAGTCGAGGGGAGCGCCTGTCGACATTTGCGCAAAAGCATTTCAAGCAAAAAATCACACTTTCACATTGTCTGTGTGTGTACCTTCCCACAAAATCGAGCAATTTTTGGGGTCGCTACGGTCGTTCACTTGCCGGTCAAAGAGGAGATGTCAAAACCGCAACCGAAACTCAGTCAAGGGACAGGGTGCGTAGACTACCGCACTGGCTCGATTATTGCCAATAAACGACGTCGGCTCTCCCCAAAATTCAACCCACAACTTTGGCGTTGCTTGTGCGGAAGTGTAATAATCATAACGCCCCCTTTTCTGGACAAGCCGCGGGCGCTAAGCACTTTGTTATATTTACAAATGAAGTGAAGTGTGTGCAGATAGCGAGAAAGAAATACTCTGATGTTTTTATCGCATCACAACAAGAACGAAGCTGTTAGAGATGACCTCATCGTAATAATATGTGACATACAAGTACTTTGGCAATCATTTTAATACATTAATAATTGCTATGGATCTTTATTGTAGAAAAACAATTGTCGCTATGCTATTGGTCAATATTTTATTTAAGTGAATACATTCTTAAGAACTATGAAACATCTGTTTTTTTGTATTGCTCTTTTTACGGTATATTGATGTTTTAGTGATTTGTTGTTCCTGAAATTCAATGCATGTCAACCATGGATTTATATCCAACACAGTACTTTATAAAAAAAAAGTTTTTAATTGATGAAATTGATCCAAGATTATTTCCATCGTGCATACATACCCCAAATCCATTAACAATATTATTATGTATATTTGTTAAGTTTACAAAACTCGTGACAAAATTTCTTAAATATGGATCATCTCTAATTACTGTTAGCACCAGCACATGCCAAAAACCATCAGCAATATAATAATGGGGTACGCAGGTTTCTTCTTCGCCTACCGATGACTGTCGAATGCCTTCTTTGGAATGTCTGTGGGTGACATTTTAAACACCAAGCACAAATTTTGTTTTCTAGCATTCAACCCCTCATGCCGATAATCTTGTTAAATTGTTGATGGAGAGCTGCCAGGTGTTGCGATTGGCAATTAATTTTAACCACAATATCCGTAAATACTTATGTACTTTCTACTACAATGCTCGAATACGATGCCGCCGGCTGCTCCCAAATTAAACATGCATTTTAATTCAATTTGGTAAGGCACGCTCAAATGATTTGCCATGTAACACAATTCGAAATTTCAGTTCACATTTTCAACTCGTTCGCTGTGAATTTCAATCCCCTCGAATCCCGCGCCCAAATCATGCAAGCGTACACAAATTTCACAAAGGACAACTGAAGGACCAGTTTGGTTTGCCCGGCTTTTGTGTGCTTGTTTATGATTTCCAAGGATAAATGTCAGTCCGAATGGCAAAGGAAATGGGGGTGCAAATCGTTTTGGGAAACAGCAACAAAAAAATACCCGATACATAGCATTCAGTCAACACTCGCCCAGTTACTATACAGTCTCTGTAACGGATGCATTTAATTTATTATTAGAATTATTTATTAATGGGAGGGGCTACTGAGCGGTGAAACCACAAAGCATGAGGGTGGAAGTGATAAAAAACAGTTATTGTTAAGTTTATTAGAGCAAGGCTAAACTTATTGAAGGGGTAAATCATGCCATAAAAATGTGTCCAACTTTCACGGACCAACAGAATAAAAATACTAAAAAAAAAAACAAGAGAAAATGATCAAAAACATTCAAAACGCATAATTCACGCATCAAAACATCCCGCAAAGAGAAAATGCGGCTACACATTTGAAATAAATTTCAGACAAAAGTTACCAAACACTGTGACCAACAGACACAATCTTCCTCAATAATCAAATGCTTTTCAAACTTTCAAAGGACAGAAGGCAAGAACAGAAACAAAATTGTATTTCAATTTAAAACAGAAATATGTTTTTGTGACGTTAAGCCGACGGCATTAGGATTAGATGCAGTCGCACAGTCATTGGACAATAGAACCACCGACACTTTATGTGTGACACGTGCTTCGATAGCATTTCTCGCTTTTTAATAAGTTTCGAATTTAAACAATCCGTTTAAAAAATTTGACATATGAAAATGTTGTTACCCATTGTTAGGCCTCGTCTGTCAGTTGCACACAGAAATGACTTCAAATTAAATTAATCGCTGGTCCTGGAATCTGCCATCATTTGGTTGCATCCCAATCCTTCCTCCATTAAACCATGTCACCTTCAACTTTATCATGATACGCAGAAGCCGAAAAACTTTATTCCTTTCGGCTACACTGCCAAGACATATTTATGCAAATTTTTGTGATTACGTTGTCGGTATTGAGCCTTATTGTTCCGAGTGTGTGCAAAGTTATGTTCCAAGTGAATTTAATTAAATTAAATATTCACCACACGCTTCAGTGTTTAGTTCTTCTTCATGCACGCTACCGCCTAAGCACCTCAAGTTAAGCGCTTTTAATTAATACGAGTATGTGTAATTTGGTTGATTTTTACACGTGTGCAGAGTCGATTTTTTAACTGGCGTGGTTGCATTCAAATATTTCTGGTAACCGCAACTACAAATGACTATTATTTATAAAGCGAAAAAGACAACAATGTAGATTTTAAGTTATGTGTAATAAATATTATATAGCATAACTTACGTGATGAAATAATCATACCAAACATCTAACGAAGCCTTAATCAACTAATTTCTAGATATAAGTAGTAAATAGCTTAGGAAATCATTTATTATACCATGTACCTACATTTGTTTTTATTGTAGAAAAATTTGCAAAGTCTATAGAAAACGAATATACTTGCCCAGCGTACCCGGATTGCTTTGCTGTGATGCTATTATAAATGTATTTATACATGGAAACCAATCCACTTAAATGTATTGTTTGGTACAACATTTTATCAGTAAACATGAGATATTACGAATTTTGATTTATCCTGTTTAAGGTCGTGATATCGAACACGTTTCTACAGTGTGTCTTCTTCACAATGTGTGTCAAATAATAACCAGTTTCGATATACAATTTGAACATGAGTATAAACATACACACAGAAAATAGATAGACAGATTTTGGTTGTTATTATATGAATTCAAATGTGCAAAATTAAAAACCAGTACGGTCAATACGAATAATTGTCGTCATCGTAAGAATTTCAGGAAAAAAATCATCAAAATAGTTTTTAAGAAAACCATCGAATTTCACACAATTATTTAAATCTTTTTAACAGTTAATCTGTGTTTAATCTGGTTCAATACCTTTTAATTGGGATATTGACCATTTACGGATGATCAAAACCTAAGTATTTACTTGCGTATTAGTGTAGATTCCTAGCGCTATGCCTTGGTTTTTTTGCCATAATAGTGTTAGAAGAAAGACAAATATTTATATAGCTGGCTTTAGTGTTTCTTAGCCACGATTAATGCACCTAAATGTGGCAAATACTTCAGCTTCTTAGCTTCAACTAAAGAACAATAAATAAAATCCCGAAATAGCCAAGACGACGTAAAGCTTAGCAATTACGAGCATTTGTATAACTACAAAGGCATTTTTGTTTATTTGGCATAAAAATATACCTATTTTAAATACAAATTACAAAGCACGCCCCGCTGCATGCAAACAGAAGAGAGTGCCAAGCGGAGAGAAAGCAGAACCACAAAAAATCATAGAGGAGGCACACCAGGTAAAAATTCATCCGTTTTTTATGTACCATGCAAAGAAAGCAAGCAACATCTACAAAGGGAGAAGTCAAGAGGCGTCGAAGAAGCCGAAAGCGAATGCCTAGCAATAGAGCGAGTGACGCTTGAAGGGCAACGGGTGGTAGTGGTTTCAAAATGGCGGTAACAACTCACGCCGTGCGTGTTTTTAGTGCGAATATAATTGTAAGTTCTACAGGGAACACAAAGCTTTTTCCTCTATGCCCTTGCTGCTGCCTGTCTGTAGCAAAGCAACTCCCAAAGGCAACAATCGCTCAAGGAACAATGAGAAAATTTGCACCTCTGCAGTTGTTTGGCGCCTTTTGTTGTACAATTTGCGCAATGTGTGTGGTAAAAATTGTAATTAAATTGCAGTTAAATCGCTTGTAATTACAGTGTGCCGCCAAAATCAACAGCACGGTAAAATGTATAAACAACAATCAACACAAATAGCACAACAACAGTTTCACAACTGCAAAATCCTTAAGAGTTTAAAAGGACAGGCGAGTGCGAGGGTGCAGCATTTTCGCAGGCCGTGCAGTCAAGTGGAACACTTTTGGTCTGGTCTTACAATTGAGGCAGAGCAATTCAGGCTTGAAAGGTACACAAGGCATGAATTGTATCTAAAGCAAATGTTCTTAACCCCTCAAGAGCACAGGTTCCCTTTACTTTAGAGGTCCGTCTGCCCTCAAGTGTTTCTCATTATATGTTTGCCATTTCAAGAGATCCATCTAAAAACATTCTCATGCATGTCCTCAGGCAGCATTTTATTCCAGCACATAAATACAAATCAAAATCAACATTAAAATGATAAATGCGGCCACTTCTCTAAGTTGTTAGATAGACAAATTATTTATCATACAAAGGTGTGTGCCCGACAGAAACCGCTGAAGAGCGGGCCACTCTGCATTGTTGTCAATATGTACAATTCGTTAAACATGCAAGCATCCGTAGGTATTTTTATAAATCGTACAATTATGGATCAGCGATAAGTATCTATTAGTTTCGAGTAGCTGCTACTCCACAACTTATTGCTGGGACAATCCAAGTAACCCTTCAGTCCATATGTCAACACAACGTACTGGCGACGTGGCTCAAAGATTTATATTCCCTATACGGCTGGTTGTCTCTCACAGCGCCAACTGCTGCATCTGCTGTTGCATCACCTTGGATATTTAATTTGGTTATTGTATTCATTGACACAAAAGCCAAACAGCAAGTCACCTGCTGTGCGCGTTTTTTGATTCCTTGCCAACTGCTTGTGCTGTTGGCATCCGAAAAACAATGGACCGCTACGCCCCAAACTGCTATCGACTCGAGATTCGACCAGGGCTTGGCTAAGCCGACAATATGTTTTAATCGAGTTTATGAATAATATTACAAAGCATTTTAAGTTAGCAGGTCAGGCAACAATTGCAGCGTATACGTACATGAACGTCAACAAAGGATAATAAGCGTATCCACTTGATGGTTGCCAGGAGGGCGGTGTGTGACAACCAAAGAGTGCCAAACGCGGTCAAATACAAATAAACAATAGAGTGGAAGTGGGAGGGGGTGCAGTGTGGAGAGGTGTAATATGGGCAAATGCTGAAAATCCTTTGCCCGTAATCAAGCGTAAAATAGTACAATATATCTATAACAATGGCAAACGCACGGCTGAGGTCGTTATGAAAGTGGGAAGTAAGGTTGGGAGAGCCGATTGTGGCAATTGTTTGACAGGCGAGACAAAAGGATTTGCAGCACACGCAGGTTAATGAGTATTACCAGCGACTGAGTGTCTATGTGTGTAAGAGTAAGGCTGCGCACACACGTCGATTGTAATACGTCGAGTATAGGATTCAGCTGCTTTTGTTGTTGTTGCTGCTTCCGCATCGCAAACATGCAAAACAGATAACAATAAAAAGAAACTACCGTAAAGAGCAAGTGGGATCACTCGAAGAAATAGGCAATTAGTCTCTTAAGTTAAAAAACATTCTTTGTTTTTTATTTTAACTTTCTCAAAGATCGAAGTCTTTTAAATCCACATATCATGATCATCCATACCCGTTATTAAAATATCCCACTTTCATCTCTTTTAAATATTTAACATTTGTTCCCCATTACAATTTTAGTAAATAAGCTAGTTGGGGTCCACATTAGAAATTCCTAATATTTACTAGAATTTGACTCATTTAATTTATATTTTTAATACTGTGAAAACTCCCGTAATAGACACCTTTATTTCCGGGCACCCGTCTTAGACGGACACTTTTTCTAGAACATTCGTTTGGGAGTACTTTTAAGAGCAAGTTTGTTTGTTTGGTTTTTTTTGCACGTCAAAATAATAGTAGTACTTGGAAAAATATATTTATTTCCTGACACCCGTCTTAGACGGACACTTTTTCTAGAACATTCGTTTGGGACTACTTTTAAGAGCAAGTTTGTTTGTTTGTTATTTTTTGCACGTCAAAATAATAGTAGTACTTGGAAAAATATTGCAAAAAAAATTAAATGTGTTGTTGTTTACCTCAAGGAAGGTTAGTTAGGGATCAATATTAAAGTTCGTTTTTCTGCTGTGACTGATTGAGAAGTCATACAGCTTTATTTCATGGCAAAAAATTGTTAAAATTAAGTTATATCCTGTAAAGTTATAACGGTGTACCTAAATATGTATATGTATGTATTCTATAAAAAAAAAGCTTTAATGCCATATCACTACATTTATATGCCAAAGCTAATTTTACCCATTGGTGCTTTTTAATTTAAACAAATTAATATAGATAGGATTCCAGTAACACTACATCTACATTTTCGTTTTTTTGAGTGTATTTATAATACAAGTATGAGAGTAGGTTGCTATAGCAGCATAAATATATCAATAGGTTGCAAGCAATTGCAAATTTCCCTTTATTCACTTTGCCATTTCCAATCCTTTTAAAATGTCTTGTGGTGCACATGATATTGTTGCTGTTTTTGAGTTTAATAGCGCAATCATAAATTAAAATGCGGGTAGCACACAGCTTTTTGATTTACCCCCATCCGCTACTGCTCTCGACGCTAATTGAAGACCGATAATGACGATAGCGCTGGAAAGTATGCTAACCATTCGCAAAGAAAAATATATTGGACACTGTCCAAGTGCACACCCACGCCTACTCGCATTACGCCCTTTCCTTTTACATTTCCACATTTCCGCAAACGGAGTGCAAATATTTAACAGCCAACGACGGGCCGCATTTCAAAATGTGGTATAGAATAGAAAAAATATATAAAATATACTTGCGAGCCTCTCTCTTTCTCCGCTACGTCATTCATTGCTAGAGAAATACAGCCGCAGCATCAGCTTAATGCTAAATTAATTCCAATTACCACATTAGGGCCAGTGCCATTGCAAGTCCAAGCTGGCAAGTGGACAAGCATACTCAAGCGCAATCCATAACCAACTCAGCCAATTCTACTTTTCCCACCCATGACATTTAACATTTTTATGCGTTAATTTAGCTGCGCTAATGCGCGGACCTGCACTCGACAAAAGCTCTGCTGCATACGCTGACCC
This sequence comes from Scaptodrosophila lebanonensis, assembly GCF_003285725.1. Classification (NCBI taxonomy): domain Eukaryota; kingdom Metazoa; phylum Arthropoda; class Insecta; order Diptera; family Drosophilidae; genus Scaptodrosophila; species Scaptodrosophila lebanonensis. Next base: position 23,489,091 of record NW_022060538.1, read on the forward strand.
GGTCTTTTCCTGATGGCACTCCCCTTTGCTTCCCACTTTCCCATTTGCGCTGGTCTTGCGTTGGCTGCGCTGGAGTTCCATTGCCTTTTATGCGCCTTTTATTACATAAATTTTGTTATAGGTATATATATTTTTTATTTTTTAGATTTCTTTCCATAGCCCGCACTTTGTTGGCTTTTCGAGCGTCCGCACGATTGTTCGTTTGCCCTCCGCCAGTGTCGCTAATTAATAATTAATTAAGTTTAAAAATTTTAAAAGTCGAGTGGAGGAATGCTGGCAAGTAAAATAAAACTTTGACTTGGGAAGAATTCCAACTTTCTTTCTTTATTTGTGCTCTCGGCTGCCAGCATTTGCGCAAAAATATTTAGCAGAACTTTCTTTACACAACTTTTGCGTAAACTTTGGCACAATGTGTCGTCCTCTTTGGACAGGCAACGCCTTTAGGAGCCGACAGCGGAGCAGCATGGAGTAAAAGTTTTTACTGTCGCATTTCTCATGCAGAACTCAGGCAATAAAATGCAGATATAGCAATGTTACCATAGGCTTTATGTATAATATATGTAGATATTCCCACATACATACATATGTGTATATACATACATACTCGGTAAGGGAGGAACAAAGGCATTTTTTTTTTGCCTGCAATGTCCAGACAGCGTCCCTTCATATTAAAAGCTCTGCATTAGACAAAACACACGTGTGCATGCTTCAGACTGCTAAAGAGGAGGTTTACAAAGAGAGTGGCGGGGATTTAGGGGAGAGTACAAAAATGTATAAAAACTGCACCCTACTCAAGTTTAAACTGTGTACTTTCTATGCATAAACGAAAACCGCAAAAAAATGTTTAATTGGTGTGTACGTGGCGTGTAAAGTGACCCCGTCTGTTCCTTGTACTCATACCCCTGCTTCTCTTCTTCTTATCCGCCTTCTGTGGCCACTCTTACAACTCTACTGTCTACTCAATTGAGTTTCAAAGTTGCAATTAGAGAAGCTTCAATGCGCGGCTGCCAAGCGGTCGCCATCGCCAGCGATTGGCCCATTGGCTGAGAGGGCTGAGTGAATCATGTCCTCTTCATAAAAACAATGTTGAAAGGAAACAAGTCGCAGACCATTAAATTTAAAAGCGATTTTTATGCTCGACTCATTAAGGCAGACCATTGCAGAATAGAAAACATTAAGTCAACCGTGTTAGTAATTATTCTTGTTAATAAACACAACAATATGCCTTCAAATTCGGCCTATCCTGAAGATTTTAAAAATTGATTTGGGCACTACTAAGATCATACAGAGTTCTTCCTGTAATAAAGCAACTTTAAGCAGCAAAGAAGTTCGCAGATACCTGGATAAATGTGAAATATTTGTGAGAAAAGAAATGTTACCTGACATAAAGATGAAATAAGTAATAAATTATCTGCAGTAGTTAGGGAAAATTCATCCATGAATTAAGTAAAGGGGTATAGTATGTACATAATATATGTACATATATATATATATATATATATATATATTATATATATATATAGCTTGGCCATCAAATGAACCATAGTCATGCTACCGCGATCTTCAAAAAATTTTCAAGTGCCTATGGACGAAGCGCTCAATGGCGTACATAACCACATCCATGACGATGAAGGCAATAGCGGCAATGACGACGGCAACGAAGCTTTTTTACCCAACATTTAATTAAGAAATAATTGAATAGGTTGATCGAAGTGGTTTTTTAGCATTCGCACACACCTGCTATGCTTGGTCTACCCCTGACTCTTTCCCAGCTATAAGTCTAAGCGAGATTAGCTTTGTAAATAACCGACGACATATGTACAAGTTGAATGGCGCGGAAAAATCAATTGCAGCGTGAAAAGGCGACAGCGATTTTTTAATGAAGAAGTCACAGTCAAAATACAAGTACAAATCAAAGCTTTCGTTTCAAAAGCCAAAACAATGAGGTGAAATGCAAAATGGCACGCAAAACAAGAATGGAATGCTAAAGCCGGGCGGACCAAACCCTTAAATACCCTGTACCCAATCCCACCAAATTAGTATAAATAACTTAAAATTTTATGTCCTCAATAAAATGAATAAATTAATTTTATTATGCCAAATATGCTTATGTAATCCATTCTTAGTTTTAATTGACTTCGGGATTGCTACTCTGTCAGCCCATACATGTGTATGCTATGTTTACAATAAAGAATTGAGCCAAAGCAGCATAAACAACAGCTGCTAGCAAAGATTAGACAGAGATTACATTTATGGCTGTACAATTTTTTAAATTTCACCTATCACGACACAACTTCATATACGGACACATAAGCACTAACATAAGGTACAGGGTATGCAAATTTACGTTTGACTTCAACGTTAAATAAACATGCATCAGGGCTTGGAAGGAGAAGTCTCGAACGTTTTGCGCATTGAGCCGAACGCTTATAATTGCAGTTGCAATTTTAGCAAACCATTGTTGATTGGGAGCTGAATTAAAAATATGAACACTACCTTCTCTGTACATGATGTGTTATTCGAATGTATCATTTTGCTTATCCTTTTAATCATAAAGAAATTTCTAATAAATATAACTAAAGTTCAACCTTAAGTTTTAGTATCAAAAGGAATCCCTAATACTTGCAGCCAAAACTGTTAATTAACGGCATCGCCAGAACGTGGTACCTTTAGGTTCCAGGGTATAAAAAAAGAGAGGCATAAATTTATTTGTTGGTTATGGAAATCTAATTTCATAACAGAAAATATATACTTTTTAAAGAGATTTGAAAATTATTCAACATATTGCCAAGGTACTATCGAAAGTTTTTTCGGTTCATGCAATTTTTTAGAAGTTCAGTATTTCCGTTGTCTAGCTATGAACGCTTTGCTTTACTAACTGAAGGTTGGAGCGTAGGAAACACATGCCTCCGCGATATGCCCAGGTGCAGGCATCGCTACCCTGAGAATTGTTGTCGGCACAGCTCTCAATTTTCGTATGCGTCTCATCATTGTGATCGACAGTGCCGCTTCCTCCGGCCAACTGCTCGTGTACCTTGTGGACATCGAATCCCTTGTTGGCATCAAAAAATCCAAACTGCTCGAAGACACACTTTAGATAGCAACGCGTGGTCTCATCGTCGGGATATTTCCATTGCTTATACTTGTCCACAGCATCGACATTAGCGTTTACCTGCTCGGCACACAGATTGCGATACCTAATTAGATCGTCATGAGTCTTCACCACATAGGCAGCTTCGTGTTCGTGATGGAGACTCGCAGCATGATGATGTTCGTGATTAGCTTTTACCTGCGGCAACAAATAAACCACATACAAGTAGACTGATTCCTCACGTTAACTCCATGCCCAAAGATTTACCAAAACAAAGACAACGAACGGTAGGAAGAAAACAAATTTTTCCATTGCGGCGAGTACAAATACGCAAGTAGAACTAAACTGCACTTTTTGCTGCCCTACACATTTGTATATGCTTTTATAGTCACCGCCTTAACTTACAGACAACTGAACAACTGGTTATCTTTAAATTCACCTTCTAGGTCGCTCTAAGAGATTACAGCTTGTTCGTCTAGTTTATAGAAAGTGTTATCAATGCCGCTGAGCTGAGCAGTACCCAACAATGGCACTAGATGTTAGGGCCCTGAGCAGTAAACAAGTCTAAACTCCGAATGATTGTGTCTTGTCCGCTACTTACTAATCGGGCCCTAAACGGTAAACAATCTAAACTTCGAATAATTGTGTCTTGTACGCTACTTACTAATCGGTACTTTTAACTTGAAAATATATTTAAACCTCCTACACAAATATGTATATAAAATTGTACATTTATTGGTGTTGCCTAAAACTGAACGTAAATATTCTAGAAATATTCATTTTTCAATAGACAACATTAATTTAGGTTTGGCAGCTCTCTACTGAGATGAATATATACTCGTATATATATGTAAATTTTTGATTGCTAAGTTTATATTTTTAAATTGAGACGTTTTTTCAAATTTTTGAAGCGCCATCTAGTTATAAGCTTTCACAAACATTGCAAAACAGTTTCATACATTTCTACTTTTGTAAGCATGCTATGCCGCCAGTTCATTTCTAATACATACATACTTGCTTACATTTTTTCTTTGTCTTATAGATACAACCTCAAAAAATTAACTGACGAAAATACACCGTCCTTACTTGAAGTAACCACACTACACATACCTTCAATATGCTAAGTGGACAAAAATTAGAGAAAAGGGAGATCAAAAGTTAGAAAGATTTATATATATTTTCTTTTGTTAGCATATGACATTCAGATATTTTTCATACTCCTACAATTTGTAGAATAAATGTGTACTAAATAATCTTACTAGAATTGAGAAATCTTTTATGGTTAGCGTGTAGCTTTGAAAATGATCAAGTAATGATCCCAATTGCCTCCTAACATAAATTTAACTGTAATATGCCGAAGAGAAAAAGAAAAGTAGTCCATTTAAATGGAGGAAAGGGAAAGTGAAAGTTTCAGCAAAGAAAATGATGCGGATTGCTAAAACAGCAAGCAGCCATATAATATCCCCCATAATATCTATTTATCATCTCTCCGCTGGCAATGATGAGTGGAGTGTTTACATCGTGGCATCAAGGCAAGCAGTTCCGAAATCTTGTAATAAAAGTGAAACATGCTAAGTTGATTCGTTACGACTTGTAGATCGGAAGAGAGAACCAAAAATAAACACTATCCTTTACTGTAGATATATATGTGGATCATATGTACATATATATCTTCCGAACAATCCTTTGTATAGTTTTTTGTTACCATCATCAACGAATTGTACATTAAACAATAAAATCCTCATCGAAGTGCAAAAGTTCCTTTACAAGATCGATAAGCACCAAACACAATAATAATACACAAAGAAAGCGGCGAATCTACGCCACCGAGGCAACGGCACGAAAAGCGAGCCCCGAACACCGTTTGTCTCATGGTAAAAATGGAAGGTATAAAAAGGTTTGCATTCCCAGCAACCAGCTTCAATTTCAATAAGAAACGCGCGTGCGCAACCGTCGCCTTTGTCAGTCGTCCGTCAGCAGCTACAGCTTAAGCTTGAAGCCGCAACTTCAGCGTCTTTCCGTGTTTTAAATTATTTCAGCGGTTTTAAAAAATGTTTTCCGTTACTGCTTAAGTGCGCGCAAATTGTCGAAAGTGTGTATTTCGTTTAGTTTCGTGTTTGTTGGCGTTATTTTAGCTTAGGACAAGTATAACTGAGCCACAAACATACATACATATGTACGTATACATTGTATTATAATTTATAGCAACTTGTTTTCAAAGTCATTACGTGACGCGAACGCCGCATTACAAATTGTGCATTTTAAATCAAGCTAAGGCTACCATCAAGTTCCCAAGTGCAACACTGAGCTCAACGTTTTATGTGCAATTTTTGGGCTTTTCTTGAGCCTCTACTGCACTTCGCATACAAAACTCGCATGTCCGCAGCCCACTTTTGTGCAGACGACATGCAAAAAACAAAGGTAAATAATGATAATTGATTCCATGATGCATCTACGACTACATCAGTTGCCCACATTCCCTATCATTCGCTTTTGGCCACACTTTCAGTTTTTAAGTGTCTGGCAGTGAGTTTAATAAGCCATAAGGCCATTAGAAATAAACCATTATTGATGTTGATTTTCGAGTGGTAAAGAGCGCGAGTCTTAAACATAGCACTGGACTGAACTGAATAACTGACTCACCGACTTGATAGCACATACTATAGGCAAAACTTGCACTGCAGGCTAATTCAAGAAACGATTGTATGGTATTTTTTAGACTAGACACACCTTAAATATCATTCACATTCCTCATGTCATAAAAATCGAGCCGATGATTATGACCATATCGTTGCTTACTTTAAAAATTAAGATAAAATTAAAAATTATTCTTTAGATTCTTTAACATAACTATGTCCAAAATTGTAGATTGCGGTTCTTCGCCTAATGGAAATTCAAAGAAATTCCGAAATTTTTCAATAATATTAGAGGAATTGATTCAAAGTGTTCAATTTAGCACTATCCGATGTTCTATATTTTTATACTCTGTACATAAAATGTACAAGAGTATATTAGGTTTGCGGAAGCTGAAAATCTAACAGGCAGAAGGAAACGTGGCAGACCCCACAAAGTATATATATTCTTGATCAGCATGACGACACGAGTCGATCTAGCCCTGTCTGTCCGTCGTTCCGTATGAACACCTGGATCTCAGAGACTATAAGAGGTAGAGACACCAAACTTTGCACAAAGATGCGTTATGTGTGTACGCTGTGCAAGTTTGTTTTATTTTTTTAATTTTACCCCCCACTTCCCCCTATGGGGGGTTTCCCGATTTTCCATTCATATAATTCCCTATATCTCGGAGACTATAAGACCTACGGACACCCTATTTTAGTCCCACATGCCTTATGTGAATACGCAGAAAATGTGTATTTTGGAATTTTTCTTCCTCCCCCCTCTCCCATGCAAATCTCGATTTTCTCGAACTCCCGTAATTCTTAGATATATGTGCAATTATACACCCTTTGCGTGAGTTCGAATATCAAAAGAGATAAAATCGATCAAAAGAATTTTTTTTAATTCTCTTACTTTTTTTAATTTATATAATTATTCTAAACATATGTACAGAGTATTTCAAAGTCGGGACACCAGACTTTAGCTTTTTTCTAGTTGTTTGTAGTTGTTTTTTGAGTAGTTCACATGTCGATAGGCTGTCCATAATCTCTCAAATGATATTTTTCAAAAGAACACAGTGTTTATACAGAAGAACAGGCGGACATCTTTATATCGATTCGTATTATAATTCGTATTACCTGTACATTATACATAGCATGGACTTTGCCATACCTGCTTCTACCTGTAACTCTATAGTATAACCCTTCTGGAACTAGAAAATATGACTTGGAATATGGGAACTTGGAAACAAGATACTATGGTTCGGAAAACATTTTGTTATTTTGAATGACTTGTTACATTAAAGTCGAAGCTCTTGCTCTAATTTCGATTCAAACGTGTTTGCGTCGTGTTTTTTGATATTTGCCACTTAATATGCCCCAATTTTAAGCAATGAAGTGCACTCATAGATGCCGTCGTCATGATTGAATTTTTTGTTAGTGGATTTGATTCATGTCACTGAGTTGCAGACAAGTCCCAGTTATAGTACTGTTGACGTCAACAACGTTAACAGCTGCTCAGCGAACGTACAAAATGCGAAAAGGAAAAGCGTTTAAAATTGATTTTATATTTTGATCGGTGCTCATAGTGTACTGTGTTCGTTTATTTCACTTTTGGGCAAACGAAAGTACAGAGAAATGCGCGTAGGTGGGATTGTTTTTGTGGCCACGGTCATGAAAAGGCATGGAAAGTCAAAGTGAAACGCATGGAAAGCAAAACAAATTGCATACAGACAGCAAACAGTGAGCAGTGCACCGTACCGTGCTCAACGAGCCCATCAGATCTAGGTGTAATCTGAATCTAAGCAATTAGAGTGCATGTCTGTAAAGATCAAGATCGACGAAAAACTCGGTCACAGACTGCGCTAGCACCGCCGCTGCACGCCCCGACGCATTTCCGTGCCAGCATGTAACGAACTTGTTTAACCGGACATGGCTATATACAGCTGGCCATTTAGTCTAGAATACCTATGCAAATTTTTAAGGGGCTGGCGATCACGAAAAGCAAAACAGGGTGTTCTAAATTTCATTGCCAAGCTACATGGGACCCAAGCGGAACGCCTCACGTTGCCCCATACTGACAGAGCCCATAGTAATCCAATTAAAGGAACAAGCTACATTTCAATTCAAAACTAATTATGTGTGGCGAATTCCAACAATCACTACATGTGTTTATTATATCTTTGAGTTGAACCTTTGGACGTTTGGCTGCAACAGCAGCTTTAGTATCCATAACGAATTCAATCGCGTTAGTTGATCTGACGTGCTACTTACATACATTTTGTATGTATGTACATAAGTATATACATATGTATTTTTGAAAGTCGTGCACGATTTTTGCGGACTATCGACAACGTGAAATGCTCTACCCTCTCTTAACAATATTCCCATTCAGCCTGTTTAATCCTTAAATGTTATATTATTGGGTAAAATATTTTATCATTCAAATAAGTATAAGTATGTATAAATGATAACATGACGTTTGATTGCTTCTGGGAAATGCATGTATGTATATGTGTACATATGTGCAATAAGTAGCTGTGAAGCGGGGACAATAAATGATTGCCAAATTTTAAAGGTGAGTGTGAGTGCACACTAGTTAGGCGGCCGGCACTAACAATTACAAATGCCTTACTTCCTTATACAAAAATCAGAATTTTGAATCGGAAAATTATATTTGCTGAAAATTGCCATCCAATTTAATATTTTGTAGTGATCCTACAAAACTCGGTGAAACCAACAATCAAAAAAGTGCTCCATAATAATTTTTTTATTAAAGTCGGCATATTAACCAATATGCGCGTTAGCCTAACGTATAAACCCGCTTCCTTATAGCATCCCAGCACCAGCAATTCTATTAGCCTCTAAACTTCCGTCAACGTTTGCCCAAACAATGGAACAATTCATTGATTGATCAGCAAGCGCGTGATCAATAAAAAGAGCATTGGTAATTGTACCAAAAGCGATAAATGTTCTTAATGACAGACAAGCAACAACAGCAGACAATGAAAGTGAAACGGTGACCAACCTTCAAGTTACTCTGGTATTTCATAAAACCTTTTCCCTAATTCTATTAACAGCAAACGTTTCTTTTGATGCTAATTTTGGCATTGAGTCTGAACGAGGCACCGACTGCGGACGCAAGGCGCTTGCGAAAAAAGCCGAAGGTTTACAATGCTCTAATAACCACTGATGACAATTTGACTTCAAGCCGTGCGTATCCTCTAATACAGCCCACAATTCACGAGGCAGGATATACGCCTTTTGGGCCCTACAATCCATACGCCTTTTACAGTCCGCCCTCAGTAAGGTTTGGCCAGCCCCTTGTTCCGGGTCTGACACCTAATGAGCGGGTAAGTTGAAGACGAAATGCAACCAATAGCCCTAATTATTCTATATATTTGTTTTGCTTACAGCTGCCTTATCCTATAACACAGGGAAAGGAATTTACACCGAGCTATGAAACTTTAGATCCCAACGATCCAAGTGAAGTGCCTCTCGGGCAGCGTCTACCCAGTGTCGATCCAAATAAGCGTCAGCCGGTTACTAGTTCTAATTCTGACATCAAGGACATAACCAAAGAACACCTGCCTTTGCAATTAAACCATCAGGGTCTGCCACCAATGCTCATACCAGTGTCTTCCCAATACTCTAACAACAACACTCCCATTCACTTGCCATCCTATCCGTACAGTCAATATCCCGTCATTTACGACAACACGGGATATCCTTACCGTCGGGAGCAATACTTGCCCCCTTTTGAGCAGTACCCGAGCCATGGTTATGTAAATTCAGCACAGACTAAGCCGCAACAGCAGGCACATCAATCAGATAAAAAGCAACACATACAATCAGAGATGCAGCCACTAGTGTCGTTACCCTTGGATAACTTTACCCAGATACCGAGCTTTGAAGATATTATAAATGGTTCGGAAAGCAAAAACAGCGCTGTACCTGACGTTCCTCCACCGCCGATACCTTCCGGTCCGAAACGTTTCAAGCCAATGGAAAAATAAAATAAATTAAATTAAACGTAGAATTCATTGTACTATATACGCACATATTTATTAGTATTTTCTTAAGCATTTCTAATGCATGTACAATGTCGTTCAACCACTTCTAGTATAGGAATCACCACAAATAGTAATACAAAATAAAACTCACGTACTTGCGGTTAATGAACTTTGTAAGCTCACCAATGGGGATTCCCTAGGGAGAATCGGGACAATCATCGATTTTATTTTCGTGGCTAAAGTCGCTGGGGAATAAAGTTATCTGTGCGAAAACAATCCTATAAATGCAGTCCCAAAATCGCACAAATGCACAGTTTGAATTTGTTCTGGCTTGCGAAATGAAGTATATATTTCTGCTGATTTTATGCAGCTATTTCATTGGTTCGTATTAGTCAGTATTAAAGATTATAAAGTCCTTGATCTGCATGCTGTTTAGTTTTATTCTTCACAGCTTACGGCAATACTACATACATCACTCATCCACCATTTGTGCGTAGTCGATATAGTCTACGGTGGCGTCAAAACAGTACAATCTCGCCATTGGAGACAACAGGACGTGCCGTAGAAATGGCAACCTCTTCTGAGCATTCAAAAATATTAGCCTCATCAACAGCTAATGGGGATTACGATTATTATGGAAACGGGGAAATGGACAATAATGTTCACAAATAGAATACACAAATATTTTAACTCATTTGAATAAAATCAATGAACATAGAATAGTTTTTTTTAAAGAATCAGTAAGCAACACAATGCAGAAATGGCAAGCAAATTTATTTTATCTCTCTTAAATAAAGTCATATAAATATAATAAAAACATTAATTTCAAAAATCGCGCACTCTGCTTATTAAAACAAGTTGGCATCACTTGCACCGTTTCCAATTCTAAAAATAAATAGTATGTAAGCACTGGCAGCCGAGCAGCTGCTTGCGAAAGCCGTAAATAAAAACTCGTATTGCAAATGAGTTTAGCAAAAAGGTACACGCAATGTATATTCAACTTTCGAAAAGTAGCAAGCTCGCTTCTCGCCAACAAAGGCAAATGGCAGTTGCTCGGTGCCGATGCGAAAGAAAGAGCTAACAGATGGATTGTCAGCGGGGAGCAGTGGTGAGTAAATTCGTAGTGTCCAATGACTAGATTGAGAAGCTTTGATTACGCGCAGTAGCAACATCTCAGTTCTGTACACGACAGCAACAAGAGTGGAGGCATCAACTGATAGTGGCCAACGCAGGTTTGTTAACACGCAACAAAAGTCCATAACATCAGCAAATACAACCACAGCGAAAAAGCGAAAAATGGTGGTAAGTGACAAATCTTTTTATTTCTTAAACCAAGAACTCGATCTCAGATAAGGCCCTGTACTAGGCACTATATAATGGATATTGCTTGTGTATACCTGGGACGCACATTTTCTTTATACACATACATAGATGCACTTGTAGCTCACAAACGTTTAATCTCAACAGTACTTATGTCTTGAGGGTCCATTCAGTTTTTTGTTTATTCCTATATGGACTTGCATACAAATATGCATATGTACTTGCTGCTTACTTAAGACAAAACTTTTTCCCTTCCCCACACAGGCAAAACTATCAGAACAAGAACGCACTGAAAAACTGCAACCACTTTTAGATGCTGGGTGGAGTCTCGTTAATGGTCGCGACGCCATCATTAAAGAATTCATTTTCAGTGACTTTAATCAGGCTTTTAGCTTTATGACTGGAGTGGCCCTATTGGCGGAGAAAATTAATCACCATCCAGAATGGTTCAATTGCTACAACAAGGTCCAAGTCACACTGTCTACCCACGACGTTGGCGGCTTAAGTAGCCAGGACATACGCATGGCTACATACTTTGATACGCATGCAAAATTGTTCAATTAAATTTAATACATAAGTATGCATATTATACATGCATATTTCTTTGTCCTATATTCATTGAAAAACTCAGACCAAAGTGGACTTACTTAATATATGGTAGTCTGCCTGACATACGCATGGCTACATACATACTTTATGAAAATTGTTCAACTAAGCATTGCCTCCCTCCCAATCACTGAATGTACATACATATATGTATGTATGTACATATGTATGTTATAAAACTAGGTACATGTGGATGTGTACATATGTATATGTGTGCATGCATATTTATTTGTCCTATATTCGTTGGAAATACTCACACCAAAGTGGACTTACTTAATATCTGGTAGTCTGCCTGAGCCAACACATCTGGCGAGGTCTCGTCCTTAATATAACCAAGCGCATTAAAAAATGTAATCGAATTTTCATTGTTTTTCAAGACTGTGAGCATTATTTTCTCCATTTGGAAGTGGCGAGCACAAGCCTCTAATGTTTGCATCATGAATTTTCCCAGACCCTTGCGTTGGCAAGGGGCCGATACCTGCATTTCGTAGCTACATAGCAAATATGTGTTGATTAATTAAATACGTAACGGTCGTCTGTCAAGTACATACCAGTAAAGAACACTATCCCCATCGTCTATGTCAAAGCGGAACATTGCATATGCCACAGGTTGTTTCTCTGCGTTTTGAGCAACCAAGTAACGAGCCCAGTTCTTGTTCAGCTCAGCTTGCTTGATCTTTGGTTGCCATCCCATTTTGAGTTGTTTGTAAAACGGCGCAACATTAATTTCAGCCAATTTAAATGCCCACTTAAGTGTTTTCGCATCCAGGTCATTTTTAGCGCGACAATACAGTTCAAACTCCTGGCCACAAGCTGCAGATTTGTAATTGCGATATGGTAAGTTTTCTAGTGGATTTTTCGCCCGTGCAGCAGCTTCGATGTGTTTTTGCTTAGCTGAAGCACTAATTTCTTCTCCATTAGTCATTTTTTAAGCAAATCGAGTTTTTATGAAGCATTTATAATTTACTATTCTGCAGGGCGTCAGTGACTGACAAAGCGCGAAATAAAGTGCTACCAAGCCTAATAAAAGAACTATCTAATGCGAATGTCTGGCGTGTAAGAAGAAGACTGCCGAATAAACCAGCTGAGTGACGCGTAAAAACAAAATTTTACTTGCATATTAATTTGAGCACACACCTATCCAACATTTTCATCAACTCAGACTCGGGCACCCCAGTACGTGTTTTGAAAGTCACTTCGTCACGTTATTTTTATTTGATTTTCGTCATTTTTTTTCAGTAAAAATGTTTAGGAAATCTAAAACGCAACAACCAGCGCCTCCCACAGCACCTGGTATAGAGGAAATTCTTGAAGACGTAGAAACCTTTAAAATTCCACAGGCCTATGTAACAGAGGCACGCACTGCCGAGTTGCAAAATGCACTACTCGCTGAGCCCGATAATCTTTCGCTTAAAATCTGGTGGCAGGTATTCGACGATTACGAACATAAAGTCAAAAAATTGGCCGCTATAAATGAAAAAATAGATGTGCAGAAAACGCAACTACAAAGTTGCAAACGTAAACTCGAAAACAACGCCGAAGGGCTTCGTGTTGCCCTACAAAAACAGCTTGAGTTAATTCAGGAAGGTCTACATTAGCTTAATGTGGTCATATGTTTAAAAATAAAAACTGAAAACACAGCGGTTGGTAATCGTTTTGCTGCGGAAGATATCCACCCACACTTATCGAATACTCCGCTAGCTTCTTCGCTCATCACTGTTCACTATTAAAGGTATCGATACTCATACACATTGCAGCCGTTTTGCAGGGTAACAAAATTGTTTCTACTTAAATTTCGTACTTAAAAATGAAGTATCCAAATATATATACAGTATGTGCCTAAAATTCCTACTTAAAATAAGTAAAATCACGTGTACCATAAGTTAAAAATCCAGCATTTTTGCCCAATGAATAAGCCAAAAACAGGTTTCAGGCCAGGCAATAAAAAAACTTGGCTGGCTTACCTTTTACGCCAATACAAGTAGCAGTCAGCAGCGCGTATATAGCAATACAACAGCGAGCGGACTTCGATTGTTTTGTGTGTTTTATTCAACGCGATTTTTCGCCAGTGAGTTTGCTAAATCCAATTAAAAAATTCTAAAAATAAAAACAATTTAAATGTGTTGAGTTCTGTGGGTAAAATAATATTACCAGCTAATTGAATTTAGGGGTTTTTTTGGCCAAGAAAATTCAACAACAACCACAAGCAGCGACTAACAAACTACAGAGCAGAAATTCAAGTCAAAACTCAGGTAGCAAGAAGAATACACACATACAAATATAATTTAACACTTAAATTGCATACACAAACCATAATAAATCAACGCATTATCAAAGCAAAAAAGAATGCATTTATTTTGTTTAGCTTTTTGCAAATGTGCAAAAGACACCCTGACTAACAGTAAATTTCACGAACATGAATACGCTTTATAAATTTCTGTGTATGTTGGACCTGTATATACACAACATATGCAGGGTACATACATATGTATTGGGCTGTATTTACGCGTTACAGATGTTTGCGTTGATGGTGTGTGTGTCTCTGCTGTGAACAGAGTGCTAATAAGATGGGCTTATTTTTCATATAATGTGTTGTTGCTGTTGTGTTGTCGTAATTTTTTACCTCTGCTTTTGCCATTTATGCAAAATATTTTAACAAAAGATGTGTTTTATTGTTTTGATCTTTGCGTGTATTAGTGAATGCTGGGAATTCCGTTTCTGAACTCAGACAGCGCAAAAGGTGAAATCAACTTTTTTAGTTGCCGTTATTGTTGTTTTCGTTCTCACTGCCAACAACGACAGTGCATTGTATTTAGATACAGATTTTATTTAAAATGCAACATTATCTTGTAATATCGAAACAGCATCAGCGTGTGGGTGGGCATCATGGCAATTCAAATCAATTACCTACCGTTATGAGCAGTCCCACAATCTTACTGAATATGTACGTATTTATACAAATGCATGTAAATATCTATCTTTATGTCTTGCAGAAGTAAGCTTGAGATGTCACACACTTACACTACAAGCTGGTCATTTTAACATTAGCATAAGCTTAGAATTCAAACAGCAGACCCAATACCAGCAATAATGTAATACGCAGGGCACACTGGAATTCATTTCACTAGAGACGTCACCAATAATTAGTTAGGTTTCCACTCCATAATACAAACTGAAGATCAAAGCTAATCATAATGGGCTGGCTGCTGACGTTACTGTTGCTGTTGCTGGCACACAATGAGCTCCTTGCCACTCCAACTCCTCTCAAGCTGCCAGGTAAGTAACCACTCATAGATTAGTCTTATGCTAATACAAGGCCAAAATCGTATGACTTCAATTTTACACTATTTAATATAGTATAAGAATAAAGAAGCACGAAATTTATAAACAACAAAATTTTTGTTTTCAAATCATCACCAGAAAGTGTATATTTTATTTAATCTTGTAAACATGTGTATATTATGGTAGTCCAAATCAAAGGACTGATGGATAAATTTTTTGCAGTATGATGAATATGTAATATATAATAATAATGCTAAATGGAATATTGCATCGCAAAATATTAATTTATGTTATTCATTTATTTTATTTGAATAGATATGCACTTTCAAAAAAAATCACTTTTTTTTTTAAACAAAAAAAATACATATGCATAACGCATGGTTTTAAGATAACTATGTGCAAAAAACTGGAATATGTCATCCTAAGATTTTTCCTAATCTTGAGTTATACACATATGTACATTGGTCTTGATGGTTTTTTTTATCGTATTTTAACGTTCGTGTCATCTTGTTGATATCATGTGTTGTTTGTTGTTGTTGCATGTGCGAAGTGAAATACTTATTTCTATATTTTGAAAATCGTCGAATACCAAATTGTTAGTTATGCTGAATAAGTAATTCAATCTTGAAATCGTTCGTACGAAATTTACAATACAAAAGTTTCATTTGAAATAAAGTTGTAATATAGTATTTCAACTTAAGGAACCAATATGAAAAATATCAAAAATCGGTGAATCGATATCAAATTTTCGGATACGTCGAAGCATGGATTTTAAATTTTTAACCTCAATATTCATTTTGGATTTGCATCATTACTCCTCGCAGGTTACACACATAAGTTAACGCCATATATTAAGCACTGGGAAGCTGCGAGCTTTGATCGCGCTATATTACAGGCTGCCCAGCTTCGACATATTGAGCAAGCACGAATGCGTCGGAAACGTGAAGCAGCAACATCCACGGCATCAAAAGGTCTGGCGCACACAATACGACTGAATTTCTCGGCACATGACAGGTGAGGGTGTTTTACATATATACTATTGTTTTATTATCTATTTACTTCAAATGAACAATATTTTTATTTTTAAACAGAGATTTTCGCCTAGTGCTGCGACAACAACCGCATTCGGTATTTGCCCACAATGTGCAAATAGAGAATACCCTGGGACCCGTAGACTATGATGTATCTCGCATATATACCGGTACATTGGAAGATGATGAAAGCGCCCATGTGCAGGCAATTCTCACCAGTGATAATCTATTGGATGGTACCATCGAAACGCATGCAGAACATTATTATTTGGAACCAGCACATCGTTATTCCCAGCAACTTGTTGAGAGTGGAATTCATAGCATAGTCTATAAGCTGAGCGATGTAAATATGAAGGAACACGGCATCAGTGGTGGGGCCTTAGCGCCACAGGTTATTACCAAGGAACCACATACACATTGTGCCAGCGAAATTTTGCGTCGCAAGCGCTGGCTGCCAGATGAGGTGAGTGCAAGATTTAAATTTATCATAGCCCTACGAGCCTGTCTTCTCATTTTAGTTGGCCATGTCGGACAGTCCCGCGACAAATAGCCGAAATCCTCCCCTACCACTAGATTTGGAAGTTCCCTACAACGATGATTTCCGCATGCTGTCCTCGATGGAGCATGACTCGACAACAACCAGGGCTGAAACAAAAAGTACAGATAGTTTTTTGGCCACGTTGACGAAGTCCACACAAAATCGAAATATACTTGTAAATAACTATAATCCCTCGAGTGTGACCGGTAGCAGCAGAAGCTATAACAATAATAATGACAACAACAATAATAATAGCCACAATGTAAGGAAGCTGTACACCAAGCATAAGAACATCATTGTGAGCACCTACAATCGTCCCATCGAACCGGAATTCAGTACGCCGTATGATGACCGACAAAATTCCAGCAACAATCTGCCAAATAATTTTTTCAATGCCAACTGGACAACTCTCTTCTTGGGCACCGGTAACGATCGACCCAGTCACAAGACGCATGTGGAGATTATAACCAAGAATGGGGCAACTAAAAAACCAAACATTATTGTAAACAACTATAATCCAGAGATTATTTTCGCACCGAATCCACACAATCCCAACTTCAATAACATGCTTATGACGAACTTGCTGAGCGGGCGTGGTCATAATGTCCTGGGCAGTGATATACATAGCTCACCGAGATTGCTGTACGACCGAAAAACGACCTGCATGCTATATTTGCAAGCCGATCACACTTTTTTTCAGAAAATGGGCTCTGACGAGGCTTCTATCGAGGCCATAACAAGACACGTTCAGCGAGCCAACTCCATTTATCGTAATACAGATTTCAACAATGATGGGAAACCGGATAACATTACGTTTATGATCAAGCGAATCAAAGTTCACAACATGAATGCCATGAAAGATCCAACCTACCGTTTTCCCGGCAACTATGGCGTAGAAAAGTTTCTGGAATTGTTTTCAGGTTAGTGTAGCTACCAGTTTTTAAAACTTTATTTTTTTAATATTCGACTTGCAGAGGAGGATTACGATGCTTTCTGCTTAGCATACATGTTTACTTATCGGGACTTTGAAATGGGCACATTGGGTCTAGCCTGGACGGGTGATCTTAAGAATGCAGGTGGTGTTTGTGAAAAGAATGGTCACTACCGTGGCTCCCTCAAGTCCCTAAACACTGGGATTGTCACGCTACTCAACTATGGCAAGCATGTACCACCAGCCGTCTCGCACGTGACGCTAGCTCATGAGATTGGTCATAATTTTGGCTCACCTGTAAGTGTTAGACCAATTTCTCAACATCGTTTAATGCTTTCTCCTTGTAGCACGATCCGGAGCAGTGTACGCCAGGGGGCGAAGATGGTAATTTCATAATGTTTGCGCGTGCTACATCAGGTGACAAGAAGAACAACAATAGGTTTAGCGCCTGCTCATTGAAGTCTATAGAACCCGTACTCAATGCTAAGGCGCGTAGCGCAAAAGGTTGCTTTACAGAGCCGCAATCTGCCATTTGTGGTAATGGCGTAGTGGAACCTGGCGAAGAGTGTGACTGTGGGTGGGAGGAGGACTGCAAGGACTCATGCTGCTTCCCCATGTCGCGTCAGCCGCGCATTGATGAGGCACCTTGTACACTCACCCCACATGCACGCTGCAGTCCCTCGCAGGGTCCCTGCTGCACAACTGACTGTAAGCTCAAGTTTGGTGATAAATGTCGCGATGACAATGGCTGCCGAGATCCGTCATTCTGTGACGGACGTGTACCTCAGTGCCCGCCATCGGTAAACAAGCCAAACAAGACAATTTGCAATAAGGAGTTCGTTTGTTATATGGGCGATTGCACAGGTAGCATCTGCTTGGCATATGGTTTGGAATCTTGTCAGTGTATACCTGGTCCCCAGGATGATCGCATTAAATCTTGCGAGCTGTGCTGCAAGCAACCTGGCGAAAGCAATCCCTGCCGCAGCTCCTTTGAATGGAACGAGCCACCTTTCGATGTGCCCGATATGTACTCCAAACCGGGCACCCCATGCAATGACTACAATGGGTAACTCATACAAAACATAAGCAGTTCTAACCATTTTCCACAACTATTAAGGTCTTCCCTCTGTTATTTTTCTAGTTACTGTGATGTATTTCAAAAATGCCGCGAGGTAGACCCATCGGGGCCGTTGGCCACACTACGTAAGCTTCTACTGTCCGAGGAAAGTATTGCCACGTTTAAAAAGTGGATGCAACATAACTGGTACACAGTCGTTTTGGCGGCCTTTGGTGCTGTTATCTTGCTTGTAAGTAACTAGTTATTAATGTATGATATGGTATAATTAATATTAATGAACTCACGGTTGTGCTAAGTTTATGCGCATCGTTACAAACATATTGCGGGATGAGCATGATGAGAACACACAAGATAATGCCACTTTTGGTGAGCTTTGGAGAGACCCAAAAGCGTTCCCAGTAGCTTTTGTTAATAGGCAACGTAAATTCGCAATTATTGTTGCTCGCTCGATGAAATTACATACTTAGAGCACATCTAGAATTGGATTCATTTCATGCTACTCCTTGTTAATGTCCTTCCTAGTGACACTTTGCTTACCTACATATCTTTCATTATTCATAGATACTGAGCACAAAACTGCTCACGAAGCGGCACAATCTTAAGATTAAGTCCGTCACCATCATACATAGCGCCACAACAGAAACGGTGCGTCTGCCAGACAACAACAATGGAGTTATCGTTCACACCGCAGTGCGCACCAAAGTACCATTCAAAAAAAAGGTGCGTGGAGAGCGTTCCACCAGCAAAAATCCGAAAAAACCCAAGAAATCCGATAAAATGACCAATGGAGCAGCTGTTCGAGCCAAGACTAGCGCTTTCTTAGCCGCCACTCCATCAACCAAAACTAACGGTACAACTGCAGAACCAACGAATGCCACTCGGCTACAGGCACTAACCAATAAAAAGCTACCGAGGGTCCCTCTTACTAATACTTTAGCAACGGCACTGGATGATGTGAATACTAAGAACAAGAAATTGGGTAAACACATCAAGGAAGTCATAGACTACTCGCATCGCAACAATGCTGACGATGGCGAGTCCAACTTGTCTACGCCGAATATAAACCATTCTAATACCTTTGGCAAGGTACAAAGGTGGCTTCTGGAGTCGCCCATTGTGCCGCTCTCACATATCGAACATAGTTCCAAAGTGCATAAGGTGATAAGCAAGTCGCAGTCGACACCGGAGCGTTTGGTACAGAAAACTCCTCCAAAGACTAAATCAATGGGTAATTTGTCAAATGAAAAGGTAAAACTGCAAGTGGTATACAAGCCGCCGTTCAAGTTCTCGTTAAAGCTGTCGAAGAAGCCCAAGGTGAAAACTCACATAGTTGGTACTGGTCGTCCAAAGCGAGGGCAAAAAAGCACCTCCAATCGTGCCGCTGCCCAAACACAACAAAGCAAAGATACAAGTGGTTTGTGCACAGAGAGAACTAAAAGAAGCGCCCTGCTGTTGTGCCATGAGAACGAGGAAGAAAATCAAATACTAACGTTAAATGAGCCCAGCTATGAGACACTCAAGCCCACACGTCCTACGGAGCACTGTTATGAGAATGTCGATCTGCTTAGCACGACCATAGGAGTAACGGGGACAGAGGCCGATTGCAAGACGTCAAGCTCCAAGCCTAGTAACAACAGTAAAATTGCTCCCAGCAGCAATCGCGCTAGTATTGAATCCAAACAACGCATCCCTTACCGTCGCTCTAACTCGCTTTCCACACACAATCCCTTCGCAGCAGTTCAACCTGCCCCCCGACGAAACTGCAGCAAGTCTAAGATAGAAGGAAATGGAGGCAGTAATTCCGTTAATCTAACGCGCAACTTCGGTAGCACACAAAACCTTATCAATCTCAGCCAGAACCTGACCAAATCGAAGAAGCGCAGTAGTCTGAATCTAAAGTCAAGTGCGAGCAATAAAAATGGTAAAGATCCTCCCCCTACTGGTGCGGCAGGTAATGCGCCCCATCTTCGTTCCTCCTCCAATGTGAATCTGCGACGGGATAGTTTTGCATCTACATCCACAAATGATCCACAACAGTCGGCCTCCCAATTGCCAGTTCCACCTACTCGCACATTACGCAATAGCTTCAGCAACATACCACGCGCTAGCCTCAATGGCGGCAATAGCTCTTCGACCCCATTAGCGCCCAGTTTCTCACGTCAATCTTCCATCAACAAAGCCACAACGTCGTCCAGCTTCACGGCGCCCGTGCATTTACCACAGCAATCCGCCTCATCGAGCGCTGTCAACTCGAACGCCTCCCAGCGGCGTCTCCCAATTCAGCCAGTGCGACGGGATCTGAAGAACTTCAATCCGAAGGCCACGGCTGTCACTCAAACTTCGACAGCGCCAGACAATGAGCTTCCATCAGATCTAGAGGTTGTTATTTCTGATATAGAGAACTTGGTTAGCTAGAAACTCCCGCGTCATCGTATAGTAGAGGGAAGGGCTGATAGGCGATTCCTGATTTCAAAACCAACCAAGTGATAAGTCTTAAAGTTAGTTATACAATTATCGGATAGATTTACTTTCATATATATACTCTACACTGCCTTAAACTTGCCGTTTCTGCTGAATTTGTGAATTTCCCGCTCATATACACAATTTGCCAACACGATCACGACCACCGCCTGTAATTGTAAAAGTGCTCACTCGCTTGCGTCCAGATTCACTCGTTCAATCAGTCAACCATCTAGTTATTGCTGCTCCGCACTCATCGCACACATTGTACCTTTAACTATTGTTAACAATTGTATTGTATTTGCATCTGTAACCCATGTATATGTCCAACTATCGTTACGTTTTTCTTCACTGGCTATAAATAATATGTTCTTTTGATGGTAATATATTCTAATAAGTTAATTTAAAGCAACAAAATTTTACCGCGGTTTATCAAAAGGCCAATAATCTTATTGAATTCTCATTTGTCGTTCGAATTTCTATAAAAACAACAATTATACATATGTATCTGCGCCAATCTTTACTCTTTTTTTTTCTAACCCAAAAACCACTTCCATCTGAATTCCCCCAAACACAAAACAATACAAGGTGCTATTTTAGTATAAAAAAATATAAATATATTAAAAAAAAAAAAATTAAAATCTTTTTAAGCTATCCTATGTGTACTTCAAAGAAACAAGAACAATGATCAAAAAACAAAGCACAGACTTGTAGCTAAAAAATCGTATAAGGTAGTCAGCAAGTGAACGTAAAAAATTATCTAGCGAATTAACCAACGATAAATGTCAATGAATCAAAAGCAAAAATGCATCGAATGTAGTTTAAACTAGTTGCAACAGAAGCCTATATAGAAACGTTTAAGCACTGCATTTCACAGTCCATATATATGTCCAGCACATAAATTTCAACCCACACACTCATTCACAAATGCATTAAACCACAAATGCTACTCCAAACTTCCCGCTTCATTTGTATAAGTGTATATACATTTATGTATATATGAAGAGCAAATAATTATAATTTTTTATATGTAATTACAAACACATATTACTTTAACAAAAATGCATACTAACGAATAATAGTTTAAGCCAAAAGTGAACAAGATATTTAATGATATGTGTAGCAATTAATTTGTAGGCTACATTTATTCGTACATAAATAAATGTATGTATGGACATATAAATATAAGTATGTAAAACAAATGTATATACATACTTATGTGTATCGATATAAATGGGGCGTGCAATATGTAAAATGAGCACAACATTGTGAAAAGTATTTGGGTATATTTTTTAAAATATACAAAGAAGAAAGAGAATTCAAGTAATAAAGCTGAGCTGAAAAGTAGGACTGAAAGTAGCTGCAATTTAGGCCCAGCAGGAGGTACAGACAGACCATCAACGCGTAGATAAGAGAATAGAGAAAGAGGGAGTTTACATAAGTACGCGACAATCGCTTTGAATAATTATAATTAAAAACTAGTATTAAGTACGCCTATATCCATAGACTAAGAAATCGAATGCACGTGACTCTTTTTACTATAAGGCCAGAAAATCGGCACAACAATTGCCAGTTGCCTCGTTACTGTACATAAATTCCAATAATATTTGTCTAAACTTTATTGTACTACTTATGATCTAAGCGTGCAAGCAGAACCGATTTAGAGAAAGAAGCAAGTATTTTGAGTGGGGCAAAGTATACTTTGTCTATATTTAGCGCGAAATTAACAATTTTGGGATGTTGTATATGAAATTGATTTTAATTTACATATTTATGTATATAAGTATTTATGTAGTTATAATATTAAAAATTGCTTTTAAGTGTGTATGTGTAACTGTCATGCATATAAATTATATACCTCAATTGTAATTATTTGTCCACATTTTCACGAAGCTTCAAACTATGATAGTAAACGCATTTTAAACGAATTTGAATTAATAACTGTTACTTTTATTATTTAGCTAAATAAATCTTAAAACATACGAGTAAATTCTTTGAGCCCCACCCCAAAACTCTAGTTACTGGACAGTTTAAAATGTTATCAAATGTGAGAAAAGTAATTTATACACGTATCTTGTAATAAACAAACAAAAGTATGTCTGTCAATTACAATGAATATAAATATATAACGGCGTAAATACGTGTAAAGTTTTTATGAATTTAGCTTTTAACATTTACATTTCACCAAAATTATATTATTTATTAATGATTACCAATGTAATCAATTTTTAACACGGCTCGAACATTTAAGTAAACTACCACGCCTTATCCAGGTATTTATGTTCATACGCAAATATGTATATATGAGAACAATATCAAGGCCAAATAATTTAAAGCTGTACAATTTCAAAAGATATTTGGTCAACTTATGCATCAGCACATGTAAATGAGCATCCATACCTGTACATATGTACATTCATAAGCAGATGTATGTTTTTCTCGTCCTTCGGCTTTATGTCAGCTGAAAATTATTGTTTTTTAAAGCAGTTTTTGTTTACATTTTCAGAAGTTTGTTTTGTTTTCATGAATTGTGGCTAAGAAACCAAGTGCTAGGAAGTTTTTCAAGCGTGGGCATTATTTCAAGTGCAAGGACATTTTTTTAGGTATTAGATTATTTACAGCCCGAGGGCTGGCTATAACAAGTGCATTTGCACTTGGTTTTTTTAGTAATTAGTGTTGCTGTTGTAAATATTGTATTCAGTTGTGCAACAGGCAGCAGCAGCGGCTATAAGTGGGGCTGGTGGAAGCAGCGGCAACGGAGTGGTTGACTTTGAAATACGTAAGCAGAAAGCAATATACAAATTTAAATAAATATTAATAACATTTACAAGTAATATCGGATAATAATAAAATAATTAATAGCCGACTTCTATACCAGCAGCTCTAAGTTGATAAACGTCAAAATAAACAGGAAAACAGCATCTAACAACTGCTAAAAACTCGTAAAAACTGTTCAACGCATTTATAGCTCTGAGCGTGTATATTTGTTGTTGTTTTGAGTTTTTATGGTTTTTGACGAACAAGTAAAATAGATTCCGTTGCGAACGGCAACTAGTAAATGCTGCAGATCCGACCCAACACGATCCCGTAATAGGTACAGAGAATTTCAAATTCGGGGGTTACCAAATTTAACTATACCACTGGTTTTGTCTTATTTGTGTTTTGCTTGCATTCTTTTTCTAAGTTTTATTGCTGTGCATCAGTGGTGGTTTGATTTGCGGTTGCTTATGCTCTTGATTCTCTTCCGTAAGAGCAACACATAATGCAATCGATCTCACAAAACACGCAAATACAGCGAAAACGCGACTAATAAAGTTTTTACTTCCAAAAAGAGTACTGCCACGCTCTCTCTCTTTTTGTGCTCTCTTTGAAAACAGCGGGGACGATCTAAAATGGCGGCCGTTAGTGCTTTTAGATTAAATGCGAGGCTTGTTTGTTTCATTCAGTGCGACTCGTGACTCCGCAACGTTCAGACATGCGACGCACACTTGGGCCTTCGCATAATCGTAATTCTCGGTAAACTTGTGGTTTTTTAATTAATTTTATAAAGTAAAACCAACTGTATATGTATGTCGGTGCAGGTGCCGGTGCGTATGCATTTGTAGAGAAAAGACAATGAAAAGTGAAATGCGCCAAAATTCAATAATTCTGTTTTGAATAGTGATGCGCTAGTTTTTCTTCTCTACATATACATATATACATATTCATATTTTTATAATATATAATAAATAGTAATTAGCGCGAGACCTTGTGTAGTGTTCTAAATAATTTGAAAATCAAAATCAACTGTGTCTGTCGGTGCAAATGCGTGTGCATTTGTAGAGAAAAGTCAATAAAAAGTGAAATGCGCCAAAATTCTATAATTTTGTTTTGAATAGTGATGCGCAAGTTTTTCTTCTCTACACATACATACATATACATGTATATATATGTGTATAATATATAATAAATCGTAATTAGCGCGAAACCTTGTGTAGTGTTCTAATATAATACATTTTTTGCTGTTTTGCTTTTGAAATGTAGTGTCCAACAACACTTAATGAATAATTATTCGTGTGGTGCGAACCTATTACAATTTGTTTCTTCAATTAAATACGCAAAGCGTTTACGAATGGTTAAGTAATTCTACTCACGGTAAGTAAACAATTTATATAAAGAATATGTGTGAATAAATAGATTAACTGTTTTTTAATGTGTGTGAGTGATCTTTGTGCGTATGTACGCATTTACAGTTGGAAGAAATTTTTGCTGAAGCTGACCGTTACATTAATGCATGCGTCTGTATGTGTTCCCGTGTGTGTTGTAACGATAAGCTTTAAATTTGTAGTGGCTGTGGATGGTGCTTCTAAATGTGTACATGTACATATGTATTTGCAGCCCGAGGGCTGGCTATAACAAGTGCATTTGCACTTGGTTTTTTTAGTAATTAGTGTTGCTGTTGTAAATATTGTATTCAGTTGTGCAACAGGCAGCAGCAGCGGCTATAAGTGGGGCTGGTGGAAGCAGCGGCAACGGAGTGGTTGACTTTGAAATACGTAAGCAGAAAGCAATATACAAATTTAAATAAATATTAATAACATTTACAAGTAATATCGGATAATAATAAAATAATTAATAGCCGACTTCTATACCAGCAGCTCTAAGTTGATAAACGTCAAAATAAACAGGAAAACAGCATCTAACAACTGCTAAAAACTCGTAAAAACTGTTCAACGCATTTATAGCTCTGAGCGTGTATATTTGTTGTTGTTTTGAGTTTTTATGGTTTTTGACGAACAAGTAAAATAGATTCCGTTGCGAACGGCAACTAGTAAATGCTGCAGATCCGACCCAACACGATCCCGTAATAGGTACAGAGAATTTCAAATTCGGGGGTTACCAAATTTAACTATACCACTGGTTTTGTCTTATTTGTGTTTTGCTTGCATTCTTTTTCTAAGTTTTATTGCTGTGCATCAGTGGTGGTTTGATTTGCGGTTGCTTATGCTCTTGATTCTCTTCCGTAAGAGCAACACATAATGCAATCGATCTCACAAAACACGCAAATACAGCGAAAACGCGACTAATAAAGTTTTTACTTCCAAAAAGAGTACTGCCACGCTCTCTCTCTTTTTGTGCTCTCTTTGAAAACAGCGGGGACGATCTAAAATGGCGGCCGTTAGTGCTTTTAGATTAAATGCGAGGCTTGTTTGTTTCATTCAGTGCGACTCGTGACTCCGCAACGTTCAGACATGCGACGCACACTTGGGCCTTCGCATAATCGTAATTCTCGGTAAACTTGTGGTTTTTTAATTAATTTTATAAAGTAAAACCAACTGTATATGTATGTCGGTGCAGGTGCCGGTGCGTATGCATTTGTAGAGAAAAGACAATGAAAAGTGAAATGCGCCAAAATTCAATAATTCTGTTTTGAATAGTGATGCGCTAGTTTTTCTTCTCTACATATACATATATACATATTCATATTTTTATAATATATAATAAATAGTAATTAGCGCGAGACCTTGTGTAGTGTTCTAAATAATTTGAAAATCAAAATCAACTGTGTCTGTCGGTGCAAATGCGTGTGCATTTGTAGAGAAAAGTCAATAAAAAGTGAAATGCGCCAAAATTCTATAATTTTGTTTTGAATAGTGATGCGCAAGTTTTTCTTCTCTACACATACATACATATACATGTATATATATGTGTATAATATATAATAAATCGTAATTAGCGCGAAACCTTGTGTAGTGTTCTAATATAATACATTTTTTGCTGTTTTGCTTTTGAAATGTAGTGTCCAACAACACTTAATGAATAATTATTCGTGTGGTGCGAACCTATTACAATTTGTTTCTTCAATTAAATACGCAAAGCGTTTACGAATGGTTAAGTAATTCTACTCACGGTAAGTAAACAATTTATATAAAGAATATGTGTGAATAAATAGATTAACTGTTTTTTAATGTGTGTGAGTGATCTTTGTGCGTATGTACGCATTTACAGTTGGAAGAAATTTTTGCTGAAGCTGACCGTTACATTAATGCATGCGTCTGTATGTGTTCCCGTGTGTGTTGTAACGATAAGCTTTAAATTTGTAGTGGCTGTGGATGGTGCTTCTAAATGTGTACATGTACATATGTATTTGCAGCCCGAGGGCTGGCTATAACAAGTGCATTTGCACTTGGTTTTTTTAGTAATTAGTGTTGCTGTTGTAAATATTGTATTCAGTTGTGCAACAGGCAGCAGCAGCGGCTATAAGTGGGGCTGGTGGAAGCAGCGGCAACGGAGTGGTTGACTTTGAAATACGTAAGCAGAAAGCAATATACAAATTTAAATAAATATTAATAACATTTACAAGTAATATCGGATAATAATAAAATAATTAATAGCCGACTTCTATACCAGCAGCTCTAAGTTGATAAACGTCAAAATAAACAGGAAAACAGCATCTAACAACTGCTAAAAACTCGTAAAAACTGTTCAACGCATTTATAGCTCTGAGCGTGTATATTTGTTGTTGTTTTGAGTTTTTATGGTTTTTGACGAACAAGTAAAATAGATTCCGTTGCGAACGGCAACTAGTAAATGCTGCAGATCCGACCCAACACGATCCCGTAATAGGTACAGAGAATTTCAAATTCGGGGGTTACCAAATTTAACTATACCACTGGTTTTGTCTTATTTGTGTTTTGCTTGCATTCTTTTTCTAAGTTTTATTGCTGTGCATCAGTGGTGGTTTGATTTGCGGTTGCTTATGCTCTTGATTCTCTTCCGTAAGAGCAACACATAATGCAATCGATCTCACAAAACACGCAAATACAGCGAAAACGCGACTAATAAAGTTTTTACTTCCAAAAAGAGTACTGCCACGCTCTCTCTCTTTTTGTGCTCTCTTTGAAAACAGCGGGGACGATCTAAAATGGCGGCCGTTAGTGCTTTTAGATTAAATGCGAGGCTTGTTTGTTTCATTCAGTGCGACTCGTGACTCCGCAACGTTCAGACATGCGACGCACACTTGGGCCTTCGCATAATCGTAATTCTCGGTAAACTTGTGGTTTTTTAATTAATTTTATAAAGTAAAACCAACTGTATATGTATGTCGGTGCAGGTGCCGGTGCGTATGCATTTGTAGAGAAAAGACAATGAAAAGTGAAATGCGCCAAAATTCAATAATTCTGTTTTGAATAGTGATGCGCTAGTTTTTCTTCTCTACATATACATATATACATATTCATATTTTTATAATATATAATAAATAGTAATTAGCGCGAGACCTTGTGTAGTGTTCTAAATAATTTGAAAATCAAAATCAACTGTGTCTGTCGGTGCAAATGCGTGTGCATTTGTAGAGAAAAGTCAATAAAAAGTGAAATGCGCCAAAATTCTATAATTTTGTTTTGAATAGTGATGCGCAAGTTTTTCTTCTCTACACATACATACATATACATATATATACATACACATACATATGTGTATAATATATAATAAATCGTAATTAGCGCGAAACCTTGTGTAGTGTTCTAATATAATACATTTTTTGCTGTTTTGCTTTTGAAATGTAGTGTCCAACAACACTTAATGAATAATTATTCGTGTGGTGCGAACCTATTACAATTTGTTTCTTCAATTAAATACGCAAAGCGTTTACGAATGGTTAAGTAATTCTACTCACGGTAAGTAAACAATTTATATAAAGAATATGTGTGAATAAATAGATTAACTGTTTTTTAATGTGTGTGAGTGATCTTTGTGCGTATGTACGCATTTACAGTTGGAAGAAATTTTTGCTGAAGCTGACCGTTACATTAATGCATGCGTTTGTATGTGTTCCCGTGTGTGTTGTAACGATAAGCTTTAAATTTGTAGTGGCTGTGGATGGTGCTTCTAAATTTCGTGTGAATAAATATGTACATGCATGCGACAGCCTTGTCGCGAAATTAAAGAAAGAATATACATAATAGGCGCGTCTTTGGTGTGTGTGAGTGGTCGTTGTGCATATGTGCTAGTCTCAGCGTTCGATTGGACGCTGACCGTTACTTTCATATACATACATATGACTTTGTATGTGTGTGTTGTAACGGCACTTGCATTCTTTTTTGTCGTTGCTCTTATTTTTGAATTCGTTGCGGTCGTTAGAATCAATGCAGATGGTAGAGGTGTACTTCCCCCACTCAAAAGCCTATAGTATGTGGTTAACACCTCAGTGCACTTGCTAAAGAGGCAAGCGGCAATAATTCTACTTTAATTAGACCTTAATAGCAATTTTTGCCCTCCTTTGTTGGGGCAATATGTTTGTATGTATATATGCATTTCACTTGGCAGTTCAATACTAATACATATTTATTTTCAATTTAAAATATACATATGTACATATACATGTATTGGTGAATTTCTGCTGTTGTGGATCGCAAAATTGTATTCACAGAATAAGCTTAACGCTAAAGAATTCTTTAAAACACATTTACTGGTGAAATCTCAGCACTAAAACGATGAATCACCGGTAAATATGCAAGCAGCTGCACATCCGACACAAAACGACTACGTAATTGGCTTTAAAAAACATGAACGCGCAACAAAAATCTATGGAAATTGTTTGTGTTGTATAGTCTATAGTCAGAATTTGGTGTTTATATAGTTGCGATAGCAATTTTTTTGTGCTTTTTATAGTCTGTATCTGAAAGACTACATTATGCTTATTATATTATAGCGACAATTCCGATGTTCACCCTTTACGTGAGAAAGAATCCCAATGAAGGTATATTCGTTCATTTTGTTGCTAATTTTTTTTTTTAATTTATATAGGTATTCTTACATAGGTACAGAGAATTTTAAAGTCGGGGGCTACCGAATTTAACTTGACCAATGGTTTTTTTTTTCTTATTTATTTTTTGCTTACATTCTTCTTCTTAATTTAAATGCGCTGCATTAGGGGTGGTTTAATTTGCGTTTGCTAATGCTCTTGATTCCTATCGTAAGAGAGACACAAAGAGAAACAGTAACACCAACAACAGCAACTGCCTTACATAATAAAATCTCTCACAAATGCAACAAAAACGCGTCTAATTAAGTTTTTACTTCAAAAAGAGTACTAGCATGCTCTCTTATGCTCTCTTTGAGAACGCCAGAACACTTGCAAGTTGCAATGGATTGTATGGCGGCCATTTGCAGTATAAGAGTGAGAGAGCGAGGCAACATTTTTGTTGATACATCTTGTTGTAGCAACATTGCGGCTTGACATTAGCAGCATATTGCATTTACATACATACATATGTTCAATTAAATGCTTTTATACATGCATCAGTCGGCAGAAGGCAAGCAAATATATTTTTGTTTGCAAATTCGCATAATATACATAGTATATACACATATACAGATCGCATGGCAGGCGGCCATTTGCAATATGGGAGTGTGAGTGCAGGTAGAGCAGGAAAATAATTTGCGGTACTTGTGTCCGATTGCAGAAAATTTACGAATTAATTGATTGATAGCATGTGTTAAGGGCTGGTAAATTATTCTCAGAAATGTTTTTGTCTTTTATTTTCCTAAAAATGCCATTAACATTGCAGAAGGCAGAAGGCAATTGTAATAAATGGACAGGGGGATAGCATAATTTAGATCCCACGATGCATTTGTTAATTTGTTAGCAATTTTGATTAGTATGTTATAAAGCGTAGTGTTTAAAGTATGGATAGTGTTAGTTAGCAAACCAATTATAGCGTGCGCGCGTCGTTTACAAGAAGTTGAGAGGACTGCTCAGCATTTGTGCTGTTTTGAGCGGATCGCGCGGACCAGATCTAGTAGGTCGGAATGTAGCTTGGAAAAAAAGCAATTGTGTGGGCGCCGCTTTGAAATAACAAGGGTACACACTGCTTGAGTGGGTGGATGGTAGGCTGCGCGTATTACTACTTATAAATATGCTTGACAAATCTTCCGCGCTAAAATGGTTATTATCTAATCCAATAATTTGTATACTATCGTGTCTTTTTGATTTATTAATTATAAAACAAATGTATTGCTTGAAAGATTGATTTTCCATTTTTGGGTTTGTAGTGGGAATCGAACCCAAGTACTATGGCGTGTGGGCAATGCACTCTACCGACGAGGCTGAAGATACTCGTTGGTACTCGACAGCTAATGTAGCTTATAAGGCAGTAGTTCACGCAGTGCATTTGTAAGTGAGCCCACCTCAACACGGTGCCAGAGGTAACGTAATATATTAAAAAACGGAGACGTGCTAGAAAACCATAGACCCGAGTTCAGAATCGAACCCAGCATCCACGTTTTCCTGGCCGCAACGTTCTCCAATATGCCACGCCACTTGTTGATGGGCCTGCGTCAGAGGCCACATAAGAGAGCTGCGTATCAATTACGTATATGTAACTGGCAGAGGCAATCGGTAACGCAGCAAAGTTAGTAGAAGAACAACGCAACGAACATGCCGGTTGGGCTGCTAGCAGATGCAGTGTCAATGTAAGCAGTCTTCAGCAAGGCAACACAAACCATCCCAATCGGTAGGGCAGAGAAACGAAAAGGCAGTGTTCGGCTGTTAGCAGATGCAGTGCCAATGGAAGCAGTCTTCAGTAAGGTAATACAATCGGTAAAGCAGTCTAATCGGAAGGGCAGTGAAGTCGGTAGATCATCGAAAAGAACAGGAAACGGAAGCAGTCTTTACTTTTAGTAGCTTATCTATGTGTTTTAATTATTTACATGTAGCGGAACAATTTTTATATATGTTTGTGGGACGAAAATAATTATAAAATAGTTTCTTTGTGACTAATTTGGGAGGACAATTTTTGTAGTTTATTTAATGGCATGGAAAAAAATAGTTTAGCCACGATCCACATACATCTACAATGTATATATGTGTGTATTAAAATATTTTATACATCCGGCAAATGGAAGGCAATTATACCAATTAATACCATCACTACTAGCTAGCAATAGATCGCATGGCGGCCATTAGCAATATATATAGAGAGAATGAGAGAGTAGATGAAGTAGCAGCAGCAGCAGAATAATTTGCGGTACTTGTGTGCGACGATGTTATATTGTGGTGTTGACAGCAGCAATTAAATGATTTTATATATGCGGCAGCGGGAGCGGCAGCCGCCGGCAGATGCCAGGCATAATTAATAATAATTATTTGTTTAACATATACATATACATACATAGTACACATATACGATAGTACATTATAATATTATTGTTTAATGAACGATGCACGCATTTGTTTAGGCATCAGCAGCGGCAGCAGCAGCAACAACAACTCACTCATGCATAACAATATATATTATTAAATATACCATCACTAGCTTGAAGTAGCAACAACGACAACAACAATAGATCGCATGGCGGCCATTTGCAATACCATATAGAGAGAATGAGAGAGTAGATGATAGAGTAGCGGCGGCAGCGGCAGAGGCAGCAGCAGTGCAGCAATAGAAGACGAATAATTTGCGGTACTTGTGTGCCATTGCAGAAATAGTACGGGAAACATTTTTATGTTGCTATTGCTATTGATGTTGCTGTGTGTTGATATACATACAGATTGTGGTGTTGCTGTGTATAGCAGCAGGGCATTGCAACATTGAAGCATTTATACAACAATATGATGGTGTACACAATTAATTAAATTTTTTTAAATATATTATATGGCGGCAAATGGTAAATGGCAGATGGCAGGCGACAAATAAATAATATTATTAATATAATTTTTGATGCATTTTATATATGCGCGGCAGTTGTAGTGGCAGTGGTAGTGGCAGCAGCAGCGGCAGATGGCAGGCATAATTAATAATAATTATTATTTGTTTAACATATACATATACATACATAGTACACATATACGATAGTACATTATAATATTATTGTTTAATGAACGATGCACGCATTTGTTTAGGCATCAGCAGCGGCAGCAGCAGCAACAACAACTCACTCATGCATAACAATATATATTATTAAATATACCATCACTAGCTTGAAGTAGCAACAACGACAACAACAATAGATCGCATGGCGGCCATTTGCAATACCATATAGAGAGAATGAGAGAGTAGATGATAGAGTAGCGGCGGCAGCGGCGGCAGCGGCAGAGGCAGCAGCAGTGCAGCAATAGAAGACGAATAATTTGCGGTACTTGTGTGCCATTGCAGAAATAGTACGGGAAACATTTTTATGTTGCTTTTGATGTTGCTGTGTGTTGATATACATACAGATTGTGGTGTTGCTGTGTATAGCAGCAGGGCATTGCAACATTGAAGCATTTATACAACAATATGATGGTGTACACAATTAATTAAATTTTTTTAAATATATTATATGGCGGCAAATGGTAAATGGCAGATGGCAGGCGACAAATAAATAATAATATTATTAATATAATTTTTGATGCATTTTATATATGCGCGGCAGTTGTAGTGGCAGTGGTAGTGGCAGCAGCAGCGGCAGATGGCAGGCATAATTAATAATAATTATTATTTGTTTAACATATACATATACATACATAGTACACATATACGATAGTACATTATAATATTATTGTTTAATGAACGATGCACGCATTTGTTTAGGCATCAGCAGCGGCAGCAGCAGCAACAACAACTCACTCATGCATAACAATATATATTATTAAATATACCATCACTAGCTTGAAGTAGCAACAACGACAACAACAATAGATCGCATGGCGGCCATTTGCAATACCATATAGAGAGAATGAGAGAGTAGATGATAGAGTAGCGGCGGCAGCGGCAGAGGCAGCAGCAGTGCAGCAATAGAAGACGAATAATTTGCGGTACTTGTGTGCCATTGCAGAAATAGTACGGGAAACATTTTTATGTTGCTTTTGATGTTGCTGTGTGTTGATATACATACAGATTGTGGTGTTGCTGTGTATAGCAGCAGGGCATTGCAACATTGAAGCATTTATACAACAATATGATGGTGTACACAATTAATTAAATTTTTTTAAATATATTATATGGCGGCAAATGGTAAATGGCAGATGGCAGGCGACAAATAAATAATATTATTATTAATATAATTTTTGATGCATTTTATATATGCGCGGCAGTTGTAGTGGCAGTGGTAGTGGCAGCAGCAGCGGCAGATGGCAGGCATAATTAATAATAATTATTATTTGTTTAACATATACATATACATACATAGTACACATATACGATAGTACATTATAATATTATTGTTTAATGAACGATGCACGCATTTGTTTAGGCATCAGCAGCGGCAGCAGCAGCAACAACAACTCACTCATGCATAACAATATATATTATTAAATATACCATCACTAGCTTGAAGTAGCAACAACGACAACAACAATAGATCGCATGGCGGCCATTTGCAATACCATATAGAGAGAATGAGAGAGTAGATGATAGAGTAGCGGCGGCAGCGGCAGAGGCAGCAGCAGTGCAGCAATAGAAGACGAATAATTTGCGGTACTTGTGTGCCATTGCAGAAATAGTACGGGAAACATTTTTATGTTGCTATTGCTATTGATGTTGCTGTGTGTTGATATACATACAGATTGTGGTGTTGCTGTGTATAGCAGCAGGGCATTGCAACATTGAAGCATTTATACAACAATATGATGGTGTACACAATTAATTAAATTTTTTTAAATATATTATATGGCGGCAAATGGTAAATGGCAGATGGCAGGCGACAAATAAATAATATTATTATTAATATAATTTTTGATGCATTTTATATATGCGCGGCAGTTGTAGTGGCAGTGGTAGTGGCAGCAGCAGCGGCAGATGGCAGGCATAATTAATAATAATTATTATTTGTTTAACATATACATATACATACATAGTACACATATACGATAGTACATTATAATATTATTGTTTAATGAACGATGCACGCATTTGTTTAGGCATCAGCAGCGGCAGCAGCAGCAACAACAACTCACTCATGCATAACAATATATATTATTAAATATACCATCACTAGCTTGAAGTAGCAACAACGACAACAACAATAGATCGCATGGCGGCCATTTGCAATACCATATAGAGAGAATGAGAGAGTAGATGATAGAGTAGCGGCGGCAGCGGCAGAGGCAGCAGCAGTGCAGCAATAGAAGACGAATAATTTGCGGTACTTGTGTGCCATTGCAGAAATAGTACGGGAAACATTTTTATGTTGCTATTGCTATTGATGTTGCTGTGTGTTGATATACATACAGATTGTGGTGTTGCTGTGTATAGCAGCAGGGCATTGCAACATTGAAGCATTTATACAACAATATGATGGTGTACACAATTAATTAAATTTTTTTAAATATATTATATGGCGGCAAATGGTAAATGGCAGATGGCAGGCGACAAATAAATAATATTATTATTAATATAATTTTTGATGCATTTTATATATGCGCGGCAGTTGTAGTGGCAGTGGTAGTGGCAGCAGCAGCGGCAGATGGCAGGCATAATTAATAATAATTATTATTTGTTTAACATATACATATACATACATAGTACACATATACGATAGTACATTATAATATTATTGTTTAATGAACGATGCACGCATTTGTTTAGGCATCAGCAGCGGCAGCAGCAGCAACAACAACTCACTCATGCATAACAATATATATTATTAAATATACCATCACTAGCTTGAAGTAGCAACAACGACAACAACAATAGATCGCATGGCGGCCATTTGCAATACCATATAGAGAGAATGAGAGAGTAGATGATAGAGTAGCGGCGGCAGCGGCAGAGGCAGCAGCAGTGCAGCAATAGAAGACGAATAATTTGCGGTACTTGTGTGCCATTGCAGAAATAGTACGGGAAACATTTTTATGTTGCTATTGCTATTGATGTTGCTGTGTGTTGATATACATACAGATTGTGGTGTTGCTGTGTATAGCAGCAGGGCATTGCAACATTGAAGCATTTATACAACAATATGATGGTGTACACAATTAATTAAATTTTTTTAAATATATTATATGGCGGCAAATGGTAAATGGCAGATGGCAGGCGACAAATAAATAATATTATTATTAATATAATTTTTGATGCATTTTATATATGCGCGGCAGTTGTAGTGGCAGTGGTAGTGGCAGCAGCAGCGGCAGATGGCAGGCATAATTAATAATAATTATTATTTGTTTAACATATACATATACATACATAGTACACATATACGATAGTACATTATAATATTATTGTTTAATGAACGATGCACGCATTTGTTTAGGCATCAGCAGCGGCAGCAGCAGCAACAACAACTCACTCATGCATAACAATATATATTATTAAATATACCATCACTAGCTTGAAGTAGCAACAACGACAACAACAATAGATCGCATGGCGGCCATTTGCAATACCATATAGAGAGAATGAGAGAGTAGATGATAGAGTAGCGGCGGCAGCGGCAGAGGCAGCAGCAGTGCAGCAATAGAAGACGAATAATTTGCGGTACTTGTGTGCCATTGCAGAAATAGTACGGGAAACATTTTTATGTTGCTATTGCTATTGATGTTGCTGTGTGTTGATATACATACAGATTGTGGTGTTGCTGTGTATAGCAGCAGGGCATTGCAACATTGAAGCATTTATACAACAATATGATGGTGTACACAATTAATTAAATTTTTTTAAATATATTATATGGCGGCAAATGGTAAATGGCAGATGGCAGGCGACAAATAAATAATATTATTATTAATATAATTTTTGATGCATTTTATATATGCACGGCAGTTGTAGTGGCAGTGGTAGTGGCAGCAGCAGCGGCAGATGGCAGGCATAATTAATAATAATTATTATTTGTTTAACATATACATATACATACATAGTACACATATACGATAGTACATTATAATATTATTGTTTAATGAACGATGCACGCATTTGTTTAGGCATCAGCAGCGGCAGCAGCAGCAACAACAACTCACTCATGCATAACAATATATATTATTAAATATACCATCACTAGCTTGAAGTAGCAACAACGACAACAACAATAGATCGCATGGCGGCCATTTGCAATACCATATAGAGAGAATGAGAGAGTAGATGATAGAGTAGCGGCGGCAGCGGCAGAGGCAGCAGCAGTGCAGCAATAGAAGACGAATAATTTGCGGTACTTGTGTGCCATTGCAGAAATAGTACGGGAAACATTTTTATGTTGCTATTGCTATTGATGTTGCTGTGTGTTGATATACATACAGATTGTGGTGTTGCTGTGTATAGCAGCAGGGCATTGCAACATTGAAGCATTTATACAACAATATGATGGTGTACACAATTAATTAAATTTTTTTAAATATATTATATGGCGGCAAATGGTAAATGGCAGATGGCAGGCGACAAATAAATAATATTATTATTAATATAATTTTTGATGCATTTTATATATGCACGGCAGTTGTAGTGGCAGTGGTAGTGGCAGCAGCAGCGGCAGATGGCAGGCATAATTAATAATAATTATTATTTGTTTAACATATACATATACATACATAGTACACATATACGATAGTACATTATAATATTATTGTTTAATGAACGATGCACGCATTTGTTTAGGCATCAGCAGCGGCAGCAGCAGCAACAACAACTCACTCATGCATAACAATATATATTATTAAATATACCATCACTAGCTTGAAGTAGCAACAACGACAACAACAATAGATCGCATGGCGGCCATTTGCAATACCATATAGAGAGAATGAGAGAGTAGATGATAGAGTAGCGGCGGCAGCGGCAGAGGCAGCAGCAGTGCAGCAATAGAAGACGAATAATTTGCGGTACTTGTGTGCCATTGCAGAAATAGTACGGGAAACATTTTTATGTTGCTATTGCTATTGATGTTGCTGTGTGTTGATATACATACAGATTGTGGTGTTGCTGTGTATAGCAGCAGGGCATTGCAACATTGAAGCATTTATACAACAATATGATGGTGTACACAATTAATTAAATTTTTTTAAATATATTATATGGCGGCAAATGGTAAATGGCAGATGGCAGGCGACAAATAAATAATATTATTATTAATATAATTTTTGATGCATTTTATATATGCACGGCAGTTGTAGTGGCAGTGGTAGTGGCAGCAGCAGCGGCAGATGGCAGGCATAATTAATAATAATTATTATTTGTTTAACATATACATATACATACATAGTACACATATACGATAGTACATTATAATATTATTGTTTAATGAACGATGCACGCATTTGTTTAGGCATCAGCAGCGGCAGCAGCAGCAACAACAACTCACTCATGCA
Organism: Scaptodrosophila lebanonensis; assembly: GCF_003285725.1. Classification (NCBI taxonomy): domain Eukaryota; kingdom Metazoa; phylum Arthropoda; class Insecta; order Diptera; family Drosophilidae; genus Scaptodrosophila; species Scaptodrosophila lebanonensis. The sequence continues at coordinate 23,527,316 of NW_022060538.1, forward strand.
TAACAATATATATTATTAAATATACCATCACTAGCTTGAAGTAGCAACAACGACAACAACAATAGATCGCATGGCGGCCATTTGCAATACCATATAGAGAGAATGAGAGAGTAGATGATAGAGTAGCGGCGGCAGCGGCAGAGGCAGCAGCAGTGCAGCAATAGAAGACGAATAATTTGCGGTACTTGTGTGCCATTGCAGAAATAGTACGGGAAACATTTTTATGTTGCTATTGCTATTGATGTTGCTGTGTGTTGATATACATACAGATTGTGGTGTTGCTGTGTATAGCAGCAGGGCATTGCAACATTGAAGCATTTATACAACAATATGATGGTGTACACAATTAATTAAATTTTTTTAAATATATTATATGGCGGCAAATGGTAAATGGCAGATGGCAGGCGACAAATAAATAATATTATTATTAATATAATTTTTGATGCATTTTATATATGCGCGGCAGTTGTAGTGGCAGTGGTAGTGGCAGCAGCAGCGGCAGATGGCAGGCATAATTAATAATAATTATTATTTGTTTAACATATACATATACATACATAGTACACATATACGATAGTACATTATAATATTATTGTTTAATGAACGATGCACGCATTTGTTTAGGCATCAGCAGCGGCAGCAGCAGCAACAACAACTCACTCATGCATAACAATATATATTATTAAATATACCATCACTAGCTTGAAGTAGCAACAACGACAACAACAATAGATCGCATGGCGGCCATTTGCAATACCATATAGAGAGAATGAGAGAGTAGATGATAGAGTAGCGGCGGCAGCGGCAGAGGCAGCAGCAGTGCAGCAATAGAAGACGAATAATTTGCGGTACTTGTGTGCCATTGCAGAAATAGTACGGGAAACATTTTTATGTTGCTATTGCTATTGATGTTGCTGTGTGTTGATATACATACAGATTGTGGTGTTGCTGTGTATAGCAGCAGGGCATTGCAACATTGAAGCATTTATACAACAATATGATGGTGTACACAATTAATTAAATTTTTTTAAATATATTATATGGCGGCAAATGGTAAATGGCAGATGGCAGGCGACAAATAAATAATATTATTATTAATATAATTTTTGATGCATTTTATATATGCGCGGCAGTTGTAGTGGCAGTGGTAGTGGCAGCAGCAGCGGCAGATGGCAGGCATAATTAATAATAATTATTATTTGTTTAACATATACATATACATACATAGTACACATATACGATAGTACATTATAATATTATTGTTTAATGAACGATGCACGCATTTGTTTAGGCATCAGCAGCGGCAGCAGCAGCAACAACAACTCACTCATGCATAACAATATATATTATTAAATATACCATCACTAGCTTGAAGTAGCAACAACGACAACAACAATAGATCGCATGGCGGCCATTTGCAATACCATATAGAGAGAATGAGAGAGTAGATGATAGAGTAGCGGCGGCAGCGGCAGAGGCAGCAGCAGTGCAGCAATAGAAGACGAATAATTTGCGGTACTTGTGTGCCATTGCAGAAATAGTACGGGAAACATTTTTATGTTGCTATTGCTATTGATGTTGCTGTGTGTTGATATACATACAGATTGTGGTGTTGCTGTGTATAGCAGCAGGGCATTGCAACATTGAAGCATTTATACAACAATATGATGGTGTACACAATTAATTAAATTTTTTTAAATATATTATATGGCGGCAAATGGTAAATGGCAGATGGCAGGCGACAAATAAATAATATTATTATTAATATAATTTTTGATGCATTTTATATATGCACGGCAGTTGTAGTGGCAGTGGTAGTGGCAGCAGCAGCGGCAGATGGCAGGCATAATTAATAATAATTATTATTTGTTTAACATATACATATACATACATAGTACACATATACGATAGTACATTATAATATTATTGTTTAATGAACGATGCACGCATTTGTTTAGGCATCAGCAGCGGCAGCAGCAGCAACAACAACTCACTCATGCATAACAATATATATTATTAAATATACCATCACTAGCTTGAAGTAGCAACAACGACAACAACAATAGATCGCATGGCGGCCATTTGCAATACCATATAGAGAGAATGAGAGAGTAGATGATAGAGTAGCGGCGGCAGCGGCAGAGGCAGCAGCAGTGCAGCAATAGAAGACGAATAATTTGCGGTACTTGTGTGCCATTGCAGAAATAGTACGGGAAACATTTTTATGTTGCTATTGCTATTGATGTTGCTGTGTGTTGATATACATACAGATTGTGGTGTTGCTGTGTATAGCAGCAGGGCATTGCAACATTGAAGCATTTATACAACAATATGATGGTGTACACAATTAATTAAATTTTTTTAAATATATTATATGGCGGCAAATGGTAAATGGCAGATGGCAGGCGACAAATAAATAATATTATTATTAATATAATTTTTGATGCATTTTATATATGCACGGCAGTTGTAGTGGCAGTGGTAGTGGCAGCAGCAGCGGCAGATGGCAGGCATAATTAATAATAATTATTATTTGTTTAACATATACATATACATACATAGTACACATATACGATAGTACATTATAATATTATTGTTTAATGAACGATGCACGCATTTGTTTAGGCATCAGCAGCGGCAGCAGCAGCAACAACAACTCACTCATGCATAACAATATATATTATTAAATATACCATCACTAGCTTGAAGTAGCAACAACGACAACAACAATAGATCGCATGGCGGCCATTTGCAATACCATATAGAGAGAATGAGAGAGTAGATGATAGAGTAGCGGCGGCAGCGGCAGAGGCAGCAGCAGTGCAGCAATAGAAGACGAATAATTTGCGGTACTTGTGTGCCATTGCAGAAATAGTACGGGAAACATTTTTATGTTGCTATTGCTATTGATGTTGCTGTGTGTTGATATACATACAGATTGTGGTGTTGCTGTGTATAGCAGCAGGGCATTGCAACATTGAAGCATTTATACAACAATATGATGGTGTACACAATTAATTAAATTTTTTTAAATATATTATATGGCGGCAAATGGTAAATGGCAGATGGCAGGCGACAAATAAATAATATTATTATTAATATAATTTTTGATGCATTTTATATATGCGCGGCAGTTGTAGTGGCAGTGGTAGTGGCAGCAGCAGCGGCAGATGGCAGGCATAATTAATAATAATTATTATTTGTTTAACATATACATATACATACATAGTACACATATACGATAGTACATTATAATATTATTGTTTAATGAACGATGCACGCATTTGTTTAGGCATCAGCAGCGGCAGCAGCAGCAACAACAACTCACTCATGCATAACAATATATATTATTAAATATACCATCACTAGCTTGAAGTAGCAACAACGACAACAACAATAGATCGCATGGCGGCCATTTGCAATACCATATAGAGAGAATGAGAGAGTAGATGATAGAGTAGCGGCGGCAGCGGCAGAGGCAGCAGCAGTGCAGCAATAGAAGACGAATAATTTGCGGTACTTGTGTGCCATTGCAGAAATAGTACGGGAAACATTTTTATGTTGCTATTGCTATTGATGTTGCTGTGTGTTGATATACATACAGATTGTGGTGTTGCTGTGTATAGCAGCAGGGCATTGCAACATTGAAGCATTTATACAACAATATGATGGTGTACACAATTAATTAAATTTTTTTAAATATATTATATGGCGGCAAATGGTAAATGGCAGATGGCAGGCGACAAATAAATAATATTATTATTAATATAATTTTTGATGCATTTTATATATGCACGGCAGTTGTAGTGGCAGTGGTAGTGGCAGCAGCAGCGGCAGATGGCAGGCATAATTAATAATAATTATTATTTGTTTAACATATACATATACATACATAGTACACATATACGATAGTACATTATAATATTATTGTTTAATGAACGATGCACGCATTTGTTTAGGCATCAGCAGCGGCAGCAGCAGCAACAACAACTCACTCATGCATAACAATATATATTATTAAATATACCATCACTAGCTTGAAGTAGCAACAACGACAACAACAATAGATCGCATGGCGGCCATTTGCAATACCATATAGAGAGAATGAGAGAGTAGATGATAGAGTAGCGGCGGCAGCGGCAGAGGCAGCAGCAGTGCAGCAATAGAAGACGAATAATTTGCGGTACTTGTGTGCCATTGCAGAAATAGTACGGGAAACATTTTTATGTTGCTATTGCTATTGATGTTGCTGTGTGTTGATATACATACAGATTGTGGTGTTGCTGTGTATAGCAGCAGGGCATTGCAACATTGAAGCATTTATACAACAATATGATGGTGTACACAATTAATTAAATTTTTTTAAATATATTATATGGCGGCAAATGGTAAATGGCAGATGGCAGGCGACAAATAAATAATATTATTATTAATATAATTTTTGATGCATTTTATATATGCACGGCAGTTGTAGTGGCAGTGGTAGTGGCAGCAGCAGCGGCAGATGGCAGGCATAATTAATAATAATTATTATTTGTTTAACATATACATATACATACATAGTACACATATACGATAGTACATTATAATATTATTGTTTAATGAACGATGCACGCATTTGTTTAGGCATCAGCAGCGGCAGCAGCAGCAACAACAACTCACTCATGCATAACAATATATATTATTAAATATACCATCACTAGCTTGAAGTAGCAACAACGACAACAACAATAGATCGCATGGCGGCCATTTGCAATACCATATAGAGAGAATGAGAGAGTAGATGATAGAGTAGCGGCGGCAGCGGCAGAGGCAGCAGCAGTGCAGCAATAGAAGACGAATAATTTGCGGTACTTGTGTGCCATTGCAGAAATAGTACGGGAAACATTTTTATGTTGCTATTGCTATTGATGTTGCTGTGTGTTGATATACATACAGATTGTGGTGTTGCTGTGTATAGCAGCAGGGCATTGCAACATTGAAGCATTTATACAACAATATGATGGTGTACACAATTAATTAAATTTTTTTAAATATATTATATGGCGGCAAATGGTAAATGGCAGATGGCAGGCGACAAATAAATAATATTATTATTAATATAATTTTTGATGCATTTTATATATGCACGGCAGTTGTAGTGGCAGTGGTAGTGGCAGCAGCAGCGGCAGATGGCAGGCATAATTAATAATAATTATTATTTGTTTAACATATACATATACATACATAGTACACATATACGATAGTACATTATAATATTATTGTTTAATGAACGATGCACGCATTTGTTTAGGCATCAGCAGCGGCAGCAGCAGCAACAACAACTCACTCATGCATAACAATATATATTATTAAATATACCATCACTAGCTTGAAGTAGCAACAACGACAACAACAATAGATCGCATGGCGGCCATTTGCAATACCATATAGAGAGAATGAGAGAGTAGATGATAGAGTAGCGGCGGCAGCGGCAGAGGCAGCAGCAGTGCAGCAATAGAAGACGAATAATTTGCGGTACTTGTGTGCCATTGCAGAAATAGTACGGGAAACATTTTTATGTTGCTATTGCTATTGATGTTGCTGTGTGTTGATATACATACAGATTGTGGTGTTGCTGTGTATAGCAGCAGGGCATTGCAACATTGAAGCATTTATACAACAATATGATGGTGTACACAATTAATTAAATTTTTTTAAATATATTATATGGCGGCAAATGGTAAATGGCAGATGGCAGGCGACAAATAAATAATATTATTATTAATATAATTTTTGATGCATTTTATATATGCGCGGCAGTTGTAGTGGCAGTGGTAGTGGCAGCAGCAGCGGCAGATGGCAGGCATAATTAATAATAATTATTATTTGTTTAACATATACATATACATACATAGTACACATATACGATAGTACATTATAATATTATTGTTTAATGAACGATGCACGCATTTGTTTAGGCATCAGCAGCGGCAGCAGCAGCAACAACAACTCACTCATGCATAACAATATATATTATTAAATATACCATCACTAGCTTGAAGTAGCAACAACGACAACAACAATAGATCGCATGGCGGCCATTTGCAATACCATATAGAGAGAATGAGAGAGTAGATGATAGAGTAGCGGCGGCAGCGGCAGAGGCAGCAGCAGTGCAGCAATAGAAGACGAATAATTTGCGGTACTTGTGTGCCATTGCAGAAATAGTACGGGAAACATTTTTATGTTGCTATTGCTATTGATGTTGCTGTGTGTTGATATACATACAGATTGTGGTGTTGCTGTGTATAGCAGCAGGGCATTGCAACATTGAAGCATTTATACAACAATATGATGGTGTACACAATTAATTAAATTTTTTTAAATATATTATATGGCGGCAAATGGTAAATGGCAGATGGCAGGCGACAAATAAATAATATTATTATTAATATAATTTTTGATGCATTTTATATATGCGCGGCAGTTGTAGTGGCAGTGGTAGTGGCAGCAGCAGCGGCAGATGGCAGGCATAATTAATAATAATTATTATTTGTTTAACATATACATATACATACATAGTACACATATACGATAGTACATTATAATATTATTGTTTAATGAACGATGCACGCATTTGTTTAGGCATCAGCAGCGGCAGCAGCAGCAACAACAACTCACTCATGCATAACAATATATATTATTAAATATACCATCACTAGCTTGAAGTAGCAACAACGACAACAACAATAGATCGCATGGCGGCCATTTGCAATACCATATAGAGAGAATGAGAGAGTAGATGATAGAGTAGCGGCGGCAGCGGCAGAGGCAGCAGCAGTGCAGCAATAGAAGACGAATAATTTGCGGTACTTGTGTGCCATTGCAGAAATAGTACGGGAAACATTTTTATGTTGCTATTGCTATTGATGTTGCTGTGTGTTGATATACATACAGATTGTGGTGTTGCTGTGTATAGCAGCAGGGCATTGCAACATTGAAGCATTTATACAACAATATGATGGTGTACACAATTAATTAAATTTTTTTAAATATATTATATGGCGGCAAATGGTAAATGGCAGATGGCAGGCGACAAATAAATAATATTATTATTAATATAATTTTTGATGCATTTTATATATGCACGGCAGTTGTAGTGGCAGTGGTAGTGGCAGCAGCAGCGGCAGATGGCAGGCATAATTAATAATAATTATTATTTGTTTAACATATACATATACATACATAGTACACATATACGATAGTACATTATAATATTATTGTTTAATGAACGATGCACGCATTTGTTTAGGCATCAGCAGCGGCAGCAGCAGCAACAACAACTCACTCATGCATAACAATATATATTATTAAATATACCATCACTAGCTTGAAGTAGCAACAACGACAACAACAATAGATCGCATGGCGGCCATTTGCAATACCATATAGAGAGAATGAGAGAGTAGATGATAGAGTAGCGGCGGCAGCGGCAGAGGCAGCAGCAGTGCAGCAATAGAAGACGAATAATTTGCGGTACTTGTGTGCCATTGCAGAAATAGTACGGGAAACATTTTTATGTTGCTATTGCTATTGATGTTGCTGTGTGTTGATATACATACAGATTGTGGTGTTGCTGTGTATAGCAGCAGGGCATTGCAACATTGAAGCATTTATACAACAATATGATGGTGTACACAATTAATTAAATTTTTTTAAATATATTATATGGCGGCAAATGGTAAATGGCAGATGGCAGGCGACAAATAAATAATATTATTATTAATATAATTTTTGATGCATTTTATATATGCACGGCAGTTGTAGTGGCAGTGGTAGTGGCAGCAGCAGCGGCAGATGGCAGGCATAATTAATAATAATTATTATTTGTTTAACATATACATATACATACATAGTACACATATACGATAGTACATTATAATATTATTGTTTAATGAACGATGCACGCATTTGTTTAGGCATCAGCAGCGGCAGCAGCAGCAACAACAACTCACTCATGCATAACAATATATATTATTAAATATACCATCACTAGCTTGAAGTAGCAACAACGACAACAACAATAGATCGCATGGCGGCCATTTGCAATACCATATAGAGAGAATGAGAGAGTAGATGATAGAGTAGCGGCGGCAGCGGCAGAGGCAGCAGCAGTGCAGCAATAGAAGACGAATAATTTGCGGTACTTGTGTGCCATTGCAGAAATAGTACGGGAAACATTTTTATGTTGCTATTGCTATTGATGTTGCTGTGTGTTGATATACATACAGATTGTGGTGTTGCTGTGTATAGCAGCAGGGCATTGCAACATTGAAGCATTTATACAACAATATGATGGTGTACACAATTAATTAAATTTTTTTAAATATATTATATGGCGGCAAATGGTAAATGGCAGATGGCAGGCGACAAATAAATAATATTATTATTAATATAATTTTTGATGCATTTTATATATGCACGGCAGTTGTAGTGGCAGTGGTAGTGGCAGCAGCAGCGGCAGATGGCAGGCATAATTAATAATAATTATTATTTGTTTAACATATACATATACATACATAGTACACATATACGATAGTACATTATAATATTATTGTTTAATGAACGATGCACGCATTTGTTTAGGCATCAGCAGCGGCAGCAGCAGCAACAACAACTCACTCATGCATAACAATATATATTATTAAATATACCATCACTAGCTTGAAGTAGCAACAACGACAACAACAATAGATCGCATGGCGGCCATTTGCAATACCATATAGAGAGAATGAGAGAGTAGATGATAGAGTAGCGGCGGCAGCGGCAGAGGCAGCAGCAGTGCAGCAATAGAAGACGAATAATTTGCGGTACTTGTGTGCCATTGCAGAAATAGTACGGGAAACATTTTTATGTTGCTATTGCTATTGATGTTGCTGTGTGTTGATATACATACAGATTGTGGTGTTGCTGTGTATAGCAGCAGGGCATTGCAACATTGAAGCATTTATACAACAATATGATGGTGTACACAATTAATTAAATTTTTTTAAATATATTATATGGCGGCAAATGGTAAATGGCAGATGGCAGGCGACAAATAAATAATATTATTATTAATATAATTTTTGATGCATTTTATATATGCGCGGCAGTTGTAGTGGCAGTGGTAGTGGCAGCAGCAGCGGCAGATGGCAGGCATAATTAATAATAATTATTATTTGTTTAACATATACATATACATACATAGTACACATATACGATAGTACATTATAATATTATTGTTTAATGAACGATGCACGCATTTGTTTAGGCATCAGCAGCGGCAGCAGCAGCAACAACAACTCACTCATGCATAACAATATATATTATTAAATATACCATCACTAGCTTGAAGTAGCAACAACGACAACAACAATAGATCGCATGGCGGCCATTTGCAATACCATATAGAGAGAATGAGAGAGTAGATGATAGAGTAGCGGCGGCAGCGGCAGAGGCAGCAGCAGTGCAGCAATAGAAGACGAATAATTTGCGGTACTTGTGTGCCATTGCAGAAATAGTACGGGAAACATTTTTATGTTGCTATTGCTATTGATGTTGCTGTGTGTTGATATACATACAGATTGTGGTGTTGCTGTGTATAGCAGCAGGGCATTGCAACATTGAAGCATTTATACAACAATATGATGGTGTACACAATTAATTAAATTTTTTTAAATATATTATATGGCGGCAAATGGTAAATGGCAGATGGCAGGCGACAAATAAATAATATTATTATTAATATAATTTTTGATGCATTTTATATATGCGCGGCAGTTGTAGTGGCAGTGGTAGTGGCAGCAGCAGCGGCAGATGGCAGGCATAATTAATAATAATTATTATTTGTTTAACATATACATATACATACATAGTACACATATACGATAGTACATTATAATATTATTGTTTAATGAACGATGCACGCATTTGTTTAGGCATCAGCAGCGGCAGCAGCAGCAACAACAACTCACTCATGCATAACAATATATATTATTAAATATACCATCACTAGCTTGAAGTAGCAGCAACGACAACAACAATAGATCGCATGGCGGCCATTTGCAATACCATATAGAGAGAATGAGAGAGTAGATGATAGAGTAGCGGCGGCAGCGGCAGCGGCAGAGGCAGCAGCAGTGCAGCAATAGAAGACGAATAATTTGCGGTACTTGTGTGCCATTGCAGAAATAGTACGGGAAACATTTTTATGTTGCTTTTGATGTTGCTGTGTGTTGATATACATACAGATTGTGGTGTTGCTGTGTATAGCAGCAGGGCATTGCAACATTGAAGCATTTAGACAACAATATGATGGTGTACACAATTAATTAAATTTTTTTAAATATATTATATGGCGGCAAATGGTAAATGGCAGATGGCAGGCGACAAATAAATAATATTATTATTAATATAATTTTTGATGCATTTTATATATGCGCGGCAGTTGTAGTGGCAGTGGTAGTGGCAGCAGCAGCGGCAGATGGCAGGCATAATTAATAATAATTATTATTTGTTTAACATATACATATACATACATAGTACACATATACGATAGTACATTATAATATTATTGTTTAATGAACGATGCACGCATTTGTTTAGGCATCAGCAGCGGCAGCAGCAGCAACAACAACTCACTCATGCATAACAATATATATTATTAAATATACCATCACTAGCTTGAAGTAGCAGCAACGACAACAACAATAGATCGCATGGCGGCCATTTGCAATACCATATAGAGAGAATGAGAGAGTAGATGATAGAGTAGCGGCGGCAGCGGCAGCGGCAGAGGCAGCAGCAGTGCAGCAATAGAAGACGAATAATTTGCGGTACTTGTGTGCCATTGCAGAAATAGTACGGGAAACATTTTTATGTTGCTTTTGATGTTGCTGTGTGTTGATATACATACAGATTGTGGTGTTGCTGTGTATAGCAGCAGGGCATTGCAACATTGAAGCATTTAGACAACAATATGATGGTGTACACAATTAATTAAATTTTTTTAAATATATTATATGGCGGCAAATGGTAAATGGCAGATGGCAGGCGACAAATAAATAATATTATTATTAATATAATTTTTGATGCATTTTATATATGCGCGGCAGTTGTAGTGGCAGTGGTAGTGGCAGCAGCAGCGGCAGATGGCAGGCATAATTAATAATAATTATTATTTGTTTAACATATACATATACATACATAGTACACATATACGATAGTACATTATAATATTATTGTTTAATGAACGATGCACGCATTTGTTTAGGCATCAGCAGCGGCAGCAGCAGCAACAACAACTCACTCATGCATAACAATATATATTATTAAATATACCATCACTAGCTTGAAGTAGCAGCAACGACAACAACAATAGATCGCATGGCGGCCATTTGCAATACCATATAGAGAGAATGAGAGAGTAGATGATAGAGTAGCGGCGGCAGCGGCAGCGGCAGAGGCAGCAGCAGTGCAGCAATAGAAGACGAATAATTTGCGGTACTTGTGTGCCATTGCAGAAATAGTACGGGAAACATTTTTATGTTGCTTTTGATGTTGCTGTGTGTTGATATACATACAGATTGTGGTGTTGCTGTGTATAGCAGCAGGGCATTGCAACATTGAAGCATTTAGACAACAATATGATGGTGTACACAATTAATTAAATTTTTTTAAATATATTATATGGCGGCAAATGGTAAATGGCAGATGGCAGGCGACAAATAAATAATATTATTATTAATATAATTTTTGATGCATTTTATATATGCGCGGCAGTTGTAGTGGCAGTGGTAGTGGCAGCAGCAGCGGCAGATGGCAGGCATAATTAATAATAATTATTATTTGTTTAACATATACATATACATACATAGTACACATATACGATAGTACATTATAATATTATTGTTTAATGAACGATGCACGCATTTGTTTAGGCATCAGCAGCGGCAGCAGCAGCAACAACAACTCACTCATGCATAACAATATATATTATTAAATATACCATCACTAGCTTGAAGTAGCAGCAACGACAACAACAATAGATCGCATGGCGGCCATTTGCAATACCATATAGAGAGAATGAGAGAGTAGATGATAGAGTAGCGGCGGCAGCGGCAGCGGCAGAGGCAGCAGCAGTGCAGCAATAGAAGACGAATAATTTGCGGTACTTGTGTGCCATTGCAGAAATAGTACGGGAAACATTTTTATGTTGCTTTTGATGTTGCTGTGTGTTGATATACATACAGATTGTGGTGTTGCTGTGTATAGCAGCAGGGCATTGCAACATTGAAGCATTTAGACAACAATATGATGGTGTACACAATTAATTAAATTTTTTTAAATATATTATATGGCGGCAAATGGTAAATGGCAGATGGCAGGCGACAAATAAATAATATTATTATTAATATAATTTTTGATGCATTTTATATATGCGCGGCAGTTGTAGTGGCAGTGGTAGTGGCAGCAGCAGCGGCAGATGGCAGGCATAATTAATAATAATTATTATTTGTTTAACATATACATATACATACATAGTACACATATACGATAGTACATTATAATATTATTGTTTAATGAACGATGCACGCATTTGTTTAGGCATCAGCAGCGGCAGCAGCAGCAACAACAACTCACTCATGCATAACAATATATATTATTAAATATACCATCACTAGCTTGAAGTAGCAGCAACGACAACAACAATAGATCGCATGGCGGCCATTTGCAATACCATATAGAGAGAATGAGAGAGTAGATGATAGAGTAGCGGCGGCAGCGGCAGCGGCAGAGGCAGCAGCAGTGCAGCAATAGAAGACGAATAATTTGCGGTACTTGTGTGCCATTGCAGAAATAGTACGGGAAACATTTTTATGTTGCTTTTGATGTTGCTGTGTGTTGATATACATACAGATTGTGGTGTTGCTGTGTATAGCAGCAGGGCATTGCAACATTGAAGCATTTAGACAACAATATGATGGTGTACACAATTAATTAAATTTTTTTAAATATATTATATGGCGGCAAATGGTAAATGGCAGATGGCAGGCGACAAATAAATAATATTATTATTAATATAATTTTTGATGCATTTTATATATGCGCGGCAGTTGTAGTGGCAGTGGTAGTGGCAGCAGCAGCGGCAGATGGCAGGCATAATTAATAATAATTATTATTTGTTTAACATATACATATACATACATAGTACACATATACGATAGTACATTATAATATTATTGTTTAATGAACGATGCACGCATTTGTTTAGGCATCAGCAGCGGCAGCAGCAGCAACAACAACTCACTCATGCATAACAATATATATTATTAAATATACCATCACTAGCTTGAAGTAGCAGCAACGACAACAACAATAGATCGCATGGCGGCCATTTGCAATACCATATAGAGAGAATGAGAGAGTAGATGATAGAGTAGCGGCGGCAGCGGCAGCGGCAGAGGCAGCAGCAGTGCAGCAATAGAAGACGAATAATTTGCGGTACTTGTGTGCCATTGCAGAAATAGTACGGGAAACATTTTTATGTTGCTTTTGATGTTGCTGTGTGTTGATATACATACAGATTGTGGTGTTGCTGTGTATAGCAGCAGGGCATTGCAACATTGAAGCATTTAGACAACAATATGATGGTGTACACAATTAATTAAATTTTTTTAAATATATTATATGGCGGCAAATGGTAAATGGCAGATGGCAGGCGACAAATAAATAATATTATTATTAATATAATTTTTGATGCATTTTATATATGCGCGGCAGTTGTAGTGGCAGTGGTAGTGGCAGCAGCAGCGGCAGATGGCAGGCATAATTAATAATAATTATTATTTGTTTAACATATACATATACATACATAGTACACATATACGATAGTACATTATAATATTATTGTTTAATGAACGATGCACGCATTTGTTTAGGCATCAGCAGCGGCAGCAGCAGCAACAACAACTCACTCATGCATAACAATATATATTATTAAATATACCATCACTAGCTTGAAGTAGCAGCAACGACAACAACAATAGATCGCATGGCGGCCATTTGCAATACCATATAGAGAGAATGAGAGAGTAGATGATAGAGTAGCGGCGGCAGCGGCAGCGGCAGAGGCAGCAGCAGTGCAGCAATAGAAGACGAATAATTTGCGGTACTTGTGTGCCATTGCAGAAATAGTACGGGAAACATTTTTATGTTGCTTTTGATGTTGCTGTGTGTTGATATACATACAGATTGTGGTGTTGCTGTGTATAGCAGCAGGGCATTGCAACATTGAAGCATTTAGACAACAATATGATGGTGTACACAATTAATTAAATTTTTTTAAATATATTATATGGCGGCAAATGGTAAATGGCAGATGGCAGGCGACAAATAAATAATATTATTATTAATATAATTTTTGATGCATTTTATATATGCGCGGCAGTTGTAGTGGCAGTGGTAGTGGCAGCAGCAGCGGCAGATGGCAGGCATAATTAATAATAATTATTATTTGTTTAACATATACATATACATACATAGTACACATATACGATAGTACATTATAATATTATTGTTTAATGAACGATGCACGCATTTGTTTAGGCATCAGCAGCGGCAGCAGCAGCAACAACAACTCACTCATGCATAACAATATATATTATTAAATATACCATCACTAGCTTGAAGTAGCAGCAACGACAACAACAATAGATCGCATGGCGGCCATTTGCAATACCATATAGAGAGAATGAGAGAGTAGATGATAGAGTAGCGGCGGCAGCGGCAGCGGCAGAGGCAGCAGCAGTGCAGCAATAGAAGACGAATAATTTGCGGTACTTGTGTGCCATTGCAGAAATAGTACGGGAAACATTTTTATGTTGCTTTTGATGTTGCTGTGTGTTGATATACATACAGATTGTGGTGTTGCTGTGTATAGCAGCAGGGCATTGCAACATTGAAGCATTTAGACAACAATATGATGGTGTACACAATTAATTAAATTTTTTTAAATATATTATATGGCGGCAAATGGTAAATGGCAGATGGCAGGCGACAAATAAATAATATTATTATTAATATAATTTTTGATGCATTTTATATATGCGCGGCAGTTGTAGTGGCAGTGGTAGTGGCAGCAGCAGCGGCAGATGGCAGGCATAATTAATAATAATTATTATTTGTTTAACATATACATATACATACATAGTACACATATACGATAGTACATTATAATATTATTGTTTAATGAACGATGCACGCATTTGTTTAGGCATCAGCAGCGGCAGCAGCAGCAACAACAACTCACTCATGCATAACAATATATATTATTAAATATACCATCACTAGCTTGAAGTAGCAGCAACGACAACAACAATAGATCGCATGGCGGCCATTTGCAATACCATATAGAGAGAATGAGAGAGTAGATGATAGAGTAGCGGCGGCAGCGGCAGCGGCAGAGGCAGCAGCAGTGCAGCAATAGAAGACGAATAATTTGCGGTACTTGTGTGCCATTGCAGAAATAGTACGGGAAACATTTTTATGTTGCTTTTGATGTTGCTGTGTGTTGATATACATACAGATTGTGGTGTTGCTGTGTATAGCAGCAGGGCATTGCAACATTGAAGCATTTAGACAACAATATGATGGTGTACACAATTAATTAAATTTTTTTAAATATATTATATGGCGGCAAATGGTAAATGGCAGATGGCAGGCGACAAATAAATAATATTATTATTAATATAATTTTTGATGCATTTTATATATGCGCGGCAGTTGTAGTGGCAGTGGTAGTGGCAGCAGCAGCGGCAGATGGCAGGCATAATTAATAATAATTATTATTTGTTTAACATATACATATACATACATAGTACACATATACGATAGTACATTATAATATTATTGTTTAATGAACGATGCACGCATTTGTTTAGGCATCAGCAGCGGCAGCAGCAGCAACAACAACTCACTCATGCATAACAATATATATTATTAAATATACCATCACTAGCTTGAAGTAGCAGCAACGACAACAACAATAGATCGCATGGCGGCCATTTGCAATACCATATAGAGAGAATGAGAGAGTAGATGATAGAGTAGCGGCGGCAGCGGCAGCGGCAGAGGCAGCAGCAGTGCAGCAATAGAAGACGAATAATTTGCGGTACTTGTGTGCCATTGCAGAAATAGTACGGGAAACATTTTTATGTTGCTTTTGATGTTGCTGTGTGTTGATATACATACAGATTGTGGTGTTGCTGTGTATAGCAGCAGGGCATTGCAACATTGAAGCATTTAGACAACAATATGATGGTGTACACAATTAATTAAATTTTTTTAAATATATTATATGGCGGCAAATGGTAAATGGCAGATGGCAGGCGACAAATAAATAATATTATTATTAATATAATTTTTGATGCATTTTATATATGCGCGGCAGTTGTAGTGGCAGTGGTAGTGGCAGCAGCAGCGGCAGATGGCAGGCATAATTAATAATAATTATTATTTGTTTAACATATACATATACATACATAGTACACATATACGATAGTACATTATAATATTATTGTTTAATGAACGATGCACGCATTTGTTTAGGCATCAGCAGCGGCAGCAGCAGCAACAACAACTCACTCATGCATAACAATATATATTATTAAATATACCATCACTAGCTTGAAGTAGCAGCAACGACAACAACAATAGATCGCATGGCGGCCATTTGCAATACCATATAGAGAGAATGAGAGAGTAGATGATAGAGTAGCGGCGGCAGCGGCAGCGGCAGAGGCAGCAGCAGTGCAGCAATAGAAGACGAATAATTTGCGGTACTTGTGTGCCATTGCAGAAATAGTACGGGAAACATTTTTATGTTGCTTTTGATGTTGCTGTGTGTTGATATACATACAGATTGTGGTGTTGCTGTGTATAGCAGCAGGGCATTGCAACATTGAAGCATTTAGACAACAATATGATGGTGTACACAATTAATTAAATTTTTTTAAATATATTATATGGCGGCAAATGGTAAATGGCAGATGGCAGGCGACAAATAAATAATATTATTATTAATATAATTTTTGATGCATTTTATATATGCGCGGCAGTTGTAGTGGCAGTGGTAGTGGCAGCAGCAGCGGCAGATGGCAGGCATAATTAATAATAATTATTATTTGTTTAACATATACATATACATACATAGTACACATATACGATAGTACATTATAATATTATTGTTTAATGAACGATGCACGCATTTGTTTAGGCATCAGCAGCGGCAGCAGCAGCAACAACAACTCACTCATGCATAACAATATATATTATTAAATATACCATCACTAGCTTGAAGTAGCAGCAACGACAACAACAATAGATCGCATGGCGGCCATTTGCAATACCATATAGAGAGAATGAGAGAGTAGATGATAGAGTAGCGGCGGCAGCGGCAGCGGCAGAGGCAGCAGCAGTGCAGCAATAGAAGACGAATAATTTGCGGTACTTGTGTGCCATTGCAGAAATAGTACGGGAAACATTTTTATGTTGCTTTTGATGTTGCTGTGTGTTGATATACATACAGATTGTGGTGTTGCTGTGTATAGCAGCAGGGCATTGCAACATTGAAGCATTTAGACAACAATATGATGGTGTACACAATTAATTAAATTTTTTTAAATATATTATATGGCGGCAAATGGTAAATGGCAGATGGCAGGCGACAAATAAATAATATTATTATTAATATAATTTTTGATGCATTTTATATATGCGCGGCAGTTGTAGTGGCAGTGGTAGTGGCAGCAGCAGCGGCAGATGGCAGGCATAATTAATAATAATTATTATTTGTTTAACATATACATATACATACATAGTACACATATACGATAGTACATTATAATATTATTGTTTAATGAACGATGCACGCATTTGTTTAGGCATCAGCAGCGGCAGCAGCAGCAACAACAACTCACTCATGCATAACAATATATATTATTAAATATACCATCACTAGCTTGAAGTAGCAGCAACGACAACAACAATAGATCGCATGGCGGCCATTTGCAATACCATATAGAGAGAATGAGAGAGTAGATGATAGAGTAGCGGCGGCAGCGGCAGCGGCAGAGGCAGCAGCAGTGCAGCAATAGAAGACGAATAATTTGCGGTACTTGTGTGCCATTGCAGAAATAGTACGGGAAACATTTTTATGTTGCTTTTGATGTTGCTGTGTGTTGATATACATACAGATTGTGGTGTTGCTGTGTATAGCAGCAGGGCATTGCAACATTGAAGCATTTAGACAACAATATGATGGTGTACACAATTAATTAAATTTTTTTAAATATATTATATGGCGGCAAATGGTAAATGGCAGATGGCAGGCGACAAATAAATAATATTATTATTAATATAATTTTTGATGCATTTTATATATGCGCGGCAGTTGTAGTGGCAGTGGTAGTGGCAGCAGCAGCGGCAGATGGCAGGCATAATTAATAATAATTATTATTTGTTTAACATATACATATACATACATAGTACACATATACGATAGTACATTATAATATTATTGTTTAATGAACGATGCACGCATTTGTTTAGGCATCAGCAGCGGCAGCAGCAGCAACAACAACTCACTCATGCATAACAATATATATTATTAAATATACCATCACTAGCTTGAAGTAGCAGCAACGACAACAACAATAGATCGCATGGCGGCCATTTGCAATACCATATAGAGAGAATGAGAGAGTAGATGATAGAGTAGCGGCGGCAGCGGCAGCGGCAGAGGCAGCAGCAGTGCAGCAATAGAAGACGAATAATTTGCGGTACTTGTGTGCCATTGCAGAAATAGTACGGGAAACATTTTTATGTTGCTTTTGATGTTGCTGTGTGTTGATATACATACAGATTGTGGTGTTGCTGTGTATAGCAGCAGGGCATTGCAACATTGAAGCATTTAGACAACAATATGATGGTGTACACAATTAATTAAATTTTTTTAAATATATTATATGGCGGCAAATGGTAAATGGCAGATGGCAGGCGACAAATAAATAATATTATTATTAATATAATTTTTGATGCATTTTATATATGCGCGGCAGTTGTAGTGGCAGTGGTAGTGGCAGCAGCAGCGGCAGATGGCAGGCATAATTAATAATAATTATTATTTGTTTAACATATACATATACATACATAGTACACATATACGATAGTACATTATAATATTATTGTTTAATGAACGATGCACGCATTTGTTTAGGCATCAGCAGCGGCAGCAGCAGCAACAACAACTCACTCATGCATAACAATATATATTATTAAATATACCATCACTAGCTTGAAGTAGCAGCAACGACAACAACAATAGATCGCATGGCGGCCATTTGCAATACCATATAGAGAGAATGAGAGAGTAGATGATAGAGTAGCGGCGGCAGCGGCAGCGGCAGAGGCAGCAGCAGTGCAGCAATAGAAGACGAATAATTTGCGGTACTTGTGTGCCATTGCAGAAATAGTACGGGAAACATTTTTATGTTGCTTTTGATGTTGCTGTGTGTTGATATACATACAGATTGTGGTGTTGCTGTGTATAGCAGCAGGGCATTGCAACATTGAAGCATTTAGACAACAATATGATGGTGTACACAATTAATTAAATTTTTTTAAATATATTATATGGCGGCAAATGGTAAATGGCAGATGGCAGGCGACAAATAAATAATATTATTATTAATATAATTTTTGATGCATTTTATATATGCGCGGCAGTTGTAGTGGCAGTGGTAGTGGCAGCAGCAGCGGCAGATGGCAGGCATAATTAATAATAATTATTATTTGTTTAACATATACATATACATACATAGTACACATATACGATAGTACATTATAATATTATTGTTTAATGAACGATGCACGCATTTGTTTAGGCATCAGCAGCGGCAGCAGCAGCAACAACAACTCACTCATGCATAACAATATATATTATTAAATATACCATCACTAGCTTGAAGTAGCAGCAACGACAACAACAATAGATCGCATGGCGGCCATTTGCAATACCATATAGAGAGAATGAGAGAGTAGATGATAGAGTAGCGGCGGCAGCGGCAGCGGCAGAGGCAGCAGCAGTGCAGCAATAGAAGACGAATAATTTGCGGTACTTGTGTGCCATTGCAGAAATAGTACGGGAAACATTTTTATGTTGCTTTTGATGTTGCTGTGTGTTGATATACATACAGATTGTGGTGTTGCTGTGTATAGCAGCAGGGCATTGCAACATTGAAGCATTTAGACAACAATATGATGGTGTACACAATTAATTAAATTTTTTTAAATATATTATATGGCGGCAAATGGTAAATGGCAGATGGCAGGCGACAAATAAATAATATTATTATTAATATAATTTTTGAGTGCATTTTATATATGCGCGGCAGTTGTAGTGGCAGTGGTAGTGGCAGCAGCAGCGGCAGATGGCAGGCATAATTAATAATAATTATTATTTGTTTAACATATACATATACATACATAGTACACATATACGATAGTACATTATAATATTATTGTTTAATGAACGATGCACGCATTTGTTTAGGCATCAGCAGCGGCAGCAGCAGCAACAACAACTCACTCATGCATAACAATATATATTATTAAATATACCATCACTAGCTTGAAGTAGCAGCAACGACAACAACAATAGATCGCATGGCGGCCATTTGCAATACCATATAGAGAGAATGAGAGAGTAGATGATAGAGTAGCGGCGGCAGCGGCAGCGGCAGAGGCAGCAGCAGTGCAGCAATAGAAGACGAATAATTTGCGGTACTTGTGTGCCATTGCAGAAATAGTACGGGAAACATTTTTATGTTGCTTTTGATGTTGCTGTGTGTTGATATACATACAGATTGTGGTGTTGCTGTGTATAGCAGCAGGGCATTGCAACATTGAAGCATTTAGACAACAATATGATGGTGTACACAATTAATTAAATTTTTTTAAATATATTATATGGCGGCAAATGGTAAATGGCAGATGGCAGGCGACAAATAAATAATATTATTATTAATATAATTTTTGATGCATTTTATATATGCGCGGCAGTTGTAGTGGCAGTGGTAGTGGCAGCAGCAGCGGCAGATGGCAGGCATAATTAATAATAATTATTATTTGTTTAACATATACATATACATACATAGTACACATATACGATAGTACATTATAATATTATTGTTTAATGAACGATGCACGCATTTGTTTAGGCATCAGCAGCGGCAGCAGCAGCAACAACAACTCACTCATGCATAACAATATATATTATTAAATATACCATCACTAGCTTGAAGTAGCAGCAACGACAACAACAATAGATCGCATGGCGGCCATTTGCAATACCATATAGAGAGAATGAGAGAGTAGATGATAGAGTAGCGGCGGCAGCGGCAGCGGCAGAGGCAGCAGCAGTGCAGCAATAGAAGACGAATAATTTGCGGTACTTGTGTGCCATTGCAGAAATAGTACGGGAAACATTTTTATGTTGCTTTTGATGTTGCTGTGTGTTGATATACATACAGATTGTGGTGTTGCTGTGTATAGCAGCAGGGCATTGCAACATTGAAGCATTTAGACAACAATATGATGGTGTACACAATTAATTAAATTTTTTTAAATATATTATATGGCGGCAAATGGTAAATGGCAGATGGCAGGCGACAAATAAATAATATTATTATTAATATAATTTTTGATGCATTTTATATATGCGCGGCAGTTGTAGTGGCAGTGGTAGTGGCAGCAGCAGCGGCAGATGGCAGGCATAATTAATAATAATTATTATTTGTTTAACATATACATATACATACATAGTACACATATACGATAGTACATTATAATATTATTGTTTAATGAACGATGCACGCATTTGTTTAGGCATCAGCAGCGGCAGCAGCAGCAACAACAACTCACTCATGCATAACAATATATATTATTAAATATACCATCACTAGCTTGAAGTAGCAGCAACGACAACAACAATAGATCGCATGGCGGCCATTTGCAATACCATATAGAGAGAATGAGAGAGTAGATGATAGAGTAGCGGCGGCAGCGGCAGCGGCAGAGGCAGCAGCAGTGCAGCAATAGAAGACGAATAATTTGCGGTACTTGTGTGCCATTGCAGAAATAGTACGGGAAACATTTTTATGTTGCTTTTGATGTTGCTGTGTGTTGATATACATACAGATTGTGGTGTTGCTGTGTATAGCAGCAGGGCATTGCAACATTGAAGCATTTAGACAACAATATGATGGTGTACACAATTAATTAAATTTTTTTAAATATATTATATGGCGGCAAATGGTAAATGGCAGATGGCAGGCGACAAATAAATAATATTATTATTAATATAATTTTTGATGCATTTTATATATGCGCGGCAGTTGTAGTGGCAGTGGTAGTGGCAGCAGCAGCGGCAGATGGCAGGCATAATTAATAATAATTATTATTTGTTTAACATATACATATACATACATAGTACACATATACGATAGTACATTATAATATTATTGTTTAATGAACGATGCACGCATTTGTTTAGGCATCAGCAGCGGCAGCAGCAGCAACAACAACTCACTCATGCATAACAATATATATTATTAAATATACCATCACTAGCTTGAAGTAGCAGCAACGACAACAACAATAGATCGCATGGCGGCCATTTGCAATACCATATAGAGAGAATGAGAGAGTAGATGATAGAGTAGCGGCGGCAGCGGCAGCGGCAGAGGCAGCAGCAGTGCAGCAATAGAAGACGAATAATTTGCGGTACTTGTGTGCCATTGCAGAAATAGTACGGGAAACATTTTTATGTTGCTTTTGATGTTGCTGTGTGTTGATATACATACAGATTGTGGTGTTGCTGTGTATAGCAGCAGGGCATTGCAACATTGAAGCATTTAGACAACAATATGATGGTGTACACAATTAATTAAATTTTTTTAAATATATTATATGGCGGCAAATGGTAAATGGCAGATGGCAGGCGACAAATAAATAATATTATTATTAATATAATTTTTGATGCATTTTATATATGCGCGGCAGTTGTAGTGGCAGTGGTAGTGGCAGCAGCAGCGGCAGATGGCAGGCATAATTAATAATAATTATTATTTGTTTAACATATACATATACATACATAGTACACATATACGATAGTACATTATAATATTATTGTTTAATGAACGATGCACGCATTTGTTTAGGCATCAGCAGCGGCAGCAGCAGCAACAACAACTCACTCATGCATAACAATATATATTATTAAATATACCATCACTAGCTTGAAGTAGCAGCAACGACAACAACAATAGATCGCATGGCGGCCATTTGCAATACCATATAGAGAGAATGAGAGAGTAGATGATAGAGTAGCGGCGGCAGCGGCAGCGGCAGAGGCAGCAGCAGTGCAGCAATAGAAGACGAATAATTTGCGGTACTTGTGTGCCATTGCAGAAATAGTACGGGAAACATTTTTATGTTGCTTTTGATGTTGCTGTGTGTTGATATACATACAGATTGTGGTGTTGCTGTGTATAGCAGCAGGGCATTGCAACATTGAAGCATTTAGACAACAATATGATGGTGTACACAATTAATTAAATTTTTTTAAATATATTATATGGCGGCAAATGGTAAATGGCAGATGGCAGGCGACAAATAAATAATATTATTATTAATATAATTTTTGATGCATTTTATATATGCGCGGCAGTTGTAGTGGCAGTGGTAGTGGCAGCAGCAGCGGCAGATGGCAGGCATAATTAATAATAATTATTATTTGTTTAACATATACATATACATACATAGTACACATATACGATAGTACATTATAATATTATTGTTTAATGAACGATGCACGCATTTGTTTAGGCATCAGCAGCGGCAGCAGCAGCAACAACAACTCACTCATGCATAACAATATATATTATTAAATATACCATCACTAGCTTGAAGTAGCAGCAACGACAACAACAATAGATCGCATGGCGGCCATTTGCAATACCATATAGAGAGAATGAGAGAGTAGATGATAGAGTAGCGGCGGCAGCGGCAGCGGCAGAGGCAGCAGCAGTGCAGCAATAGAAGACGAATAATTTGCGGTACTTGTGTGCCATTGCAGAAATAGTACGGGAAACATTTTTATGTTGCTTTTGATGTTGCTGTGTGTTGATATACATACAGATTGTGGTGTTGCTGTGTATAGCAGCAGGGCATTGCAACATTGAAGCATTTAGACAACAATATGATGGTGTACACAATTAATTAAATTTTTTTAAATATATTATATGGCGGCAAATGGTAAATGGCAGATGGCAGGCGACAAATAAATAATATTATTATTAATATAATTTTTGATGCATTTTATATATGCGCGGCAGTTGTAGTGGCAGTGGTAGTGGCAGCAGCAGCGGCAGATGGCAGGCATAATTAATAATAATTATTATTTGTTTAACATATACATATACATACATAGTACACATATACGATAGTACATTATAATATTATTGTTTAATGAACGATGCACGCATTTGTTTAGGCATCAGCAGCGGCAGCAGCAGCAACAACAACTCACTCATGCATAACAATATATATTATTAAATATACCATCACTAGCTTGAAGTAGCAGCAACGACAACAACAATAGATCGCATGGCGGCCATTTGCAATACCATATAGAGAGAATGAGAGAGTAGATGATAGAGTAGCGGCGGCAGCGGCAGCGGCAGAGGCAGCAGCAGTGCAGCAATAGAAGACGAATAATTTGCGGTACTTGTGTGCCATTGCAGAAATAGTACGGGAAACATTTTTATGTTGCTTTTGATGTTGCTGTGTGTTGATATACATACAGATTGTGGTGTTGCTGTGTATAGCAGCAGGGCATTGCAACATTGAAGCATTTAGACAACAATATGATGGTGTACACAATTAATTAAATTTTTTTAAATATATTATATGGCGGCAAATGGTAAATGGCAGATGGCAGGCGACAAATAAATAATATTATTATTAATATAATTTTTGATGCATTTTATATATGCGCGGCAGTTGTAGTGGCAGTGGTAGTGGCAGCAGCAGCGGCAGATGGCAGGCATAATTAATAATAATTATTATTTGTTTAACATATACATATACATACATAGTACACATATACGATAGTACATTATAATATTATTGTTTAATGAACGATGCACGCATTTGTTTAGGCATCAGCAGCGGCAGCAGCAGCAACAACAACTCACTCATGCATAACAATATATATTATTAAATATACCATCACTAGCTTGAAGTAGCAGCAACGACAACAACAATAGATCGCATGGCGGCCATTTGCAATACCATATAGAGAGAATGAGAGAGTAGATGATAGAGTAGCGGCGGCAGCGGCAGCGGCAGAGGCAGCAGCAGTGCAGCAATAGAAGACGAATAATTTGCGGTACTTGTGTGCCATTGCAGAAATAGTACGGGAAACATTTTTATGTTGCTTTTGATGTTGCTGTGTGTTGATATACATACAGATTGTGGTGTTGCTGTGTATAGCAGCAGGGCATTGCAACATTGAAGCATTTAGACAACAATATGATGGTGTACACAATTAATTAAATTTTTTTAAATATATTATATGGCGGCAAATGGTAAATGGCAGATGGCAGGCGACAAATAAATAATATTATTATTAATATAATTTTTGATGCATTTTATATATGCGCGGCAGTTGTAGTGGCAGTGGTAGTGGCAGCAGCAGCGGCAGATGGCAGGCATAATTAATAATAATTATTATTTGTTTAACATATACATATACATACATAGTACACATATACGATAGTACATTATAATATTATTGTTTAATGAACGATGCACGCATTTGTTTAGGCATCAGCAGCGGCAGCAGCAGCAACAACAACTCACTCATGCATAACAATATATATTATTAAATATACCATCACTAGCTTGAAGTAGCAGCAACGACAACAACAATAGATCGCATGGCGGCCATTTGCAATACCATATAGAGAGAATGAGAGAGTAGATGATAGAGTAGCGGCGGCAGCGGCAGCGGCAGAGGCAGCAGCAGTGCAGCAATAGAAGACGAATAATTTGCGGTACTTGTGTGCCATTGCAGAAATAGTACGGGAAACATTTTTATGTTGCTTTTGATGTTGCTGTGTGTTGATATACATACAGATTGTGGTGTTGCTGTGTATAGCAGCAGGGCATTGCAACATTGAAGCATTTAGACAACAATATGATGGTGTACACAATTAATTAAATTTTTTTAAATATATTATATGGCGGCAAATGGTAAATGGCAGATGGCAGGCGACAAATAAATAATATTATTATTAATATAATTTTTGATGCATTTTATATATGCGCGGCAGTTGTAGTGGCAGTGGTAGTGGCAGCAGCAGCGGCAGATGGCAGGCATAATTAATAATAATTATTATTTGTTTAACATATACATATACATACATAGTACACATATACGATAGTACATTATAATATTATTGTTTAATGAACGATGCACGCATTTGTTTAGGCATCAGCAGCGGCAGCAGCAGCAACAACAACTCACTCATGCATAACAATATATATTATTAAATATACCATCACTAGCTTGAAGTAGCAGCAACGACAACAACAATAGATCGCATGGCGGCCATTTGCAATACCATATAGAGAGAATGAGAGAGTAGATGATAGAGTAGCGGCGGCAGCGGCAGCGGCAGAGGCAGCAGCAGTGCAGCAATAGAAGACGAATAATTTGCGGTACTTGTGTGCCATTGCAGAAATAGTACGGGAAACATTTTTATGTTGCTTTTGATGTTGCTGTGTGTTGATATACATACAGATTGTGGTGTTGCTGTGTATAGCAGCAGGGCATTGCAACATTGAAGCATTTAGACAACAATATGATGGTGTACACAATTAATTAAATTTTTTTAAATATATTATATGGCGGCAAATGGTAAATGGCAGATGGCAGGCGACAAATAAATAATATTATTATTAATATAATTTTTGATGCATTTTATATATGCGCGGCAGTTGTAGTGGCAGTGGTAGTGGCAGCAGCAGCGGCAGATGGCAGGCATAATTAATAATAATTATTATTTGTTTAACATATACATATACATACATAGTACACATATACGATAGTACATTATAATATTATTGTTTAATGAACGATGCACGCATTTGTTTAGGCATCAGCAGCGGCAGCAGCAGCAACAACAACTCACTCATGCATAACAATATATATTATTAAATATACCATCACTAGCTTGAAGTAGCAGCAACGACAACAACAATAGATCGCATGGCGGCCATTTGCAATACCATATAGAGAGAATGAGAGAGTAGATGATAGAGTAGCGGCGGCAGCGGCAGCGGCAGAGGCAGCAGCAGTGCAGCAATAGAAGACGAATAATTTGCGGTACTTGTGTGCCATTGCAGAAATAGTACGGGAAACATTTTTATGTTGCTTTTGATGTTGCTGTGTGTTGATATACATACAGATTGTGGTGTTGCTGTGTATAGCAGCAGGGCATTGCAACATTGAAGCATTTAGACAACAATATGATGGTGTACACAATTAATTAAATTTTTTTAAATATATTATATGGCGGCAAATGGTAAATGGCAGATGGCAGGCGACAAATAAATAATATTATTATTAATATAATTTTTGATGCATTTTATATATGCGCGGCAGTTGTAGTGGCAGTGGTAGTGGCAGCAGCAGCGGCAGATGGCAGGCATAATTAATAATAATTATTATTTGTTTAACATATACATATACATACATAGTACACATATACGATAGTACATTATAATATTATTGTTTAATGAACGATGCACGCATTTGTTTAGGCATCAGCAGCGGCAGCAGCAGCAACAACAACTCACTCATGCATAACAATATATATTATTAAATATACCATCACTAGCTTGAAGTAGCAGCAACGACAACAACAATAGATCGCATGGCGGCCATTTGCAATACCATATAGAGAGAATGAGAGAGTAGATGATAGAGTAGCGGCGGCAGCGGCAGCGGCAGAGGCAGCAGCAGTGCAGCAATAGAAGACGAATAATTTGCGGTACTTGTGTGCCATTGCAGAAATAGTACGGGAAACATTTTTATGTTGCTTTTGATGTTGCTGTGTGTTGATATACATACAGATTGTGGTGTTGCTGTGTATAGCAGCAGGGCATTGCAACATTGAAGCATTTAGACAACAATATGATGGTGTACACAATTAATTAAATTTTTTTAAATATATTATATGGCGGCAAATGGTAAATGGCAGATGGCAGGCGACAAATAAATAATATTATTATTAATATAATTTTTGATGCATTTTATATATGCGCGGCAGTTGTAGTGGCAGTGGTAGTGGCAGCAGCAGCGGCAGATGGCAGGCATAATTAATAATAATTATTATTTGTTTAACATATACATATACATACATAGTACACATATACGATAGTACATTATAATATTATTGTTTAATGAACGATGCACGCATTTGTTTAGGCATCAGCAGCGGCAGCAGCAGCAACAACAACTCACTCATGCATAACAATATATATTATTAAATATACCATCACTAGCTTGAAGTAGCAGCAACGACAACAACAATAGATCGCATGGCGGCCATTTGCAATACCATATAGAGAGAATGAGAGAGTAGATGATAGAGTAGCGGCGGCAGCGGCAGCGGCAGAGGCAGCAGCAGTGCAGCAATAGAAGACGAATAATTTGCGGTACTTGTGTGCCATTGCAGAAATAGTACGGGAAACATTTTTATGTTGCTTTTGATGTTGCTGTGTGTTGATATACATACAGATTGTGGTGTTGCTGTGTATAGCAGCAGGGCATTGCAACATTGAAGCATTTAGACAACAATATGATGGTGTACACAATTAATTAAATTTTTTTAAATATATTATATGGCGGCAAATGGTAAATGGCAGATGGCAGGCGACAAATAAATAATATTATTATTAATATAATTTTTGAGTGCATTTTATATATGCGCGGCAGTTGTAGTGGCAGTGGTAGTGGCAGCAGCAGCGGCAGATGGCAGGCATAATTAATAATAATTATTATTTGTTTAACATATACATATACATACATAGTACACATATACGATAGTACATTATAATATTATTGTTTAATGAACGATGCACGCATTTGTTTAGGCATCAGCAGCGGCAGCAGCAGCAACAACAACTCACTCATGCATAACAATATATATTATTAAATATACCATCACTAGCTTGAAGTAGCAGCAACGACAACAACAATAGATCGCATGGCGGCCATTTGCAATACCATATAGAGAGAATGAGAGAGTAGATGATAGAGTAGCGGCGGCAGCGGCAGCGGCAGAGGCAGCAGCAGTGCAGCAATAGAAGACGAATAATTTGCGGTACTTGTGTGCCATTGCAGAAATAGTACGGGAAACATTTTTATGTTGCTTTTGATGTTGCTGTGTGTTGATATACATACAGATTGTGGTGTTGCTGTGTATAGCAGCAGGGCATTGCAACATTGAAGCATTTAGACAACAATATGATGGTGTACACAATTAATTAAATTTTTTTAAATATATTATATGGCGGCAAATGGTAAATGGCAGATGGCAGGCGACAAATAAATAATATTATTATTAATATAATTTTTGATGCATTTTATATATGCGCGGCAGTTGTAGTGGCAGTGGTAGTGGCAGCAGCAGCGGCAGATGGCAGGCATAATTAATAATAATTATTATTTGTTTAACATATACATATACATACATAGTACACATATACGATAGTACATTATAATATTATTGTTTAATGAACGATGCACGCATTTGTTTAGGCATCAGCAGCGGCAGCAGCAGCAACAACAACTCACTCATGCATAACAATATATATTATTAAATATACCATCACTAGCTTGAAGTAGCAGCAACGACAACAACAATAGATCGCATGGCGGCCATTTGCAATACCATATAGAGAGAATGAGAGAGTAGATGATAGAGTAGCGGCGGCAGCGGCAGCGGCAGAGGCAGCAGCAGTGCAGCAATAGAAGACGAATAATTTGCGGTACTTGTGTGCCATTGCAGAAATAGTACGGGAAACATTTTTATGTTGCTTTTGATGTTGCTGTGTGTTGATATACATACAGATTGTGGTGTTGCTGTGTATAGCAGCAGGGCATTGCAACATTGAAGCATTTAGACAACAATATGATGGTGTACACAATTAATTAAATTTTTTTAAATATATTATATGGCGGCAAATGGTAAATGGCAGATGGCAGGCGACAAATAAATAATATTATTATTAATATAATTTTTGATGCATTTTATATATGCGCGGCAGTTGTAGTGGCAGTGGTAGTGGCAGCAGCAGCGGCAGATGGCAGGCATAATTAATAATAATTATTATTTGTTTAACATATACATATACATACATAGTACACATATACGATAGTACATTATAATATTATTGTTTAATGAACGATGCACGCATTTGTTTAGGCATCAGCAGCGGCAGCAGCAGCAACAACAACTCACTCATGCATAACAATATATATTATTAAATATACCATCACTAGCTTGAAGTAGCAGCAACGACAACAACAATAGATCGCATGGCGGCCATTTGCAATACCATATAGAGAGAATGAGAGAGTAGATGATAGAGTAGCGGCGGCAGCGGCAGCGGCAGAGGCAGCAGCAGTGCAGCAATAGAAGACGAATAATTTGCGGTACTTGTGTGCCATTGCAGAAATAGTACGGGAAACATTTTTATGTTGCTTTTGATGTTGCTGTGTGTTGATATACATACAGATTGTGGTGTTGCTGTGTATAGCAGCAGGGCATTGCAACATTGAAGCATTTAGACAACAATATGATGGTGTACACAATTAATTAAATTTTTTTAAATATATTATATGGCGGCAAATGGTAAATGGCAGATGGCAGGCGACAAATAAATAATATTATTATTAATATAATTTTTGATGCATTTTATATATGCGCGGCAGTTGTAGTGGCAGTGGTAGTGGCAGCAGCAGCGGCAGATGGCAGGCATAATTAATAATAATTATTATTTGTTTAACATATACATATACATACATAGTACACATATACGATAGTACATTATAATATTATTGTTTAATGAACGATGCACGCATTTGTTTAGGCATCAGCAGCGGCAGCAGCAGCAACAACAACTCACTCATGCATAACAATATATATTATTAAATATACCATCACTAGCTTGAAGTAGCAGCAACGACAACAACAATAGATCGCATGGCGGCCATTTGCAATACCATATAGAGAGAATGAGAGAGTAGATGATAGAGTAGCGGCGGCAGCGGCAGCGGCAGAGGCAGCAGCAGTGCAGCAATAGAAGACGAATAATTTGCGGTACTTGTGTGCCATTGCAGAAATAGTACGGGAAACATTTTTATGTTGCTTTTGATGTTGCTGTGTGTTGATATACATACAGATTGTGGTGTTGCTGTGTATAGCAGCAGGGCATTGCAACATTGAAGCATTTAGACAACAATATGATGGTGTACACAATTAATTAAATTTTTTTAAATATATTATATGGCGGCAAATGGTAAATGGCAGATGGCAGGCGACAAATAAATAATATTATTATTAATATAATTTTTGATGCATTTTATATATGCGCGGCAGTTGTAGTGGCAGTGGTAGTGGCAGCAGCAGCGGCAGATGGCAGGCATAATTAATAATAATTATTATTTG
This sequence comes from Scaptodrosophila lebanonensis, assembly GCF_003285725.1. Classification (NCBI taxonomy): domain Eukaryota; kingdom Metazoa; phylum Arthropoda; class Insecta; order Diptera; family Drosophilidae; genus Scaptodrosophila; species Scaptodrosophila lebanonensis. The sequence continues at coordinate 23,559,202 of NW_022060538.1, forward strand.
TTTAACATATACATATACATACATAGTACACATATACGATAGTACATTATAATATTATTGTTTAATGAACGATGCACGCATTTGTTTAGGCATCAGCAGCGGCAGCAGCAGCAACAACAACTCACTCATGCATAACAATATATATTATTAAATATACCATCACTAGCTTGAAGTAGCAGCAACGACAACAACAATAGATCGCATGGCGGCCATTTGCAATACCATATAGAGAGAATGAGAGAGTAGATGATAGAGTAGCGGCGGCAGCGGCAGCGGCAGAGGCAGCAGCAGTGCAGCAATAGAAGACGAATAATTTGCGGTACTTGTGTGCCATTGCAGAAATAGTACGGGAAACATTTTTATGTTGCTTTTGATGTTGCTGTGTGTTGATATACATACAGATTGTGGTGTTGCTGTGTATAGCAGCAGGGCATTGCAACATTGAAGCATTTAGACAACAATATGATGGTGTACACAATTAATTAAATTTTTTTAAATATATTATATGGCGGCAAATGGTAAATGGCAGATGGCAGGCGACAAATAAATAATATTATTATTAATATAATTTTTGATGCATTTTATATATGCGCGGCAGTTGTAGTGGCAGTGGTAGTGGCAGCAGCAGCGGCAGATGGCAGGCATAATTAATAATAATTATTATTTGTTTAACATATACATATACATACATAGTACACATATACGATAGTACATTATAATATTATTGTTTAATGAACGATGCACGCATTTGTTTAGGCATCAGCAGCGGCAGCAGCAGCAACAACAACTCACTCATGCATAACAATATATATTATTAAATATACCATCACTAGCTTGAAGTAGCAGCAACGACAACAACAATAGATCGCATGGCGGCCATTTGCAATACCATATAGAGAGAATGAGAGAGTAGATGATAGAGTAGCGGCGGCAGCGGCAGCGGCAGAGGCAGCAGCAGTGCAGCAATAGAAGACGAATAATTTGCGGTACTTGTGTGCCATTGCAGAAATAGTACGGGAAACATTTTTATGTTGCTTTTGATGTTGCTGTGTGTTGATATACATACAGATTGTGGTGTTGCTGTGTATAGCAGCAGGGCATTGCAACATTGAAGCATTTAGACAACAATATGATGGTGTACACAATTAATTAAATTTTTTTAAATATATTATATGGCGGCAAATGGTAAATGGCAGATGGCAGGCGACAAATAAATAATATTATTATTAATATAATTTTTGATGCATTTTATATATGCGCGGCAGTTGTAGTGGCAGTGGTAGTGGCAGCAGCAGCGGCAGATGGCAGGCATAATTAATAATAATTATTATTTGTTTAACATATACATATACATACATAGTACACATATACGATAGTACATTATAATATTATTGTTTAATGAACGATGCACGCATTTGTTTAGGCATCAGCAGCGGCAGCAGCAGCAACAACAACTCACTCATGCATAACAATATATATTATTAAATATACCATCACTAGCTTGAAGTAGCAGCAACGACAACAACAATAGATCGCATGGCGGCCATTTGCAATACCATATAGAGAGAATGAGAGAGTAGATGATAGAGTAGCGGCGGCAGCGGCAGCGGCAGAGGCAGCAGCAGTGCAGCAATAGAAGACGAATAATTTGCGGTACTTGTGTGCCATTGCAGAAATAGTACGGGAAACATTTTTATGTTGCTTTTGATGTTGCTGTGTGTTGATATACATACAGATTGTGGTGTTGCTGTGTATAGCAGCAGGGCATTGCAACATTGAAGCATTTAGACAACAATATGATGGTGTACACAATTAATTAAATTTTTTTAAATATATTATATGGCGGCAAATGGTAAATGGCAGATGGCAGGCGACAAATAAATAATATTATTATTAATATAATTTTTGATGCATTTTATATATGCGCGGCAGTTGTAGTGGCAGTGGTAGTGGCAGCAGCAGCGGCAGATGGCAGGCATAATTAATAATAATTATTATTTGTTTAACATATACATATACATACATAGTACACATATACGATAGTACATTATAATATTATTGTTTAATGAACGATGCACGCATTTGTTTAGGCATCAGCAGCGGCAGCAGCAGCAACAACAACTCACTCATGCATAACAATATATATTATTAAATATACCATCACTAGCTTGAAGTAGCAGCAACGACAACAACAATAGATCGCATGGCGGCCATTTGCAATACCATATAGAGAGAATGAGAGAGTAGATGATAGAGTAGCGGCGGCAGCGGCAGCGGCAGAGGCAGCAGCAGTGCAGCAATAGAAGACGAATAATTTGCGGTACTTGTGTGCCATTGCAGAAATAGTACGGGAAACATTTTTATGTTGCTTTTGATGTTGCTGTGTGTTGATATACATACAGATTGTGGTGTTGCTGTGTATAGCAGCAGGGCATTGCAACATTGAAGCATTTAGACAACAATATGATGGTGTACACAATTAATTAAATTTTTTTAAATATATTATATGGCGGCAAATGGTAAATGGCAGATGGCAGGCGACAAATAAATAATATTATTATTAATATAATTTTTGATGCATTTTATATATGCGCGGCAGTTGTAGTGGCAGTGGTAGTGGCAGCAGCAGCGGCAGATGGCAGGCATAATTAATAATAATTATTATTTGTTTAACATATACATATACATACATAGTACACATATACGATAGTACATTATAATATTATTGTTTAATGAACGATGCACGCATTTGTTTAGGCATCAGCAGCGGCAGCAGCAGCAACAACAACTCACTCATGCATAACAATATATATTATTAAATATACCATCACTAGCTTGAAGTAGCAGCAACGACAACAACAATAGATCGCATGGCGGCCATTTGCAATACCATATAGAGAGAATGAGAGAGTAGATGATAGAGTAGCGGCGGCAGCGGCAGCGGCAGAGGCAGCAGCAGTGCAGCAATAGAAGACGAATAATTTGCGGTACTTGTGTGCCATTGCAGAAATAGTACGGGAAACATTTTTATGTTGCTTTTGATGTTGCTGTGTGTTGATATACATACAGATTGTGGTGTTGCTGTGTATAGCAGCAGGGCATTGCAACATTGAAGCATTTAGACAACAATATGATGGTGTACACAATTAATTAAATTTTTTTAAATATATTATATGGCGGCAAATGGTAAATGGCAGATGGCAGGCGACAAATAAATAATATTATTATTAATATAATTTTTGATGCATTTTATATATGCGCGGCAGTTGTAGTGGCAGTGGTAGTGGCAGCAGCAGCGGCAGATGGCAGGCATAATTAATAATAATTATTATTTGTTTAACATATACATATACATACATAGTACACATATACGATAGTACATTATAATATTATTGTTTAATGAACGATGCACGCATTTGTTTAGGCATCAGCAGCGGCAGCAGCAGCAACAACAACTCACTCATGCATAACAATATATATTATTAAATATACCATCACTAGCTTGAAGTAGCAGCAACGACAACAACAATAGATCGCATGGCGGCCATTTGCAATACCATATAGAGAGAATGAGAGAGTAGATGATAGAGTAGCGGCGGCAGCGGCAGCGGCAGAGGCAGCAGCAGTGCAGCAATAGAAGACGAATAATTTGCGGTACTTGTGTGCCATTGCAGAAATAGTACGGGAAACATTTTTATGTTGCTTTTGATGTTGCTGTGTGTTGATATACATACAGATTGTGGTGTTGCTGTGTATAGCAGCAGGGCATTGCAACATTGAAGCATTTAGACAACAATATGATGGTGTACACAATTAATTAAATTTTTTTAAATATATTATATGGCGGCAAATGGTAAATGGCAGATGGCAGGCGACAAATAAATAATATTATTATTAATATAATTTTTGAGTGCATTTTATATATGCGCGGCAGTTGTAGTGGCAGTGGTAGTGGCAGCAGCAGCGGCAGATGGCAGGCATAATTAATAATAATTATTATTTGTTTAACATATACATATACATACATAGTACACATATACGATAGTACATTATAATATTATTGTTTAATGAACGATGCACGCATTTGTTTAGGCATCAGCAGCGGCAGCAGCAGCAACAACAACTCACTCATGCATAACAATATATATTATTAAATATACCATCACTAGCTTGAAGTAGCAGCAACGACAACAACAATAGATCGCATGGCGGCCATTTGCAATACCATATAGAGAGAATGAGAGAGTAGATGATAGAGTAGCGGCGGCAGCGGCAGCGGCAGAGGCAGCAGCAGTGCAGCAATAGAAGACGAATAATTTGCGGTACTTGTGTGCCATTGCAGAAATAGTACGGGAAACATTTTTATGTTGCTTTTGATGTTGCTGTGTGTTGATATACATACAGATTGTGGTGTTGCTGTGTATAGCAGCAGGGCATTGCAACATTGAAGCATTTAGACAACAATATGATGGTGTACACAATTAATTAAATTTTTTTAAATATATTATATGGCGGCAAATGGTAAATGGCAGATGGCAGGCGACAAATAAATAATATTATTATTAATATAATTTTTGATGCATTTTATATATGCGCGGCAGTTGTAGTGGCAGTGGTAGTGGCAGCAGCAGCGGCAGATGGCAGGCATAATTAATAATAATTATTATTTGTTTAACATATACATATACATACATAGTACACATATACGATAGTACATTATAATATTATTGTTTAATGAACGATGCACGCATTTGTTTAGGCATCAGCAGCGGCAGCAGCAGCAACAACAACTCACTCATGCATAACAATATATATTATTAAATATACCATCACTAGCTTGAAGTAGCAGCAACGACAACAACAATAGATCGCATGGCGGCCATTTGCAATACCATATAGAGAGAATGAGAGAGTAGATGATAGAGTAGCGGCGGCAGCGGCAGCGGCAGAGGCAGCAGCAGTGCAGCAATAGAAGACGAATAATTTGCGGTACTTGTGTGCCATTGCAGAAATAGTACGGGAAACATTTTTATGTTGCTTTTGATGTTGCTGTGTGTTGATATACATACAGATTGTGGTGTTGCTGTGTATAGCAGCAGGGCATTGCAACATTGAAGCATTTAGACAACAATATGATGGTGTACACAATTAATTAAATTTTTTTAAATATATTATATGGCGGCAAATGGTAAATGGCAGATGGCAGGCGACAAATAAATAATATTATTATTAATATAATTTTTGAGTGCATTTTATATATGCGCGGCAGTTGTAGTGGCAGTGGTAGTGGCAGCAGCAGCGGCAGATGGCAGGCATAATTAATAATAATTATTATTTGTTTAACATATACATATACATACATAGTACACATATACGATAGTACATTATAATATTATTGTTTAATGAACGATGCACGCATTTGTTTAGGCATCAGCAGCGGCAGCAGCAGCAACAACAACTCACTCATGCATAACAATATATATTATTAAATATACCATCACTAGCTTGAAGTAGCAGCAACGACAACAACAATAGATCGCATGGCGGCCATTTGCAATACCATATAGAGAGAATGAGAGAGTAGATGATAGAGTAGCGGCGGCAGCGGCAGCGGCAGAGGCAGCAGCAGTGCAGCAATAGAAGACGAATAATTTGCGGTACTTGTGTGCCATTGCAGAAATAGTACGGGAAACATTTTTATGTTGCTTTTGATGTTGCTGTGTGTTGATATACATACAGATTGTGGTGTTGCTGTGTATAGCAGCAGGGCATTGCAACATTGAAGCATTTAGACAACAATATGATGGTGTACACAATTAATTAAATTTTTTTAAATATATTATATGGCGGCAAATGGTAAATGGCAGATGGCAGGCGACAAATAAATAATATTATTATTAATATAATTTTTGATGCATTTTATATATGCGCGGCAGTTGTAGTGGCAGTGGTAGTGGCAGCAGCAGCGGCAGATGGCAGGCATAATTAATAATAATTATTATTTGTTTAACATATACATATACATACATAGTACACATATACGATAGTACATTATAATATTATTGTTTAATGAACGATGCACGCATTTGTTTAGGCATCAGCAGCGGCAGCAGCAGCAACAACAACTCACTCATGCATAACAATATATATTATTAAATATACCATCACTAGCTTGAAGTAGCAGCAACGACAACAACAATAGATCGCATGGCGGCCATTTGCAATACCATATAGAGAGAATGAGAGAGTAGATGATAGAGTAGCGGCGGCAGCGGCAGCGGCAGAGGCAGCAGCAGTGCAGCAATAGAAGACGAATAATTTGCGGTACTTGTGTGCCATTGCAGAAATAGTACGGGAAACATTTTTATGTTGCTTTTGATGTTGCTGTGTGTTGATATACATACAGATTGTGGTGTTGCTGTGTATAGCAGCAGGGCATTGCAACATTGAAGCATTTAGACAACAATATGATGGTGTACACAATTAATTAAATTTTTTTAAATATATTATATGGCGGCAAATGGTAAATGGCAGATGGCAGGCGACAAATAAATAATATTATTATTAATATAATTTTTGATGCATTTTATATATGCGCGGCAGTTGTAGTGGCAGTGGTAGTGGCAGCAGCAGCGGCAGATGGCAGGCATAATTAATAATAATTATTATTTGTTTAACATATACATATACATACATAGTACACATATACGATAGTACATTATAATATTATTGTTTAATGAACGATGCACGCATTTGTTTAGGCATCAGCAGCGGCAGCAGCAGCAACAACAACTCACTCATGCATAACAATATATATTATTAAATATACCATCACTAGCTTGAAGTAGCAGCAACGACAACAACAATAGATCGCATGGCGGCCATTTGCAATACCATATAGAGAGAATGAGAGAGTAGATGATAGAGTAGCGGCGGCAGCGGCAGCGGCAGAGGCAGCAGCAGTGCAGCAATAGAAGACGAATAATTTGCGGTACTTGTGTGCCATTGCAGAAATAGTACGGGAAACATTTTTATGTTGCTTTTGATGTTGCTGTGTGTTGATATACATACAGATTGTGGTGTTGCTGTGTATAGCAGCAGGGCATTGCAACATTGAAGCATTTAGACAACAATATGATGGTGTACACAATTAATTAAATTTTTTTAAATATATTATATGGCGGCAAATGGTAAATGGCAGATGGCAGGCGACAAATAAATAATATTATTATTAATATAATTTTTGAGTGCATTTTATATATGCGCGGCAGTTGTAGTGGCAGTGGTAGTGGCAGCAGCAGCGGCAGATGGCAGGCATAATTAATAATAATTATTATTTGTTTAACATATACATATACATACATAGTACACATATACGATAGTACATTATAATATTATTGTTTAATGAACGATGCACGCATTTGTTTAGGCATCAGCAGCGGCAGCAGCAGCAACAACAACTCACTCATGCATAACAATATATATTATTAAATATACCATCACTAGCTTGAAGTAGCAGCAACGACAACAACAATAGATCGCATGGCGGCCATTTGCAATACCATATAGAGAGAATGAGAGAGTAGATGATAGAGTAGCGGCGGCAGCGGCAGCGGCAGAGGCAGCAGCAGTGCAGCAATAGAAGACGAATAATTTGCGGTACTTGTGTGCCATTGCAGAAATAGTACGGGAAACATTTTTATGTTGCTTTTGATGTTGCTGTGTGTTGATATACATACAGATTGTGGTGTTGCTGTGTATAGCAGCAGGGCATTGCAACATTGAAGCATTTAGACAACAATATGATGGTGTACACAATTAATTAAATTTTTTTAAATATATTATATGGCGGCAAATGGTAAATGGCAGATGGCAGGCGACAAATAAATAATATTATTATTAATATAATTTTTGATGCATTTTATATATGCGCGGCAGTTGTAGTGGCAGTGGTAGTGGCAGCAGCAGCGGCAGATGGCAGGCATAATTAATAATAATTATTATTTGTTTAACATATACATATACATACATAGTACACATATACGATAGTACATTATAATATTATTGTTTAATGAACGATGCACGCATTTGTTTAGGCATCAGCAGCGGCAGCAGCAGCAACAACAACTCACTCATGCATAACAATATATATTATTAAATATACCATCACTAGCTTGAAGTAGCAGCAACGACAACAACAATAGATCGCATGGCGGCCATTTGCAATACCATATAGAGAGAATGAGAGAGTAGATGATAGAGTAGCGGCGGCAGCGGCAGCGGCAGAGGCAGCAGCAGTGCAGCAATAGAAGACGAATAATTTGCGGTACTTGTGTGCCATTGCAGAAATAGTACGGGAAACATTTTTATGTTGCTTTTGATGTTGCTGTGTGTTGATATACATACAGATTGTGGTGTTGCTGTGTATAGCAGCAGGGCATTGCAACATTGAAGCATTTAGACAACAATATGATGGTGTACACAATTAATTAAATTTTTTTAAATATATTATATGGCGGCAAATGGTAAATGGCAGATGGCAGGCGACAAATAAATAATATTATTATTAATATAATTTTTGATGCATTTTATATATGCGCGGCAGTTGTAGTGGCAGTGGTAGTGGCAGCAGCAGCGGCAGATGGCAGGCATAATTAATAATAATTATTATTTGTTTAACATATACATATACATACATAGTACACATATACGATAGTACATTATAATATTATTGTTTAATGAACGATGCACGCATTTGTTTAGGCATCAGCAGCGGCAGCAGCAGCAACAACAACTCACTCATGCATAACAATATATATTATTAAATATACCATCACTAGCTTGAAGTAGCAGCAACGACAACAACAATAGATCGCATGGCGGCCATTTGCAATACCATATAGAGAGAATGAGAGAGTAGATGATAGAGTAGCGGCGGCAGCGGCAGCGGCAGAGGCAGCAGCAGTGCAGCAATAGAAGACGAATAATTTGCGGTACTTGTGTGCCATTGCAGAAATAGTACGGGAAACATTTTTATGTTGCTTTTGATGTTGCTGTGTGTTGATATACATACAGATTGTGGTGTTGCTGTGTATAGCAGCAGGGCATTGCAACATTGAAGCATTTAGACAACAATATGATGGTGTACACAATTAATTAAATTTTTTTAAATATATTATATGGCGGCAAATGGTAAATGGCAGATGGCAGGCGACAAATAAATAATATTATTATTAATATAATTTTTGAGTGCATTTTATATATGCGCGGCAGTTGTAGTGGCAGTGGTAGTGGCAGCAGCAGCGGCAGATGGCAGGCATAATTAATAATAATTATTATTTGTTTAACATATACATATACATACATAGTACACATATACGATAGTACATTATAATATTATTGTTTAATGAACGATGCACGCATTTGTTTAGGCATCAGCAGCGGCAGCAGCAGCAACAACAACTCACTCATGCATAACAATATATATTATTAAATATACCATCACTAGCTTGAAGTAGCAGCAACGACAACAACAATAGATCGCATGGCGGCCATTTGCAATACCATATAGAGAGAATGAGAGAGTAGATGATAGAGTAGCGGCGGCGGCAGCGGCAGAGGCAGCAGCAGTGCAGCAATAGAAGACGAATAATTTGCGGTACTTGTGTGCCATTGCAGAAATAGTACGGGAAACATTTTTATGTTGCTTTTGATGTTGCTGTGTGTTGATATACATACAGATTGTGGTGTTGCTGTGTATAGCAGCAGGGCATTGCAACATTGAAGCATTTAGACAACAATATGATGGTGTACACAATTAATTAAATTTTTTTAAATATATTATATGGCGGCAAATGGTAAATGGCAGATGGCAGGCGACAAATAAATAATATTATTATTAATATAATTTTTGATGCATTTTATATATGCGCGGCAGTTGTAGTGGCAGTGGTAGTGGCAGCAGCAGCGGCAGATGGCAGGCATAATTAATAATAATTATTATTTGTTTAACATATACATATACATACATAGTACACATATACGATAGTACATTATAATATTATTGTTTAATGAACGATGCACGCATTTGTTTAGGCATCAGCAGCGGCAGCAGCAGCAACAACAACTCACTCATGCATAACAATATATATTATTAAATATACCATCACTAGCTTGAAGTAGCAGCAACGACAACAACAATAGATCGCATGGCGGCCATTTGCAATACCATATAGAGAGAATGAGAGAGTAGATGATAGAGTAGCGGCGGCAGCGGCAGCGGCAGAGGCAGCAGCAGTGCAGCAATAGAAGACGAATAATTTGCGGTACTTGTGTGCCATTGCAGAAATAGTACGGGAAACATTTTTATGTTGCTTTTGATGTTGCTGTGTGTTGATATACATACAGATTGTGGTGTTGCTGTGTATAGCAGCAGGGCATTGCAACATTGAAGCATTTAGACAACAATATGATGGTGTACACAATTAATTAAATTTTTTTAAATATATTATATGGCGGCAAATGGTAAATGGCAGATGGCAGGCGACAAATAAATAATATTATTATTAATATAATTTTTGAGTGCATTTTATATATGCGCGGCAGTTGTAGTGGCAGTGGTAGTGGCAGCAGCAGCGGCAGATGGCAGGCATAATTAATAATAATTATTATTTGTTTAACATATACATATACATACATAGTACACATATACGATAGTACATTATAATATTATTGTTTAATGAACGATGCACGCATTTGTTTAGGCATCAGCAGCGGCAGCAGCAGCAACAACAACTCACTCATGCATAACAATATATATTATTAAATATACCATCACTAGCTTGAAGTAGCAGCAACGACAACAACAATAGATCGCATGGCGGCCATTTGCAATACCATATAGAGAGAATGAGAGAGTAGATGATAGAGTAGCGGCGGCAGCGGCAGCGGCAGAGGCAGCAGCAGTGCAGCAATAGAAGACGAATAATTTGCGGTACTTGTGTGCCATTGCAGAAATAGTACGGGAAACATTTTTATGTTGCTTTTGATGTTGCTGTGTGTTGATATACATACAGATTGTGGTGTTGCTGTGTATAGCAGCAGGGCATTGCAACATTGAAGCATTTAGACAACAATATGATGGTGTACACAATTAATTAAATTTTTTTAAATATATTATATGGCGGCAAATGGTAAATGGCAGATGGCAGGCGACAAATAAATAATATTATTATTAATATAATTTTTGATGCATTTTATATATGCGCGGCAGTTGTAGTGGCAGTGGTAGTGGCAGCAGCAGCGGCAGATGGCAGGCATAATTAATAATAATTATTATTTGTTTAACATATACATATACATACATAGTACACATATACGATAGTACATTATAATATTATTGTTTAATGAACGATGCACGCATTTGTTTAGGCATCAGCAGCGGCAGCAGCAGCAACAACAACTCACTCATGCATAACAATATATATTATTAAATATACCATCACTAGCTTGAAGTAGCAGCAACGACAACAACAATAGATCGCATGGCGGCCATTTGCAATACCATATAGAGAGAATGAGAGAGTAGATGATAGAGTAGCGGCGGCAGCGGCAGCGGCAGAGGCAGCAGCAGTGCAGCAATAGAAGACGAATAATTTGCGGTACTTGTGTGCCATTGCAGAAATAGTACGGGAAACATTTTTATGTTGCTTTTGATGTTGCTGTGTGTTGATATACATACAGATTGTGGTGTTGCTGTGTATAGCAGCAGGGCATTGCAACATTGAAGCATTTAGACAACAATATGATGGTGTACACAATTAATTAAATTTTTTTAAATATATTATATGGCGGCAAATGGTAAATGGCAGATGGCAGGCGACAAATAAATAATATTATTATTAATATAATTTTTGAGTGCATTTTATATATGCGCGGCAGTTGTAGTGGCAGTGGTAGTGGCAGCAGCAGCGGCAGATGGCAGGCATAATTAATAATAATTATTATTTGTTTAACATATACATATACATACATAGTACACATATACGATAGTACATTATAATATTATTGTTTAATGAACGATGCACGCATTTGTTTAGGCATCAGCAGCGGCAGCAGCAGCAACAACAACTCACTCATGCATAACAATATATATTATTAAATATACCATCACTAGCTTGAAGTAGCAGCAACGACAACAACAATAGATCGCATGGCGGCCATTTGCAATACCATATAGAGAGAATGAGAGAGTAGATGATAGAGTAGCGGCGGCAGCGGCAGCGGCAGAGGCAGCAGCAGTGCAGCAATAGAAGACGAATAATTTGCGGTACTTGTGTGCCATTGCAGAAATAGTACGGGAAACATTTTTATGTTGCTTTTGATGTTGCTGTGTGTTGATATACATACAGATTGTGGTGTTGCTGTGTATAGCAGCAGGGCATTGCAACATTGAAGCATTTAGACAACAATATGATGGTGTACACAATTAATTAAATTTTTTTAAATATATTATATGGCGGCAAATGGTAAATGGCAGATGGCAGGCGACAAATAAATAATATTATTATTAATATAATTTTTGATGCATTTTATATATGCGCGGCAGTTGTAGTGGCAGTGGTAGTGGCAGCAGCAGCGGCAGATGGCAGGCATAATTAATAATAATTATTATTTGTTTAACATATACATATACATACATAGTACACATATACGATAGTACATTATAATATTATTGTTTAATGAACGATGCACGCATTTGTTTAGGCATCAGCAGCGGCAGCAGCAGCAACAACAACTCACTCATGCATAACAATATATATTATTAAATATACCATCACTAGCTTGAAGTAGCAGCAACGACAACAACAATAGATCGCATGGCGGCCATTTGCAATACCATATAGAGAGAATGAGAGAGTAGATGATAGAGTAGCGGCGGCAGCGGCAGAGGCAGCAGCAGTGCAGCAATAGAAGACGAATAATTTGCGGGTACTTGTGTGCCATTGCAGAAATAGTACGGGAAACATTTTTATGTTGCTTTTGATGTTGCTGTGTGTTGATATACATACAGATTGTGGTGTTGCTGTGTATAGCAGCAGGGCATTGCAACATTGAAGCATTTAGACAACAATATGATGGTGTACACAATTAATTAAATTTTTTTAAATATATTATATGGCGGCAAATGGTAAATGGCAGATGGCAGGCGACAAATAAATAATATTATTATTAATATAATTTTTGATGCATTTTATATATGCGCGGCAGTTGTAGTGGCAGTGGTAGTGGCAGCAGCAGCGGCAGATGGCAGGCATAATTAATAATAATTATTATTTGTTTAACATATACATATACATACATAGTACACATATACGATAGTACATTATAATATTATTGTTTAATGAACGATGCACGCATTTGTTTAGGCATCAGCAGCGGCAGCAGCAGCAACAACAACTCACTCATGCATAACAATATATATTATTAAATATACCATCACTAGCTTGAAGTAGCAGCAACGACAACAACAATAGATCGCATGGCGGCCATTTGCAATACCATATAGAGAGAATGAGAGAGTAGATGATAGAGTAGCGGCGGCAGCGGCAGCGGCAGAGGCAGCAGCAGTGCAGCAATAGAAGACGAATAATTTGCGGTACTTGTGTGCCATTGCAGAAATAGTACGGGAAACATTTTTATGTTGCTTTTGATGTTGCTGTGTGTTGATATACATACAGATTGTGGTGTTGCTGTGTATAGCAGCAGGGCATTGCAACATTGAAGCATTTAGACAACAATATGATGGTGTACACAATTAATTAAATTTTTTTAAATATATTATATGGCGGCAAATGGTAAATGGCAGATGGCAGGCGACAAATAAATAATATTATTATTAATATAATTTTTGAGTGCATTTTATATATGCGCGGCAGTTGTAGTGGCAGTGGTAGTGGCAGCAGCAGCGGCAGATGGCAGGCATAATTAATAATAATTATTATTTGTTTAACATATACATATACATACATAGTACACATATACGATAGTACATTATAATATTATTGTTTAATGAACGATGCACGCATTTGTTTAGGCATCAGCAGCGGCAGCAGCAGCAACAACAACTCACTCATGCATAACAATATATATTATTAAATATACCATCACTAGCTTGAAGTAGCAGCAACGACAACAACAATAGATCGCATGGCGGCCATTTGCAATACCATATAGAGAGAATGAGAGAGTAGATGATAGAGTAGCGGCGGCAGCGGCAGCGGCAGAGGCAGCAGCAGTGCAGCAATAGAAGACGAATAATTTGCGGTACTTGTGTGCCATTGCAGAAATAGTACGGGAAACATTTTTATGTTGCTTTTGATGTTGCTGTGTGTTGATATACATACAGATTGTGGTGTTGCTGTGTATAGCAGCAGGGCATTGCAACATTGAAGCATTTAGACAACAATATGATGGTGTACACAATTAATTAAATTTTTTTAAATATATTATATGGCGGCAAATGGTAAATGGCAGATGGCAGGCGACAAATAAATAATATTATTATTAATATAATTTTTGATGCATTTTATATATGCGCGGCAGTTGTAGTGGCAGTGGTAGTGGCAGCAGCAGCGGCAGATGGCAGGCATAATTAATAATAATTATTATTTGTTTAACATATACATATACATACATAGTACACATATACGATAGTACATTATAATATTATTGTTTAATGAACGATGCACGCATTTGTTTAGGCATCAGCAGCGGCAGCAGCAGCAACAACAACTCACTCATGCATAACAATATATATTATTAAATATACCATCACTAGCTTGAAGTAGCAGCAACGACAACAACAATAGATCGCATGGCGGCCATTTGCAATACCATATAGAGAGAATGAGAGAGTAGATGATAGAGTAGCGGCGGCAGCGGCAGCGGCAGAGGCAGCAGCAGTGCAGCAATAGAAGACGAATAATTTGCGGTACTTGTGTGCCATTGCAGAAATAGTACGGGAAACATTTTTATGTTGCTTTTGATGTTGCTGTGTGTTGATATACATACAGATTGTGGTGTTGCTGTGTATAGCAGCAGGGCATTGCAACATTGAAGCATTTAGACAACAATATGATGGTGTACACAATTAATTAAATTTTTTTAAATATATTATATGGCGGCAAATGGTAAATGGCAGATGGCAGGCGACAAATAAATAATATTATTATTAATATAATTTTTGAGTGCATTTTATATATGCGCGGCAGTTGTAGTGGCAGTGGTAGTGGCAGCAGCAGCGGCAGATGGCAGGCATAATTAATAATAATTATTATTTGTTTAACATATACATATACATACATAGTACACATATACGATAGTACATTATAATATTATTGTTTAATGAACGATGCACGCATTTGTTTAGGCATCAGCAGCGGCAGCAGCAGCAACAACAACTCACTCATGCATAACAATATATATTATTAAATATACCATCACTAGCTTGAAGTAGCAGCAACGACAACAACAATAGATCGCATGGCGGCCATTTGCAATACCATATAGAGAGAATGAGAGAGTAGATGATAGAGTAGCGGCGGCAGCGGCAGCGGCAGAGGCAGCAGCAGTGCAGCAATAGAAGACGAATAATTTGCGGTACTTGTGTGCCATTGCAGAAATAGTACGGGAAACATTTTTATGTTGCTTTTGATGTTGCTGTGTGTTGATATACATACAGATTGTGGTGTTGCTGTGTATAGCAGCAGGGCATTGCAACATTGAAGCATTTAGACAACAATATGATGGTGTACACAATTAATTAAATTTTTTTAAATATATTATATGGCGGCAAATGGTAAATGGCAGATGGCAGGCGACAAATAAATAATATTATTATTAATATAATTTTTGATGCATTTTATATATGCGCGGCAGTTGTAGTGGCAGTGGTAGTGGCAGCAGCAGCGGCAGATGGCAGGCATAATTAATAATAATTATTATTTGTTTAACATATACATATACATACATAGTACACATATACGATAGTACATTATAATATTATTGTTTAATGAACGATGCACGCATTTGTTTAGGCATCAGCAGCGGCAGCAGCAGCAACAACAACTCACTCATGCATAACAATATATATTATTAAATATACCATCACTAGCTTGAAGTAGCAGCAACGACAACAACAATAGATCGCATGGCGGCCATTTGCAATACCATATAGAGAGAATGAGAGAGTAGATGATAGAGTAGCGGCGGCAGCGGCAGCGGCAGAGGCAGCAGCAGTGCAGCAATAGAAGACGAATAATTTGCGGTACTTGTGTGCCATTGCAGAAATAGTACGGGAAACATTTTTATGTTGCTTTTGATGTTGCTGTGTGTTGATATACATACAGATTGTGGTGTTGCTGTGTATAGCAGCAGGGCATTGCAACATTGAAGCATTTAGACAACAATATGATGGTGTACACAATTAATTAAATTTTTTTAAATATATTATATGGCGGCAAATGGTAAATGGCAGATGGCAGGCGACAAATAAATAATATTATTATTAATATAATTTTTGATGCATTTTATATATGCGCGGCAGTTGTAGTGGCAGTGGTAGTGGCAGCAGCAGCGGCAGATGGCAGGCATAATTAATAATAATTATTATTTGTTTAACATATACATATACATACATAGTACACATATACGATAGTACATTATAATATTATTGTTTAATGAACGATGCACGCATTTGTTTAGGCATCAGCAGCGGCAGCAGCAGCAACAACAACTCACTCATGCATAACAATATATATTATTAAATATACCATCACTAGCTTGAAGTAGCAGCAACGACAACAACAATAGATCGCATGGCGGCCATTTGCAATACCATATAGAGAGAATGAGAGAGTAGATGATAGAGTAGCGGCGGCAGCGGCAGCGGCAGAGGCAGCAGCAGTGCAGCAATAGAAGACGAATAATTTGCGGTACTTGTGTGCCATTGCAGAAATAGTACGGGAAACATTTTTATGTTGCTTTTGATGTTGCTGTGTGTTGATATACATACAGATTGTGGTGTTGCTGTGTATAGCAGCAGGGCATTGCAACATTGAAGCATTTAGACAACAATATGATGGTGTACACAATTAATTAAATTTTTTTAAATATATTATATGGCGGCAAATGGTAAATGGCAGATGGCAGGCGACAAATAAATAATATTATTATTAATATAATTTTTGAGTGCATTTTATATATGCGCGGCAGTTGTAGTGGCAGTGGTAGTGGCAGCAGCAGCGGCAGATGGCAGGCATAATTAATAATAATTATTATTTGTTTAACATATACATATACATACATAGTACACATATACGATAGTACATTATAATATTATTGTTTAATGAACGATGCACGCATTTGTTTAGGCATCAGCAGCGGCAGCAGCAGCAACAACAACTCACTCATGCATAACAATATATATTATTAAATATACCATCACTAGCTTGAAGTAGCAGCAACGACAACAACAATAGATCGCATGGCGGCCATTTGCAATACCATATAGAGAGAATGAGAGAGTAGATGATAGAGTAGCGGCGGCAGCGGCAGAGGCAGCAGCAGTGCAGCAATAGAAGACGAATAATTTGCGGTACTTGTGTGCCATTGCAGAAATAGTACGGGAAACATTTTTATGTTGCTTTTGATGTTGCTGTGTGTTGATATACATACAGATTGTGGTGTTGCTGTGTATAGCAGCAGGGCATTGCAACATTGAAGCATTTAGACAACAATATGATGGTGTACACAATTAATTAAATTTTTTTAAATATATTATATGGCGGCAAATGGTAAATGGCAGATGGCAGGCGACAAATAAATAATATTATTATTAATATAATTTTTGATGCATTTTATATATGCGCGGCAGTTGTAGTGGCAGTGGTAGTGGCAGCAGCAGCGGCAGATGGCAGGCATAATTAATAATAATTATTATTTGTTTAACATATACATATACATACATAGTACACATATACGATAGTACATTATAATATTATTGTTTAATGAACGATGCACGCATTTGTTTAGGCATCAGCAGCGGCAGCAGCAGCAACAACAACTCACTCATGCATAACAATATATATTATTAAATATACCATCACTAGCTTGAAGTAGCAGCAACGACAACAACAATAGATCGCATGGCGGCCATTTGCAATACCATATAGAGAGAATGAGAGAGTAGATGATAGAGTAGCGGCGGCAGCGGCAGCGGCAGAGGCAGCAGCAGTGCAGCAATAGAAGACGAATAATTTGCGGTACTTGTGTGCCATTGCAGAAATAGTACGGGAAACATTTTTATGTTGCTTTTGATGTTGCTGTGTGTTGATATACATACAGATTGTGGTGTTGCTGTGTATAGCAGCAGGGCATTGCAACATTGAAGCATTTAGACAACAATATGATGGTGTACACAATTAATTAAATTTTTTTAAATATATTATATGGCGGCAAATGGTAAATGGCAGATGGCAGGCGACAAATAAATAATATTATTATTAATATAATTTTTGAGTGCATTTTATATATGCGCGGCAGTTGTAGTGGCAGTGGTAGTGGCAGCAGCAGCGGCAGATGGCAGGCATAATTAATAATAATTATTATTTGTTTAACATATACATATACATACATAGTACACATATACGATAGTACATTATAATATTATTGTTTAATGAACGATGCACGCATTTGTTTAGGCATCAGCAGCGGCAGCAGCAGCAACAACAACTCACTCATGCATAACAATATATATTATTAAATATACCATCACTAGCTTGAAGTAGCAGCAACGACAACAACAATAGATCGCATGGCGGCCATTTGCAATACCATATAGAGAGAATGAGAGAGTAGATGATAGAGTAGCGGCGGCAGCGGCAGAGGCAGCAGCAGTGCAGCAATAGAAGACGAATAATTTGCGGTACTTGTGTGCCATTGCAGAAATAGTACGGGAAACATTTTTATGTTGCTTTTGATGTTGCTGTGTGTTGATATACATACAGATTGTGGTGTTGCTGTGTATAGCAGCAGGGCATTGCAACATTGAAGCATTTAGACAACAATATGATGGTGTACACAATTAATTAAATTTTTTTAAATATATTATATGGCGGCAAATGGTAAATGGCAGATGGCAGGCGACAAATAAATAATATTATTATTAATATAATTTTTGATGCATTTTATATATGCGCGGCAGTTGTAGTGGCAGTGGTAGTGGCAGCAGCAGCGGCAGATGGCAGGCATAATTAATAATAATTATTATTTGTTTAACATATACATATACATACATAGTACACATATACGATAGTACATTATAATATTATTGTTTAATGAACGATGCACGCATTTGTTTAGGCATCAGCAGCGGCAGCAGCAGCAACAACAACTCACTCATGCATAACAATATATATTATTAAATATACCATCACTAGCTTGAAGTAGCAGCAACGACAACAACAATAGATCGCATGGCGGCCATTTGCAATACCATATAGAGAGAATGAGAGAGTAGATGATAGAGTAGCGGCGGCAGCGGCAGCGGCAGAGGCAGCAGCAGTGCAGCAATAGAAGACGAATAATTTGCGGTACTTGTGTGCCATTGCAGAAATAGTACGGGAAACATTTTTATGTTGCTTTTGATGTTGCTGTGTGTTGATATACATACAGATTGTGGTGTTGCTGTGTATAGCAGCAGGGCATTGCAACATTGAAGCATTTAGACAACAATATGATGGTGTACACAATTAATTAAATTTTTTTAAATATATTATATGGCGGCAAATGGTAAATGGCAGATGGCAGGCGACAAATAAATAATATTATTATTAATATAATTTTTGATGCATTTTATATATGCGCGGCAGTTGTAGTGGCAGTGGTAGTGGCAGCAGCAGCGGCAGATGGCAGGCATAATTAATAATAATTATTATTTGTTTAACATATACATATACATACATAGTACACATATACGATAGTACATTATAATATTATTGTTTAATGAACGATGCACGCATTTGTTTAGGCATCAGCAGCGG
Source organism: Scaptodrosophila lebanonensis (assembly GCF_003285725.1). Taxonomy (NCBI): domain Eukaryota; kingdom Metazoa; phylum Arthropoda; class Insecta; order Diptera; family Drosophilidae; genus Scaptodrosophila; species Scaptodrosophila lebanonensis. The sequence continues at coordinate 23,579,304 of NW_022060538.1, forward strand.
CAGCAGCAGCAACAACAACTCACTCATGCATAACAATATATATTATTAAATATACCATCACTAGCTTGAAGTAGCAGCAACGACAACAACAATAGATCGCATGGCGGCCATTTGCAATACCATATAGAGAGAATGAGAGAGTAGATGATAGAGTAGCGGCGGCAGCGGCAGCGGCAGAGGCAGCAGCAGTGCAGCAATAGAAGACGAATAATTTGCGGTACTTGTGTGCCATTGCAGAAATAGTACGGGAAACATTTTTATGTTGCTTTTGATGTTGCTGTGTGTTGATATACATACAGATTGTGGTGTTGCTGTGTATAGCAGCAGGGCATTGCAACATTGAAGCATTTAGACAACAATATGATGGTGTACACAATTAATTAAATTTTTTTAAATATATTATATGGCGGCAAATGGTAAATGGCAGATGGCAGGCGACAAATAAATAATATTATTATTAATATAATTTTTGATGCATTTTATATATGCGCGGCAGTTGTAGTGGCAGTGGTAGTGGCAGCAGCAGCGGCAGATGGCAGGCATAATTAATAATAATTATTATTTGTTTAACATATACATATACATACATAGTACACATATACGATAGTACATTATAATATTATTGTTTAATGAACGATGCACGCATTTGTTTAGGCATCAGCAGCGGCAGCAGCAGCAACAACAACTCACTCATGCATAACAATATATATTATTAAATATACCATCACTAGCTTGAAGTAGCAGCAACGACAACAACAATAGATCGCATGGCGGCCATTTGCAATACCATATAGAGAGAATGAGAGAGTAGATGATAGAGTAGCGGCGGCAGCGGCAGCGGCAGAGGCAGCAGCAGTGCAGCAATAGAAGACGAATAATTTGCGGTACTTGTGTGCCATTGCAGAAATAGTACGGGAAACATTTTTATGTTGCTTTTGATGTTGCTGTGTGTTGATATACATACAGATTGTGGTGTTGCTGTGTATAGCAGCAGGGCATTGCAACATTGAAGCATTTAGACAACAATATGATGGTGTACACAATTAATTAAATTTTTTTAAATATATTATATGGCGGCAAATGGTAAATGGCAGATGGCAGGCGACAAATAAATAATATTATTATTAATATAATTTTTGATGCATTTTATATATGCGCGGCAGTTGTAGTGGCAGTGGTAGTGGCAGCAGCAGCGGCAGATGGCAGGCATAATTAATAATAATTATTATTTGTTTAACATATACATATACATACATAGTACACATATACGATAGTACATTATAATATTATTGTTTAATGAACGATGCACGCATTTGTTTAGGCATCAGCAGCGGCAGCAGCAGCAACAACAACTCACTCATGCATAACAATATATATTATTAAATATACCATCACTAGCTTGAAGTAGCAGCAACGACAACAACAATAGATCGCATGGCGGCCATTTGCAATACCATATAGAGAGAATGAGAGAGTAGATGATAGAGTAGCGGCGGCAGCGGCAGCGGCAGAGGCAGCAGCAGTGCAGCAATAGAAGACGAATAATTTGCGGTACTTGTGTGCCATTGCAGAAATAGTACGGGAAACATTTTTATGTTGCTTTTGATGTTGCTGTGTGTTGATATACATACAGATTGTGGTGTTGCTGTGTATAGCAGCAGGGCATTGCAACATTGAAGCATTTAGACAACAATATGATGGTGTACACAATTAATTAAATTTTTTTAAATATATTATATGGCGGCAAATGGTAAATGGCAGATGGCAGGCGACAAATAAATAATATTATTATTAATATAATTTTTGAGTGCATTTTATATATGCGCGGCAGTTGTAGTGGCAGTGGTAGTGGCAGCAGCAGCGGCAGATGGCAGGCATAATTAATAATAATTATTATTTGTTTAACATATACATATACATACATAGTACACATATACGATAGTACATTATAATATTATTGTTTAATGAACGATGCACGCATTTGTTTAGGCATCAGCAGCGGCAGCAGCAGCAACAACAACTCACTCATGCATAACAATATATATTATTAAATATACCATCACTAGCTTGAAGTAGCAGCAACGACAACAACAATAGATCGCATGGCGGCCATTTGCAATACCATATAGAGAGAATGAGAGAGTAGATGATAGAGTAGCGGCGGCAGCGGCAGCGGCAGAGGCAGCAGCAGTGCAGCAATAGAAGACGAATAATTTGCGGTACTTGTGTGCCATTGCAGAAATAGTACGGGAAACATTTTTATGTTGCTTTTGATGTTGCTGTGTGTTGATATACATACAGATTGTGGTGTTGCTGTGTATAGCAGCAGGGCATTGCAACATTGAAGCATTTAGACAACAATATGATGGTGTACACAATTAATTAAATTTTTTTAAATATATTATATGGCGGCAAATGGTAAATGGCAGATGGCAGGCGACAAATAAATAATATTATTATTAATATAATTTTTGATGCATTTTATATATGCGCGGCAGTTGTAGTGGCAGTGGTAGTGGCAGCAGCAGCGGCAGATGGCAGGCATAATTAATAATAATTATTATTTGTTTAACATATACATATACATACATAGTACACATATACGATAGTACATTATAATATTATTGTTTAATGAACGATGCACGCATTTGTTTAGGCATCAGCAGCGGCAGCAGCAGCAACAACAACTCACTCATGCATAACAATATATATTATTAAATATACCATCACTAGCTTGAAGTAGCAGCAACGACAACAACAATAGATCGCATGGCGGCCATTTGCAATACCATATAGAGAGAATGAGAGAGTAGATGATAGAGTAGCGGCGGCAGCGGCAGCGGCAGAGGCAGCAGCAGTGCAGCAATAGAAGACGAATAATTTGCGGTACTTGTGTGCCATTGCAGAAATAGTACGGGAAACATTTTTATGTTGCTTTTGATGTTGCTGTGTGTTGATATACATACAGATTGTGGTGTTGCTGTGTATAGCAGCAGGGCATTGCAACATTGAAGCATTTAGACAACAATATGATGGTGTACACAATTAATTAAATTTTTTTAAATATATTATATGGCGGCAAATGGTAAATGGCAGATGGCAGGCGACAAATAAATAATATTATTATTAATATAATTTTTGATGCATTTATATATGCGCGGCAGTTGTAGTGGCAGTGGTAGTGGCAGCAGCAGCGGCAGATGGCAGGCATAATTAATAATAATTATTATTTGTTTAACATATACATATACATACATAGTACACATATACGATAGTACATTATAATATTATTGTTTAATGAACGATGCACGCATTTGTTTAGGCATCAGCAGCGGCAGCAGCAGCAACAACAACTCACTCATGCATAACAATATATATTATTAAATATACCATCACTAGCTTGAAGTAGCAGCAACGACAACAACAATAGATCGCATGGCGGCCATTTGCAATACCATATAGAGAGAATGAGAGAGTAGATGATAGAGTAGCGGCGGCAGCGGCAGCGGCAGAGGCAGCAGCAGTGCAGCAATAGAAGACGAATAATTTGCGGTACTTGTGTGCCATTGCAGAAATAGTACGGGAAACATTTTTATGTTGCTTTTGATGTTGCTGTGTGTTGATATACATACAGATTGTGGTGTTGCTGTGTATAGCAGCAGGGCATTGCAACATTGAAGCATTTAGACAACAATATGATGGTGTACACAATTAATTAAATTTTTTTAAATATATTATATGGCGGCAAATGGTAAATGGCAGATGGCAGGCGACAAATAAATAATATTATTATTAATATAATTTTTGATGCATTTTATATATGCGCGGCAGTTGTAGTGGCAGTGGTAGTGGCAGCAGCAGCGGCAGATGGCAGGCATAATTAATAATAATTATTATTTGTTTAACATATACATATACATACATAGTACACATATACGATAGTACATTATAATATTATTGTTTAATGAACGATGCACGCATTTGTTTAGGCATCAGCAGCGGCAGCAGCAGCAACAACAACTCACTCATGCATAACAATATATATTATTAAATATACCATCACTAGCTTGAAGTAGCAGCAACGACAACAACAATAGATCGCATGGCGGCCATTTGCAATACCATATAGAGAGAATGAGAGAGTAGATGATAGAGTAGCGGCGGCAGCGGCAGCGGCAGAGGCAGCAGCAGTGCAGCAATAGAAGACGAATAATTTGCGGTACTTGTGTGCCATTGCAGAAATAGTACGGGAAACATTTTTATGTTGCTTTTGATGTTGCTGTGTGTTGATATACATACAGATTGTGGTGTTGCTGTGTATAGCAGCAGGGCATTGCAACATTGAAGCATTTAGACAACAATATGATGGTGTACACAATTAATTAAATTTTTTTAAATATATTATATGGCGGCAAATGGTAAATGGCAGATGGCAGGCGACAAATAAATAATATTATTATTAATATAATTTTTGATGCATTTTATATATGCGCGGCAGTTGTAGTGGCAGTGGTAGTGGCAGCAGCAGCGGCAGATGGCAGGCATAATTAATAATAATTATTATTTGTTTAACATATACATATACATACATAGTACACATATACGATAGTACATTATAATATTATTGTTTAATGAACGATGCACGCATTTGTTTAGGCATCAGCAGCGGCAGCAGCAGCAACAACAACTCACTCATGCATAACAATATATATTATTAAATATACCATCACTAGCTTGAAGTAGCAGCAACGACAACAACAATAGATCGCATGGCGGCCATTTGCAATACCATATAGAGAGAATGAGAGAGTAGATGATAGAGTAGCGGCGGCAGCGGCAGCGGCAGAGGCAGCAGCAGTGCAGCAATAGAAGACGAATAATTTGCGGTACTTGTGTGCCATTGCAGAAATAGTACGGGAAACATTTTTATGTTGCTTTTGATGTTGCTGTGTGTTGATATACATACAGATTGTGGTGTTGCTGTGTATAGCAGCAGGGCATTGCAACATTGAAGCATTTAGACAACAATATGATGGTGTACACAATTAATTAAATTTTTTTAAATATATTATATGGCGGCAAATGGTAAATGGCAGATGGCAGGCGACAAATAAATAATATTATTATTAATATAATTTTTGATGCATTTTATATATGCGCGGCAGTTGTAGTGGCAGTGGTAGTGGCAGCAGCAGCGGCAGATGGCAGGCATAATTAATAATAATTATTATTTGTTTAACATATACATATACATACATAGTACACATATACGATAGTACATTATAATATTATTGTTTAATGAACGATGCACGCATTTGTTTAGGCATCAGCAGCGGCAGCAGCAGCAACAACAACTCACTCATGCATAACAATATATATTATTAAATATACCATCACTAGCTTGAAGTAGCAGCAACGACAACAACAATAGATCGCATGGCGGCCATTTGCAATACCATATAGAGAGAATGAGAGAGTAGATGATAGAGTAGCGGCGGCAGCGGCAGAGGCAGCAGCAGTGCAGCAATAGAAGACGAATAATTTGCGGTACTTGTGTGCCATTGCAGAAATAGTACGGGAAACATTTTTATGTTGCTTTTGATGTTGCTGTGTGTTGATATACATACAGATTGTGGTGTTGCTGTGTATAGCAGCAGGGCATTGCAACATTGAAGCATTTAGACAACAATATGATGGTGTACACAATTAATTAAATTTTTTTAAATATATTATATGGCGGCAAATGGTAAATGGCAGATGGCAGGCGACAAATAAATAATATTATTATTAATATAATTTTTGATGCATTTTATATATGCGCGGCAGTTGTAGTGGCAGTGGTAGTGGCAGCAGCAGCGGCAGATGGCAGGCATAATTAATAATAATTATTATTTGTTTAACATATACATATACATACATAGTACACATATACGATAGTACATTATAATATTATTGTTTAATGAACGATGCACGCATTTGTTTAGGCATCAGCAGCGGCAGCAGCAGCAACAACAACTCACTCATGCATAACAATATATATTATTAAATATACCATCACTAGCTTGAAGTAGCAGCAACGACAACAACAATAGATCGCATGGCGGCCATTTGCAATACCATATAGAGAGAATGAGAGAGTAGATGATAGAGTAGCGGCGGCAGCGGCAGCGGCAGAGGCAGCAGCAGTGCAGCAATAGAAGACGAATAATTTGCGGTACTTGTGTGCCATTGCAGAAATAGTACGGGAAACATTTTTATGTTGCTTTTGATGTTGCTGTGTGTTGATATACATACAGATTGTGGTGTTGCTGTGTATAGCAGCAGGGCATTGCAACATTGAAGCATTTAGACAACAATATGATGGTGTACACAATTAATTAAATTTTTTTAAATATATTATATGGCGGCAAATGGTAAATGGCAGATGGCAGGCGACAAATAAATAATATTATTATTAATATAATTTTTGAGTGCATTTTATATATGCGCGGCAGTTGTAGTGGCAGTGGTAGTGGCAGCAGCAGCGGCAGATGGCAGGCATAATTAATAATAATTATTATTTGTTTAACATATACATATACATACATAGTACACATATACGATAGTACATTATAATATTATTGTTTAATGAACGATGCACGCATTTGTTTAGGCATCAGCAGCGGCAGCAGCAGCAACAACAACTCACTCATGCATAACAATATATATTATTAAATATACCATCACTAGCTTGAAGTAGCAGCAACGACAACAACAATAGATCGCATGGCGGCCATTTGCAATACCATATAGAGAGAATGAGAGAGTAGATGATAGAGTAGCGGCGGCAGCGGCAGCGGCAGAGGCAGCAGCAGTGCAGCAATAGAAGACGAATAATTTGCGGTACTTGTGTGCCATTGCAGAAATAGTACGGGAAACATTTTTATGTTGCTTTTGATGTTGCTGTGTGTTGATATACATACAGATTGTGGTGTTGCTGTGTATAGCAGCAGGGCATTGCAACATTGAAGCATTTAGACAACAATATGATGGTGTACACAATTAATTAAATTTTTTTAAATATATTATATGGCGGCAAATGGTAAATGGCAGATGGCAGGCGACAAATAAATAATATTATTATTAATATAATTTTTGATGCATTTTATATATGCGCGGCAGTTGTAGTGGCAGTGGTAGTGGCAGCAGCAGCGGCAGATGGCAGGCATAATTAATAATAATTATTATTTGTTTAACATATACATATACATACATAGTACACATATACGATAGTACATTATAATATTATTGTTTAATGAACGATGCACGCATTTGTTTAGGCATCAGCAGCGGCAGCAGCAGCAACAACAACTCACTCATGCATAACAATATATATTATTAAATATACCATCACTAGCTTGAAGTAGCAGCAACGACAACAACAATAGATCGCATGGCGGCCATTTGCAATACCATATAGAGAGAATGAGAGAGTAGATGATAGAGTAGCGGCGGCAGCGGCAGCGGCAGAGGCAGCAGCAGTGCAGCAATAGAAGACGAATAATTTGCGGTACTTGTGTGCCATTGCAGAAATAGTACGGGAAACATTTTTATGTTGCTTTTGATGTTGCTGTGTGTTGATATACATACAGATTGTGGTGTTGCTGTGTATAGCAGCAGGGCATTGCAACATTGAAGCATTTAGACAACAATATGATGGTGTACACAATTAATTAAATTTTTTTAAATATATTATATGGCGGCAAATGGTAAATGGCAGATGGCAGGCGACAAATAAATAATATTATTATTAATATAATTTTTGATGCATTTTATATATGCGCGGCAGTTGTAGTGGCAGTGGTAGTGGCAGCAGCAGCGGCAGATGGCAGGCATAATTAATAATAATTATTATTTGTTTAACATATACATATACATACATAGTACACATATACGATAGTACATTATAATATTATTGTTTAATGAACGATGCACGCATTTGTTTAGGCATCAGCAGCGGCAGCAGCAGCAACAACAACTCACTCATGCATAACAATATATATTATTAAATATACCATCACTAGCTTGAAGTAGCAGCAACGACAACAACAATAGATCGCATGGCGGCCATTTGCAATACCATATAGAGAGAATGAGAGAGTAGATGATAGAGTAGCGGCGGCAGCGGCAGCGGCAGAGGCAGCAGCAGTGCAGCAATAGAAGACGAATAATTTGCGGTACTTGTGTGCCATTGCAGAAATAGTACGGGAAACATTTTTATGTTGCTTTTGATGTTGCTGTGTGTTGATATACATACAGATTGTGGTGTTGCTGTGTATAGCAGCAGGGCATTGCAACATTGAAGCATTTAGACAACAATATGATGGTGTACACAATTAATTAAATTTTTTTAAATATATTATATGGCGGCAAATGGTAAATGGCAGATGGCAGGCGACAAATAAATAATATTATTATTAATATAATTTTTGAGTGCATTTTATATATGCGCGGCAGTTGTAGTGGCAGTGGTAGTGGCAGCAGCAGCGGCAGATGGCAGGCATAATTAATAATAATTATTATTTGTTTAACATATACATATACATACATAGTACACATATACGATAGTACATTATAATATTATTGTTTAATGAACGATGCACGCATTTGTTTAGGCATCAGCAGCGGCAGCAGCAGCAACAACAACTCACTCATGCATAACAATATATATTATTAAATATACCATCACTAGCTTGAAGTAGCAGCAACGACAACAACAATAGATCGCATGGCGGCCATTTGCAATACCATATAGAGAGAATGAGAGAGTAGATGATAGAGTAGCGGCGGCAGCGGCAGCGGCAGAGGCAGCAGCAGTGCAGCAATAGAAGACGAATAATTTGCGGGTACTTGTGTGCCATTGCAGAAATAGTACGGGAAACATTTTTATGTTGCTTTTGATGTTGCTGTGTGTTGATATACATACAGATTGTGGTGTTGCTGTGTATAGCAGCAGGGCATTGCAACATTGAAGCATTTAGACAACAATATGATGGTGTACACAATTAATTAAATTTTTTAAATATATTATATGGCGGCAAATGGTAAATGGCAGATGGCAGGCGACAAATAAATAATATTATTATTAATATAATTTTTGATGCATTTTATATATGCGCGGCAGTTGTAGTGGCAGTGGTAGTGGCAGCAGCAGCGGCAGATGGCAGGCATAATTAATAATAATTATTATTGTTTAACATATACATATACATACATAGTACACATATACGATAGTACATTATAATATTATTGTTTAATGAACGATGCACGCATTTGTTTAGGCATCAGCAGCGGCAGCAGCAGCAACAACAACTCACTCATGCATAACAATATATATTATTAAATATACCATCACTAGCTTGAAGTAGCAGCAACGACAACAACAATAGATCGCATGGCGGCCATTTGCAATACCATATAGAGAGAATGAGAGAGTAGATGATAGAGTAGCGGCGGCAGCGGCAGCGGCAGAGGCAGCAGCAGTGCAGCAATAGAAGACGAATAATTTGCGGTACTTGTGTGCCATTGCAGAAATAGTACGGGAAACATTTTTATGTTGCTTTTGATGTTGCTGTGTGTTGATATACATACAGATTGTGGTGTTGCTGTGTATAGCAGCAGGGCATTGCAACATTGAAGCATTTAGACAACAATATGATGGTGTACACAATTAATTAAATTTTTTTAAATATATTATATGGCGGCAAATGGTAAATGGCAGATGGCAGGCGACAAATAAATAATATTATTATTAATATAATTTTTGAGTGCATTTTATATATGCGCGGCAGTTGTAGTGGCAGTGGTAGTGGCAGCAGCAGCGGCAGATGGCAGGCATAATTAATAATAATTATTATTTGTTTAACATATACATATACATACATAGTACACATATACGATAGTACATTATAATATTATTGTTTAATGAACGATGCACGCATTTGTTTAGGCATCAGCAGCGGCAGCAGCAGCAACAACAACTCACTCATGCATAACAATATATATTATTAAATATACCATCACTAGCTTGAAGTAGCAGCAACGACAACAACAATAGATCGCATGGCGGCCATTTGCAATACCATATAGAGAGAATGAGAGAGTAGATGATAGAGTAGCGGCGGCAGCGCAGCGGCAGAGGCAGCAGCAGTGCAGCAATAGAAGACGAATAATTTGCGGTACTTGTGTGCCATTGCAGAAATAGTACGGGAAACATTTTTATGTTGCTTTTGATGTTGCTGTGTGTTGATATACATACAGATTGTGGTGTTGCTGTGTATAGCAGCAGGGCATTGCAACATTGAAGCATTTAGACAACAATATGATGGTGTACACAATTAATTAAATTTTTTTAAATATATTATATGGCGGCAAATGGTAAATGGCAGATGGCAGGCGACAAATAAATAATATTATTATTAATATAATTTTTGATGCATTTTATATATGCGCGGCAGTTGTAGTGGCAGTGGTAGTGGCAGCAGCAGCGGCAGATGGCAGGCATAATTAATAATAATTATTATTTGTTTAACATATACATATACATACATAGTACACATATACGATAGGTACATTATAATATTATTGTTTAATGAACGATGCACGCATTTGTTTAGGCATCAGCAGCGGCAGCAGCAGCAACAAACAACTCACTCATGCATAACAATATATTATTAAATATACCATCACTAGCTTGAAGTAGCAGCAACGACAACAACAATAGATCGCATGGCGGCCATTTGCAATACCATATAGAGAGAATGAGAGAGTAGATGATAGAGTAGCGGCGGCAGCGGCAGCGGCAGAGGCAGCAGCAGTGCAGCAATAGAAGACGAATAATTTGCGGGTACTTGTGTGCCATTGCAGAAATAGTACGGGAAACATTTTTATGTTGCTTTTGATGTTGCTGTGTGTTGATATACATACAGATTGTGGTGTTGCTGTGTATAGCAGCAGGGCATTGCAAACATTGAAGCATTTAGACAACAATATGATGGTGTACACAATTAATTAAATTTTTTTAAATATATTATATGGCGGCAAATGGTAAATGGCAGATGGCAGGCGACAAATAAATAATATTATTATTAATATAAATTTTTTGATGCATTTTATATATGCGCGGCAGTTGTAGTGGCAGTGGTAGTGGCAGCAGCAGCGGCAGATGGCAGGCATAATTAATAATAATTATTATTTGTTTAACCTATACATATACATACATAGTACACATATACGATAGTACATTATAATATTATTGTTTAATGAACGATGCACGCATTTGTTTAGGCATCAGCAGCGGCAGCAGCAGCAACAACAACTCACTCATGCATAACAATATATATTATTAAATATACCATCACTAGCTTGAAGTAGCAGCAACGACAACAACAATAGATCGCATGGCGGCCATTTGCAATACCATATAGAGAAGAATGAGAGAGTAGATGATAGAGTAGCGGCGGCAGCGGCAGCGGCAGAGGCGCAGCAGTGCAGCAATAGAAGACGAATAATTTGCGGTACTTGTGTGCCATTGCAGAAATAGTACGGGAAACATTTTTATGTTGCTTTTGATGGTGCTGTGTGTTGATATCCATAAGATGTGGGTGTTTGCTGTGGTATAGCAGCAGGGCATTGCAACATTGAAGCATTTAGACAACAAATGATGGTGTACACAATTAATTAAATTTTTTTAAATATATTATATGGCGGCAAATGGTAAATGGCAGATGGCAGGCGACAAATAAATAATATTATTATTAATATAATTTTTGATGCATTTTATATATGCGCGGCAGTTGTAGTGGCAGTGGTAGTGGCAGCAGCAGCGGCAGATGGCAGGCATAATTAATAATAATTATTATTTGTTTAACATATACATATACATACATAGTACACATATACGATAGTACATTATAATATTATTGTTTAATGAACGATGCACGCATTTGTTTAGGCACAGCAGCGGCAGCAGCAGCAACAACAACTCACTACATGCATAACAATATATATTATTAAATATACCCATCACTAGCTTGAAGTAGCAGCAACGACAACAACAATAGATCGCATGGCGGCCATTTGCAATACCATATAGAGAGAATGAGAGAGTAGATGATAGAGTAGCGGCGGCAGCGGCAGCGGCAGAGGCAGCAGCAGTGCAGCAATAGAAGACGAATAATTTGCGGTACTTGTGTGCCATTGCAGAAATAGTACGGGAAACATTTTTATGTTGCTTTTGATGTTGCTGTGTGTTGATATACATACAGATTGGTGTTGCTGTGTATAGCAGCAGGGCATTGCAACATTGAAGCATTTAGACAACAATATGATGGTGTACACAATTAATTAAATTTTTTAAATATATTATATGGCGGCAAATGGTAAATGGCAGATGGCAGGCGACAAATAAAAATATTATTAATATAATTTTTGATGCATTTTATATATGCGCGGCAGTTGTAGTGGCAGTGGTAGTGGCAGCAGCAGCGGCAGATGGCAGGCATAATTAATAATAATTATTATTTGTTTAACATATACATATACATACATAGTACACATATACGATAGTACATTATAATATTATTGTTTAATGAACGATGCACGCATTTGTTTAGGCATCAGCAGCGGCAGCAGCAGCAACAACAACTCACTCATGCATAACAATATATATTATTAAATATACCATCACTAGCTTGAAGTAGCAGCAACGACAACAACAATAGATCGCATGGCGGCCATTTGCAATACCATATAGAGAGAATGAGAGAGTAGATGATAGAGTAGCGGCGGCAGCGGCAGCGGCAGAGGCAGCAGCAGTGCAGCAATAGAAGACGAATAATTTGCGGTACTTGGTGCCATTGCAGAAATATGCAGACATAGTACGGGAAACATTTTTATGTTGCTTTGATGTTGCTGTGTGTTGATATACATACAGATTGTGGTGTTGCTGTGTATAGCAGCAGGGCATTGCAACATTGAAGCATTTAGACAACAATATGATGGTGTACACAATTAATTAAATTTTTTAAATATATTATATGGCGGCAAATGGTAAATGGCAGATGGCAGGCGACAAATAAATAATATTATTATTAATATAATTTTGAGTGCATTTTATATATGCGCGGCAGTTGTAGTGGCAGTGGTAGTGGCAGCAGCAGCGGCAGATGGCAGGCATCATTAATAATAATTATTATTTGTTTAACATATACATATACATACATAGTACACATATACGATAGTACATTATAATATTATTGTTTAATGAACGATGCACGCATTTGTTTAGGCATCAGCAGCGGCAGCAGCAGCAACAACAACTCACTCATGCATAACAAATATATTAAAATATACCATCACTAGCTTGAAGTAGCAGCAACGACAACAACAATAGATCGCATGGCGGCCATTGCAATACCATATAGAGAGAATGAGAGAGTAGATGATTAGAGTAGCGGCTGGGCCAGCGGCAGCGGCAGAGGCAGCAGCAGTGCAGCCAATAGAAGACGAATAATTTGCGGTACTTGTGTGCTCCTTGCAGGACCATCGTCCGGGGAACATTTTTCTGTTGCTTTTTGATGTGTGCTGTGTGTTGCTCCACATACAGATTGTGGTGTGCTGTGTATAGCCAGCCAGGGCCTTGCAAACCTTGACGCATTTAGACAACACTCTGATGGTTGTACCACCACTTCATTCAATTTTTTTTCCCATATATTATTTCTGGCGGCCAAATGGTAAATGGCAGATGGCAGGCGACAAATAAATAATATTATTATTAATATAATTTTTGATGCATTTTATATATGCGCGGCAGTTGTAGTGGCAGTGGTAGTGGGCAGCAGCAGCGGCAGATGGCAGGTAATTAATAATAATTATGTATGTTGTTTAACCTCTCAATATACAATACATACTTACCACCTATACGATAGTTACACATTATAATATGATTGTTGAATGAACGATGCACGCATTTGTTTAAGGCATCCGCAGCAGCGGCAGCAGCAGCAAACAAACAAACTCACATCATGGCCTAAACCAATATATATTATTAAATATACCCATCACTAGCTTACGAAGTAGCAGCAACGACAACAACAATAGATCGCATGGGCGGTCCATTTGCAATACTACCATATAGAGAGAATGCGAGAGTAGAGTGATTAGAGTAGCTGCCGGGAAGCGGCAGCGGGCAGAGGCAGCAAGCAGTGCAGCAATAGAAGACGAATATTTGCGGGTACTTGTGTGCCATTGCAGAAATAGTACGGGAAACATTTTTATGTTGCTTTTGATGTTGCTGTGTGTTGATATACATACAGATTGTGGTGTTGCTGTGTATAGCAGCAGGGCATTGCAACATTGAAGCATTTAGACAACAATATGATGGTGTACACAATTAATTAAATTTTTTTAAATATATTATATGGCGGCAAATGGTAAATGGCAGATGGCAGGCGACAAATAAATAATATTATTATTAATATAATTTTGATGCATTTTATATATGCGCGGCAGTTGTAGTGGCAGTGGTAGTGGCAGCAGCAGCGGCAGATGGCAGGCATAATTAATAATAATTATTATTTGTTTAACATATACATATACATACATAGTACACATATACGATAGTACATTATAATATTATTGTTTAATGAACGATGCACGCATTTGTTTAGGCATCAGCAGCGGCAGCAGCAGCAACAACAACTCACTCATGCATAACAATATATATTATTAAATATACCATCACTAGCTTGAAGTAGTAGCAGCAACGACAACAACAATAGATCGCATGGCGGCCATTTGCAATACAATAGAGAGAATGAGAGAGTAGATGATAGAGTAGCGGCGGCCGCGGCAGCGGCAAGCGGCAGCAGCAGTGCAGCAATAGAAGACGAATAATTTGCGGTACTTGTGTTGCCATTGCAGAAATAGTACGGGAAACATTTTATGTTGCTTTTGATGTTGCTGTGTGTTGATATACATACAGATTGTGGTGTTGCTGTGTATAGCAGCAGGGCATTGCAACATTGAAGCATTTAGACAACAATATGATGGTGTACACAATTAATTAAATTTTTTAAAATATTATATGGCGGCAAATGGTAAATGGCAGATGGCAGGCGACAAATAAATAATATTATTATTAATAATTTTTGATGCATTTTATATATGCGCGGCAGTTGTAGTAGTGGTGGTAGTGGCAGCAGCAGCGGCAGATGGCAGGCATAATTAATAATAATTATTATTTGTTTAACATATACATATACATACATAGTACACATATACGATAGTACATTATAATATTATTGTTAATGAACGATGCACGCATTTGTTTAGGCATCAGCAGCGGCAGCAGCAGCAACAACAACTCACTCATGCATAACAATATATATTATTAAATATACCATCACTAGCTTGAAGTAGCAGCAACGACAACAACAATAGATCGCATGGCGGCCATTTGCAATACCATATAGAGAGAATGAGAGAGTAGATGATAGAGTAGCGGCGGCAGCGGCAGAGCAGCGCAGCAGTGCAGCAATAGAAGACGAATAATTTGCGGTACTTGTGTGCCATTGCAGAAATAGTACGGGAACATTTTTATGTTGCTTTTGATGTTGCTGTGTGTTGATATACATACAGATTGTGGTGTTGCTGTGTATAGCAGCAGGGCATTGCAACATTGAAGCATTTAGACAACAATATGATGGTGTACACAATTAATTAAATTTTTTTAAATATTATATGGCGGCAAATGGTAAATGGCAGATGGCAGGCGACAAATAAATAATATTATATTAATATAATTTTTGATGCATTTTATATATGCGCGGCAGTTTAGTGGCAGTGGCAGTGTAGTGGCAGCAGCAGCGGCAGATGGCAGGCATAATTATAATAATTATTATTTGTTTAACATATACATATACATACATAGTACACATATACGATAGTACATTATAATATTATTGTTTAATGAACGATGCACGCATGTTTAGGCATCAGCAGCGGCAGCAGCAGCAACAACAACACTCACTCATGCATAACAATATATATTATAAATATACCATCACTAGCTTGAAGTAGCAGCAACGACAACAACAATAGATCGCATGGCGGCCATTTGCAATACCATATAGAGAGAATGAGAGAGTAGATGATAGAGTAGCGCGGCGCGCGGCAGCGGCAGAGGCAGCAGCAGTGCAGCAATAGAAGACGAATAATTTGCGGTACTTGTGTGCCATTGCAGAAATAGTACGGGAAACATTTTTATGTTGCTTTTGATGTTGCTGTGTGTTGATATACATACAGATTGTGGTGTTGCTGTGTATAGCAGCAGGGCATTGCAACATTGAAGCATTTAGACAACAATATGATGGTGTACACAATTAATTAAATTTTTTAAATATATTATATGGCGGCAAATGGTAAATGGCAGATGGCAGGCGACAAATAAATAATATTATTATTAATATAATTTTTGATGCATTTTATATATGCGCGCGGCAGTTGTAGTGGCAGTGGTAGTGGCAGCAGCAGCGGCAGATGGCAGGCATAAATAATAATTATTATTTGTTTAACATATACATATACATACATAGTACACATATACGATAGTACATTATAATATATTGTTTAATGAACGATGCACGCATTTGTTTAGGCATCAGCAGCGGCAGCAGCAGCAACAACAACTCACTCATGCATACAATATATATTATTAAATATACCATCACTAGCTTGAAGTAGCAGCAACGACAACAACAATAGATCGCATGGCGGCCATTTGCAATACCATATAGAGAGAATGAGAGAGTAGATGATAGAGTAGCGGCGGCAGCGGCAGCGGCAGAGCAGGCAGCAGCAGTGCAGCAATAGAAGACGAATAATTTGGGTACTTGTGTGCCATTGCAGAAATAGTACGGGAAACATTTATGTTGCTTTTGATGTTGCTGTGTGTTGATATACATACAGATTGTGGTGTGCTGTGTATAGCAGCAGGGCATTGCAACATTGAAGCATTTAGACAACAATATGATGGTGTACACAATTAATTAAATTTTTTTAAATATATTATATGGCGGCAAATGGTAAATGGCAGATGGCAGGCGACAAATAAATAATATTATTATTAATATAATTTTTGATGCATTTTATATATGCGCGGCAGTTGTAGTGGCAGTGGTAGTGGCAGCAGCAGCGGCAGATGGCAGGCATAATTAATAATAATTATTATTTGTTTAACATATACATATACATACATAGTACACATATACGATAGTACATTATAATATTATTGTTTAATGAACGATGCACGCATTTGTTTAGGCATCAGCAGCGGCAGCAGCGCAGCAACAACAACTCACTCATGCATAACAATATATTATTAAATATACCATCACTAGCTTGAAGTAGCAGCAACGACAACAACAATAGATCGCATGGCGGCCATTTGCAATACCATATAGAGAGAATGAGAGAGTAGATGATAGAGTAGCGGCGGCGGCAGCCAGCGGCAGAGGCAGCAGCAGTGCAGCAATAGAAGACGAATAATTTGCGGTACTTGTGTGCCATTGCAGAAATAGTACGGGAAACATTTTTATGTTGCTTTTGATGTTGCTGTGTGTTGATATACATACAGATTGTGGTGTTGCTGTGTATAGCAGCAGGGCATTGCAACATTGAAGCATTTAGACAACAATATGATGGTGTACACAATTAATTAAATTTTTTTAAATATATATATGGCGGCAAATGGTAAATGGCAGATGGCAGGCGACAAATAAATAATATTATTATTAATATAATTTTTGATGCATTTTATATATGCGCGGCGGCAGTTGTAGTGGCAGTGGTAGTGGCAGCAGCAGCGGCAGATGGCAGGCATAATTAATAATAATTATTATTTGTTAACATATACATATACATACATAGTACACATATACGATAGTACATTATAATATTATTGTTTAATGAACGATGCACGCATTGTTTAGGCATCAGCAGCGGCAGCAGCAGCAACAACAACTCACTCATGCATAACAATATATATTATTAAATATACCATCACTAGCTTGAAGTAGCAGCAACGACAACAACAATAGATCGCATGGCGGCCATTTGCAATACCATATAGAGAGAATGAGAGAGTAGATGATAGAGTAGCGGGCGGCAGCGGCAGAGGCAGCAGCAGTGCAGCAATAGAAGACGAATAATTTGCGGTACTTGTGTGCCATTGCAGAAATAGTACGGGAAACATTTTTATGTTGCTTTTGATGTTGCTGTGTGTTGATATACATACAGATTGTGGTGTTGCTGTGTATAGCAGCAGGGCATTGCAACATTGAAGCATTTAGACAACAATATGATGGTGTACACAATTAATTAAATTTTTTTAAATATATTATATGGCGGCAAATGGTAAATGGCAGATGGCAGGCGACAAATAAATAATATTATATTAATATAATTTTTGATGCATTTTATTATGCGCGGCAGTTGTAGTGGCAGTGGTAGTGGCAGCAGCGCGGCAGATGGCAGGCATAATTAATAATAATTATTATTTGTTTAACATATAT